>NC_140211.1:20601137-21089594 GCF_951802725.1 Rutilus rutilus
CGGTTAGGCTGACCTGAGTGCTTGCATGCATGGTACTCCAGATGTGAGGACCCTGCCATCAAAGAAGAAGACCACCACCCACCCACCAATAAAGCAGCTGTCAACTCATACAGGAGATGAAATACTGCCTTCGCATGTTCATTTACACTTACACACCCTTAATCTGGAGGGAGGAGCAAAAATAATAATTTCCAGTGGGAATACTGCCCCCCAAATTAATTACTGCAATTCAGCATTTTTAAATGGACCACTTAATAAAGTGGCAGCATAATTAAATTTCCAGCCCTGTGACCTTGAGAGCACTTCCTAGATAATTAATGATACACGCAGATAATCAATGCAGATAATCCATCTATGCACCAACTACACATACCGTATATACACCACACAATGAAATACTGGCCTGTATCTAAAAATAAATATGACATGCATACAAACTAACACAAACAAAAGTGACGTCAGAACACAAGTACTCACATTCAAGGTCATGAAAGCTAATAAACATCTAAATACAGTATACTTACCATTCACCTGACTAACATACTACAACATACAGAAAGAACCCCAGAAGCCAGTTCCAGAATACATTTATGACCAATCCAAAGAACAATTTAAATCCAGAACCAAAAAAAAAAACATTATTTATTAAAAAAAAAAATTATATACGGTATATAAAGAATGTTAAAGTTCTGATAAAACTCCACTACTTGTGTACTACGTTTTATTCGTTTAATCATCACAATTGTTTTCTAATTCCCATATCAGCCGTCCAAAAATACAAGTTAGAAAAGTTACTGACATCCATTTAATTTACAGTGTGCAGTGTGCAGATCTTATTTTCATAAAGCATTCTGATTATCTCTTGATTCATGACTTGTTCAACCTCTGCTGAACATAGAACACATTCCATTAGTGTCATATAGATTATCATTCATCCTAACCCTGCAGAAACTACATTAATGTTTTAATTCACACTGATTATCAGATTAAGCAGAGCATAGACGAATGAAATCCAATATTTTTACAGAACTACACATCGTATGAAGTTGGAGGTACAGTTAAATCATGAGAAGTGGTGTTATTTTACTCATGAGAGATTTCAAATTAAGATTTCACACTTGCGTTCATCCTTGCACTTTAGCACATGAAATGAATTTAAACGCTGTACAAATTTGACATGTTTGACATCTTAATGGCCTTTGGCACTAGAGAACTGGCCTTTCTGCCATTGTAAAGTAATAACTTGAAAGAGAGCAACCTATACCTTGTATGTGTGTGCGTTTAAGTGGCGCTACCTGATTTATGGTGGGCACAACAGCAAACAATCCATTTACTACACATTTATCCACTTAATCCTCAGCTTAACCGGAATGCCAATACTGTATTGACAAAATGTCAACACATTCGCACCAACAACACCGAATCCTACACAGTCTCATTCATCTCTCCTCAAACATGCAGGCAAGAGTACACACACACACACACACACACACGCTTGCATGTGCAAGCAGAGTATACGAATACGGAAGACTGCAACGCACTGCCGTTACAGAACACAGATGCCTGGAGGAAACAAGGCTGAGGAAAAATGACTGCTGTCAGAGTGACTCATGATAAACCTTATCTGTACACTATTATTAATCTCATATGAAGATTCAAGACTAGCATACATTCTAGCATACACAAGCACACAATGAACATAGAAAACTCACACAACTTAAATGACAACACACACACGCACGCACACACACACACACTTGCGAGGGACCACCTTACTATACACTCTCAGAAAAAAAGGTACAAAAACTGTTACTGTGGCGGTACCTTTTCAAAAGGTACACCTTTGTACCTAAAGAGTGCATATTAGTCCCTCAAAGGTACATATTGGTACCAAAAGTGTACATATTAGTTCCAAAAGTGTACATATTAGTACCTAAATTGTACATATTAGAACCCTTTTGAAGGGTACTGTCCCAGTGACAGCTTTTGTACCTTTTTTTCTGAGAGTGTATCATAAAAGCCATTTACATAGCTAAAGATAAGTCCCATATATTCATGTATGTATACTGTGTGAGACAAACAGCACCTGTCATATTAGGCATGTTAAATGATCAAAATACTTTATTGTTCAATTATAATTTTTATGATTTCTTTGTATGAAATGAATGTAGTATCTTTTTTACTTATTACAGTTTTTCTGAATTGCTAAAACACATTTCTTGAAACCATCACTCACTTTCTCAAAACCTTAAACACAAAACCAAATCTTTAAACTACATTCAGAGAACCTCTGACTGAACATAATTTTGAAATTACTGTATGTAAAAAATTATAGTAATGACAACTTACAGTTGGTATAAATACTGTATGCACTGCAAGTATAGTATTGCACTGAATATTGTATAGTACTGAATGTCTGTATGTTCAGCACTTGTATACTGTGAAAATACAGTGACCCAACTGCGAAAGCCAAAAAGGTTACAGTAAAAAACTCTAAATGAAAAGCATGTTACAGTAAAGTACACTCAGATGAGTTGTGCATCTGTAAAATCAAGGTCAGAGAGAGAGATTTTTATTCTGCTTCAGCATCACGTCTTCACGCTGGGTCCGGCTGGACGAGTTTCTCCACATCACAGACAATGTCGTCTCTGCAGGCAAAGGGAAAAACCCTAAAGCCAGATCCAGCCTTGATAACATTCTCCACACCTGTTCTTCCTCGTCCTCATCCTCTTCCACCTTGTTCACCACCTCTTACACACATACTCTTCCTCCTCTCCCTCCTGTTTCCATCCATTGTTAGTATCAACATTCAGTGCAACATTTTAAGTTAATTTGGGCACTCTGAACCGACTTGTATTATGTACAGTTGGTTTGGTCACATCATTGGAGTCGTTGTGTGTAAACAATGACAAGAGTGTTGTAGTTGTGTTTAAGCATTTTGAAACATGAGTGCATCACAGTGTGAAATGTGTTTTAGTGAGTGAGAATGTGTTTAGAGTTTTAAAAAAAGAGTTCATGAGATTTGCAAACAGTGTTTTAACTACCTGAACTTGTTTAATGATATACAGAGAGAGAGTGATTTATTAGACAAATTTGTTCAGGCTATTGAGAATTTGGTTCAGAGAATGGGGTTTAGTGTTTTAGAGAAACATTTTCAGTTCAAATTAATTTGTGTATTATGTTGCATATTATTGTATATTTGTATTACAAACGTAATACAAATGTTGAAATATTTCCAAAACATTAAAAAAATATATTTTATGTACAAATATGCATAAAGTTTTGTGAAATATTTAAAATATTTTTATGTAAATATATATAAGATTGTGCTTTTGAAAGAAATCTCTCACCAAGGCTTCATTTATTTAATCAAAAATGCAGTAAAAACAGCAATATTGTTCTATAAACTCTTCTATTTTAATATATTTTAAAATCTAATTAATTCCTGTGATGGTAAAGCTGAATTTTTAGCATCATCACAGGATCCTTCAGAAATCATTCTAATATGCTGATTTGCTGCTCAAGAAACTTTTCTTATTATTGGCAATGTTGAAACCAGTTGTGTTGCTTAATATATTTGTGGATACATTTGATGAATCGAAAGTTTAACAGCATTTATTTGAAATATAGAGAAAAAAACACTTTTGTAACACTATAAATGTCTTTCTGTTACTCTTTTTTAAAATAATGCATTCATGCTAAATAGAAGTTTATTTCTCTCAACCCTATTACCCCATTGTGGCCCCCTGAGGGTCCCCAGATGCCAGTTTGAACACCCCTGCTCTATTAGGTACAAATGCCTGGATGCTTAGGCGTATCAAGTAGGAAAGTGGCCCAGATAAGCCCCTCTGATTCAGTGTTGACCCTGATTCATCATCTGACTGATTGGACTCTTCGTGAGTGGATGTAAGGGTTCAGATATTCTCCTAAAGGCCTGCTGACTCCTCTATCTAGACTGAGCCCGCTGAGACCTTTAGGCCGGAAAATCACACACACCTCAAAAGTACTGTCTGACTACCTCCGCTCGACTCTGACAGTAGCGGAGGTGACAAATGGCCACGATTATTAAAAGAAGGTTACTTTTAAACACTGTTCCCTGGCAATGAGAGAGAATAGCAGCTGCTAAATCACTGTCAGGGGAACTAATGATAAGATATCATAAGACACGCAAGACACAAGACAAGATGGAGTGGAGCTTCTCCCTCCTTTAATCAGCTTCAGTCTCCACCTCTCGCCACTCTCATGTCTTTATCAAGCACACAAACGCACTTATTCCTGTTCACAGTGGTGTATCCATCACCTCGGCTCTGTGCCTCTCTCTCTATGGCTCGACTGTAGACTGGTTCTGTCGCTCAAGCAATTTCATGCAGACAGACAGCATGATTATGATTAAGAATGTGCTTATACATGCTTTTGTAGCAGATACAGTGTGGTAACGGTTATTTCTGATGAATGTAAAGTTTACGTTGTAGGACAAAAGAAGTGTTCTTCAGCTTCAGTTCTTTATCATGATATTTTCTTTCAAATCAATTCTATTACACGATATTTTCTTTCAAAGACTAACCCTTTAAGTTTTGCATAATAAATAGGATGGGTATAGAGGTCGTGCTGTGGCACTCATGTCAAAGCCTTAGCAAGAGGACAGATATGTTTCTCTGAGGCATGCGGGGTTAATCACACTCTGAGTAAGGGCCTCTAGATTAATCTAATTAATAAAAGTCATGGTCTGTCCCTGCATATCTAATACTTTAAGCTAATGATGCCATAAATCCACCCTGCTAATATGGCAGGTGCAGAGAGGGTGGTAGTAAGAGTATGATTGTGTGTGGTGATGATGGAGAGACAGCACAATGTATTTACGCGTGTACTTAAGGAAATCTGGGTCATCAGTGGCGGGATAAGAATACACAACATCTTGTATTATCCACTCACGGATGCTTGATAGCATTAGGTATTGGATCATTTAATTTAGATCAATGTATTTATTTATAATATGTGTTTTCTGGCAGTTCACTTTCAACTGCTAATAATAATAATAATAATAATAATAATTATTATTATTATTGATGTTAAATTTTATTTATTTATGAATAAATATATCATTTCTTTATTTTTATTTATTTATAATGAATTCATTCTAACCTTTAACTTAAGTAATTCAAAATCAAACACACAACAACAATTCCTAGTATTCAGCATTCAGTTTTATCATAAGCAAGCATTTAGATTTATTTTATCATATAGAACATGGCATTTACTATTGATCTAAACCAAAAACAGCATAAGCTTCAGTGTCTGACAATGACACAAATGCACATCAAGATAAGTGGTCTGGCTGAGACAGCCCCATAATTAGAGTGGTCCATTTTACAAGTCTTCTAATAAATCTGAAATCTACTCTGATACATTTGAATAAATTAACAGAGCATTACCACACCACCACATTCGATTTGCATAGTGCATTTACTGAAATGAATATGCAAGCGTAAGTGAAAGGGCTGCTGAATCCTCTTAATTAGAATAGCTCCTCCCAGTATGTTTTCTGAAAGAGATATCTTGGCATATTTTTGAGCGAGCATAGACTTGCCTCCTGATTAATGCTCTTTGATCAGAGAGATATTGCTTTAACTCTCCTGACATCACAGAATGTGGGTACCACCCATAATGTTGCTCATCATTTAATTCACAATGCAACTAGAGTTGTGATGACTCCTGAGGAAAAATGATGTTGCTAATTATTTATTAAATATTCACGATGCCCTCTGAGTGGAAGGGAGGGTGACAATTAAAGAACTCAGAGCTTATGCTCCATTACATGCACAACTGCTCGTCCCCCTTTTAAGTATCACACTTAATATTTTGATGAGCTTTTATTTATATATTTTCATTTTAAATTTAGTTTAAGTTTTAGTAGTGTCGTGTGCTTTTGTCATTTTTAATAGTTTGTTTGTATTTATCATTTACTTAGTACATAACTTAAACTGGTCTAATTTTCATTTAATTTATCCTAAGTTAAAATTTTGTTTATCTTATCTTTATATTATATTTCATTTTCAATTAATGAAAACAATCTTGAATAGTTTTAGTTAGGGCATCTGCAACATCATTTTTAACCAAATGAAAGAATGTAACATCATAGCAAGGCTATTTGTAATGAAATACCTTTGCATGGTCACACCTTACCACTGCATTTGAGAGGGTTCACACAGCGGCACAACACTTCCTCTGGTCTCATTACCATCAGAAAGATGTTTCTGCAGCAGGACCAGAGATGCACAGCCAGCTTAAGAGGAGGAAGAGCTGCATCCTTGCATTAAACATGCTCATCATCAACCATCGCACTTCAGAGCCACTCACACAGACTTCTATCAGACAGCCTGCAGAGAGCATAATGTATGCGCATAGACACATTCATACATAGACACACACCTCTAAGCAGACACGCTTGAGCATTAATAAACAGGAGGGCAGAATGACTATTGAGAACAACATAAGAGGCTGAGAGGTCAATAATCCACTTTACAATCGAATACAATAACTCGGAGCTGTATTCGAAGGAAACTGGCCACTCAATGCTTTCAGTCTACAATTTCACTGACAGAGTGTTAGCAAACTTGAAATCGAACTATTTAATCAAAAATCCCATATTTTGGTTTACACGTTTTGGTGTGTGCTACTCTGATTATCTTAAATAAGAATGTATATACTTTATAAAAATAGAAACAAAACAGACGAAAGTAATAAACATTATGGCTTATTATCATATTTATATTGTACAAAATCAAGAAAGGGGATCTTCACTATACATTAAAACATTACTATTTTTAGTAATGAAAATTAGGACAGAAATTACTATTTTATTCAGCAAGGATGTATTAATCAAAATGGTTATTAATTCAGATGGTTAATTTCTATTTCAAATAAATTCAGCTGTGCCAACACAGGAGTAAACTACATTTTAAAATATGATATAATAGAAAAGAGTAATTTTACATTGCGATAATATTCCACACTACTGTTTTTAAGTGTATTTTTTAAACAAATAATTGCAGCCTTGGTGAGCATAAGAGACTTCTTTTAAGAACAAAAAAAAATCTTACCGGCTCCAAATTGTTTAGAAATGTGGTGTACTTTTACATACCTCAGCTAATTATTACAGGAATCTTTTGCCTATACAACGCTGTCAGCGCTTTATTAGGACTGTTGTCATTCTTATACTACAAACTGTTGCCCGCTTATGTGAGGCCTGGTTGCTGTAATGCTGACAGCCACAGGCAGCAGATCCGTGTTATCTTCATGAACTCTTCATGACCTGTCATAGCTGCCCCATCAAGTTCAATAGTATAAAAGTATTGATACTGTAAGTTGTATTAGAATTGAAACTTAAGTTTACTCTGCATTCTTATTATTTTAAACACCTTTTAACATAACTTTCGGATTGAGGAATAAAAAAATATAGTAAAAGACAAGTAAATACAGTAAAGAACAGAATAAAAAAACAGAAAAAACCAGGCTCTATGCTGGCTAAGAATGAGACATCATTGTGTCAAGGGCTGTATTTACAGGCCAGCATCATCTATCAGACACAGATGCGTCACGTTCTCCATTAGACTAAATATCATTCATCACGGAATACAGCATCAACCTGCTCCCAGTCTTACCCAGTGCTAGTGGTCAAGGGTTAACTGCAGCATCTACACACACACACACACACACACACACACACACACACACACAGTCAGGTCAGGCAGTTAGGTCAGAGAATGATGGTACATTCGAGATAATTCATTGCTTCCATTCCATTTGTCATTCCAAATGGAATGACAACAATAAAAGACAATAGTAATACAGATTAAATATTCACTTAACATCCCATAACAGACAAATTAAAAAAAAAAAACTACAATATGGTGCTGACAAACCTATATTAAAGCTATTTAAAAAGCTATTGGCCTTTTTAATGCTAGCCTATATGTTAAAAATTAATTAGAGATTAGATCGTATTTTAAGTTTATTGATTTCTTCATATACATTTTTTTATAAATGCATAAAACTATTTATTGTTGTTACTAAGACTGTGTATTAATATGTCTTTTCATAATATGTCTTCCCCTAGTATGCCAAATAAAAAGATAAAAGAATTTGGTCTGTGATTTGGAGGTTCATCCTCCAATCAAATGCCCTTGACGTCACCCCTCCTCGGACCAATTATGACAGTCCTCATCTACAGGAATCAGGATTGACACATGCAGATTATTATGTTGTAATGCAGCACTTCTCCACGACTATCCCACGTTATTTATTTTCATAGTGAAGCGGTTAATTATTTAAAACTTGACAATGATATTAAAATGGCTAACAACTCTCCATATGCATGCAATCAAACCATTTTTAACATACTTCTCTAAAATAGCCTATAGGCTATTCTTCATTTTAACTGATGATCTGAACTTAGTCTCTTTTAACCTATAACGTTAACACCTTAGGCATAAAACACATTTTCATCTGTTAAACGTCATTAAATAAATCAATCGCAAAAAACACTTAATTAACATAGTTTGCCTATGAAATGTGATCCTCACGCTGATGCTCTAAATGATGAATAAATAAATAAATAAATAAATAACGACTACAAAACTTCACTCTGAGAATCTTTGAGGCATTAGTGGATTTAACTCAAACTCATTTCGATAATAAACACGCCCATTAGAAGGTATTCCAGCATGTAACGCAATTGCGCTTATATGCACATAAATTCACTTCTTCAGCAGTGTGAATGGGAATCTGTCTGTGTGTGGTCCTGAGTGATTGTCTAGCTTTACATATAAAAGAATACGAACAAGTTAAGTAGGCTATCGGACCTCCTGATAAAGAAAGACATGCGGCTAATATGATTATATATACAAAACATTACCCTCTTAAAATGAGCGCATTAACTGAAATCTTAAGTTAAATTGGTGGCTTAAAGTTTGAATAATAACATACGGCGCCAAAGTAACGAAGATGTAGCCTAGCCAACGTTTTAGAACACTTAATTTGATGAAGAAATTGAATTAAATTGATGAAGAATTTGAGTTGAAAATGAATGAAATGAATGAACACAACCACGGAAAAAAAAAGTCAATGTTTAATTATTAATTCAGCCTATAAAAATAAATAAATAATTAAATTAATTAGGAGCGTGCCTGAGAAGAAGTTTTTTTTTATTATTATTATTTTTTTATTATTACATATAGCTAGAAATAAAAACAAAACTGGAAAAGATCCACTTCAGAATCATTTCGAAAGGATTTTAATTAGTAGCCTATGGTTATAATGGTTGTGGTGCCAAAAAATACCTCAACGTCAACCAGTTTAAACGAAAAGCTAAGGGATTACGCCAGAGCTACAGAGAAGACATAGGCTTCTCCTCCTTATTAGTTTTCCCCACCTAAATGACTGCCAGTGTGCCATCATGCTCTGTTTACAAAGTTCACAAACAAAATAGCCAGGTGCATTTCACATCCAGTCGCCTCTTGCGGCGCTCTGTTCTCCGGCGGAGATTAATTTTATTGGTTCAGCGGGTCGCGTGAAAGAGGTGTAAATGAAAACTGTTTAGAAGACAGTGCGCGCGCCCCTCCTTTGAGGAAGATTGTCATGTGACAACACAGAGAGCACTTGAAGAGACACAGAAAAAGGGGGACAGACGCTCAGAGACTTTAGCGCACACACAGAGAACTCCGAGTGAGGCCATGAGAGAAGACGTTGAGATTTTAAGTTTTTTTAATGGACAGCATTTCACAAAATCCTAAAACAAACGAATGAAACGAACTGCATAATTTGCTCAAAACTTTTACAAGAATGGATAGCTAAGCGAGTGTCACCTGAAGCACCTGCATTTATTAAGATGTCTGACTTTTTACTTCGGATCAGTGTGACATTTTCAACAAACTCGGAGTGCTCTGAAGATATTCGTCATTGACTCTGTAAACTTAAGGTAGGCTAATTCACTTAGAAAATGCCTCGTCCTGGAAGAAACACGTACAGCGACCAGAAGCCGCCGTATTCGTATATTTCGCTAACCGCTATGGCCATTCAGAGTTGCCCGGAGAAGATGCTCCCGCTCAGCGAAATTTACAAGTTCATCATGGACAGGTTTCCTTATTATCGAGATAACACGCAGCGCTGGCAGAACTCCCTGCGCCACAACCTTTCCTTCAACGACTGCTTCATTAAGATCCCGCGAAGACCGGACCAGCCGGGGAAAGGCAGCTTCTGGGCTCTCCATCCCAGCTGCGGTGACATGTTCGAAAACGGGAGCTTCTTGAGGCGCCGCAAGAGATTCAAAGTGATGATCACCTCCGAGCACCTGCACAAACCCTCAGACGCGGCGCATTACCTCCAGCAACAAGCCAAACTCAGAATGACAACTTTAGGGACACATCTACCTCAGATGACCAGCTACAACTTAAGTGTCTCACAACCCTCCACTTTCAAACACCCCTTTGCCATTGAAAATATAATTGCCAGAGATTACAAAATGCCAGGAAGTCTTGCTTTCTCTACCATGCAGTCCATGTCTACGGGTTATCAAATACACAATCAGTTGACCACGGCTTGGCCCCACGTGTATAGCAGTAATGTGATAGACACTGAGTATACTGCCTATGGAGTACCATTCAAATCCCTGAGTCATAGCGGGCAAAGTTTACCGGCGATCCCTGTACCAATCAAACCCACCCCGGCTCCGGTTCCGTCCATCTCGACGCTGCAGGCGCGCCTTCCAGCCTTCCTCTCCGGCTCTCCACAGTCCCTGAGCCCGACCTCTCCCGGACAGAGCAGCCCTGCCACACCGAGCCCGAACTCGCTGCTCCATTCGGCCGCCGTGCACTGTCAAGAGGTCACTTAAAACTTTAAGTGGGACTTGAAACTTTACTTACACATCCACTCGACAAAAAGGCAAGACAAGAAAACTCACAAAACATAGGCTATATCTCTGAAATGAAAAAAAAGTTTCTCGAAATACAGTGAAATTAAACATTCTGTTAAGTTTGATTATTACAGCTCAATAATTCAATGACATTATGTCATTAGGCTACCTCATATTATTATCTTATTGGAAAATGCACAATTGACTATGAAAATGTTAGAACAGAGCGCAAAGAGTTTAGGAAAGTATGATTATGAATTACAATACATTCTCCATGTAGATCATTTGACTTGTATCTTATCATTTTGGGCTGCTTACCCATTAAAGCTCATCGACACCAAGTAAAGGAACTGAAAAGGGATTTAGGATTGCATGTATAAGCACAGATGCTGCAGCTTTTCCGTGTGGCAGTGTAGAAAAATAAAAATGGAAATACTCCTATTACAATGCACTTTTGGTGTGACGTTACAAATATCGCAAGAGATATTGTTCCGTGAACAATGCTCAGTCTAATTTATCAGCTTCGTTGAAAATATAGTGAAAGCTGTTGTATATAAGTTTTCTGTATAATGTTGACATGCTCTTATGTACTATAGCATGCTGCTTTTCACGTATATATACACCTGAAATAAATTATAAACTTTGTCATCAAACCTTATTAAAATATCCTGAGACTTGTCATTTTAATTTGTGTAATGGAGTTGACCAACATACAGAGTAAGAGATTTGAATCAGCAGCATAACAACAATAAAATCATCGAACACTTTTGTGAAATTAAAAGGAAGAGACAAAATTCTGAGCTCATGGACCACTTGTTGTGGACAATTGGTTAATGTCGATTAATGATGAAAAGGAGGGCTTGTTTAAATGCTTTGTAACTTTAGTAAGATCGGTGGGGAATTTATTCAAGAGTGTAGGCCATTATAACTTATCTGAAATAAACGGGCCGGAATTGCATACTTGGCTTACTTCCTCAATCGATGACTTGTCGCATAGCAATTTTGAAATTTTATTACTGACAGTCTTTATATAAAAAATCTACACTAGCGGACCCAAAAAGATATATAAAAAATATTTGTAGGCTACCAACAACAAATAATAATAGGCTAATCATTTATAAATAAAATGTAATAAAAATGTACGAGTTAATATTTTGGATAACGAAATATCAACCCAAGTGGTATTATGAAAAATTGCACAAAAACATTTTTCAAGGGAAATAATAATTATTATTCTTTTTTAAACAATAGATACACTCTTGTGGAAACTTTATGGTTTGCTAAACTATTGGAACATGGTTGATGTAATGAAATACCTGTGGTGAAGTTAAGGGGAAGTGACTTAATACACCGATATTAATTGATATTTTTGCAATTAGATTCTTTATATTTCTAAGTGTGGCTAAATAATTTGATCCCACGTAAATACATGTATATATGAACTACAATGTCAAGAGACTTGCTTTTTTAAACTTTTACTCAACTTAAATACATTTTTACCTGTCAAAATAAAAAGCAGCTGTTTTTTATATACATTAATATTCATATTTTCAATTACTGAAATTACTGAATAATATATTTTTTCTGCTGTCTTTCTGCAGCATTTTAATAAACCATTAACTTAAGATGTAAAAATAACAGCACAACATAAAATCATATTTGTGTATACAGAATGTAAAAAGCAAATGTATAACATATGCCATAAATGATCTGTGGTCGGTTGCATAAACTGCGTAGACTTGTCTTAAAAGTTAGTCATCTATTTTTTTCTTCAAGACTGGTCCTAACTTTTTAAAGTCTGTTACATAAAATGGTAGTTTTGTCTAATCTGAATTGAAAAATGAAGAATAATTACTTCTTGTTTTGCTGCTAGTTGGTCAAACTCTTTAAGACACAGTCTTAGTGGCTATCATGTATTGACACAGATGAAGGTTAGTCTAGGTTGTTTGTTCGATACAATATGTTGTACCTTGTACCTTGTAGTCACATTTCATACACTGGCATGCATTTAATTAATATAATGCATTATGGAGAAACATCCAAGGTAATTAGCATGTGTAATTTATCCATTTATTCATGCATGTGGCCAGTGGCCTGAATAATGAGCCTGCAGCCTTAACCCGTACACAGGAGATGGAATGGACAGGAACCTGTTATTTATAATCACACTAGAAAAACTAATGTCATCAAGCTTGAAATCAACTCACAGAACTTATTTGGGGAGATTTTTTTTTCCAGCAGTAAGCTAAATAGCCTTATTTATTTCTCACTGTGACATTAATAATTTGGGGCGTGCATATTTATGAGCAAAATACCTGAACATGCTCAGGCAGGGGATGGCAAGGATATTTATATGGCCGTAAATCAACAAGCTGTGGAGCCTGGAGACTGAAAATCAAACACACACACACACACACACACACACACTTTCTATGTTCATAAGTCTTCACTCTTCAATAACTGTTTTTAAATTTTGTCTTCTTTGCAAAACATCTAAACAATTTTTTTTTTTTTTTTTTTACTTTTGAAACTAATGTGAAATGAATACAAATTGGTGTATGCTTTGCATTTGTGCATTTCTGATCTGGAAATTTTATAATTAATAATTGAGGTAATATCAATAAATCTACCGTGTTTATCCATATAGTTTCCAAGAATCTTTTAAAAATATTATTATTATTTAAAAAATATGAAAATGAATAGGCCTAAGTATTAAAAAGTACAGCACTTCAGTGAGAAAACAAGCCCTGTTTTGAAATTAAAGTTCAAACAGTGAGATAAGACAACTCTGCAGACAACACGAGGCGTGGTTTGAACAGGAAAATGTGCCTGATTTCTCTCGGATTCTTGTACAGGATTCACAGTGCAAGGATATTTGAGCTAACCCGTAATAATCAGCATGGCTGTAGCTGAAAGCAGCAGCAGGTGCAAAGGGAGACTCTCTGCTCGACCCAGCCAAACGCCTGTGTGTGCATGAAATCACTGTGTCAACATTTAATTCATGCTTCTAAGCAGAGACTGTGAGACAAATTACACCACTGGGAGGGACTGCCAATATTAGCTCAAGCAACAAATGTCATCCACTGACCATTGGGCTTCTGACGTAAAGTAAAATACTCAAAGTACTGTCAAAATGATGTTCTAGAATAAAGTTTCTAGAATAAAAAGGAATTTTAAAATGAAAATCGACTACCTTCCTTATTTCTTTGTCAGCTGAACAGATGACTGATCACAAAACGATGTGAAAGAAAGTGCTGTGAGTAAACATTCTCAAGATTTTGGAGTAGAGCAAGAGCGGTAAGGACTGTTTGGTCAGCCATAAAACATCACCCAGCAAACACTGGCCAGGACTATTGTGTCCCGTCAATGCACTTCAGGCCTTTCAGCATGTTGCCAGGCGACTGGGTCCGTTGACACAGCGATGCTGGTCTGAGTGATCAATCCCCTGCGTGTCTGTGTGTTTGGTGTTGTGAGTGGGCAAATGCAGTTGCTTTGTCTCACTAAGAGACCTCCAGTGAGAAGAACAGCACGCTTTTGTGTGTGTAAGTTTTTTTGAGTTTACAACGCACAATGTAAAAGTGGCTGATGCCCAATGCCAAAAACACTAAAAAAGTACAATAGTTTCGAGTTTCTGTCTCTTTCAGAGGAACAATCATTAATAGCACCATGGGCAAATGAACAATCACCTGAAATGATAGACCTTCTTAGCCATCGTTTAACATTAAATCGGTTGTACTTTTTGTAAGTTTGTGATCATTAAGATTTTTTGAAAGAAATGAATACGGTTATTCAGCAAGGATGCGTTCAATTGATCAAAATGACAGTAAAGACTTTTACATTGTTGCAAAAAAAATGTCGCTGTTCTTTTCTATTTTCCTTCTTTCTATTAATAAAAGAAACCTGCAAAAAATATATCATGGTTTCTACAAAAATATTGAGCAGCACAACAGTTTTCAACATTCAAAATAATAAGAAATGTTTCTTGAGCACCAAATCAGAATGATTCCTGAAAGATCATGATACTGAAGACTAGAATAATGGCTGCTGAAAATTCAGCTTTGCCATCACAGGAATAAATTACATTATAAAATATATATCAAAAGAGAAAACAATATTTTATATTTGAATATTATTTCTTCTTTGAAAAAAAAAAAGAATAATCTTACTGACTCCACACTGTTAAAAAAATCTGTAGAAATTACAGTATTATTGGCAGCTGCTTGCCAGTAACTTACTGTAGATTTAAATTGATGTTATTTACTGGCAACAGTTTGTTCAAAGTTAAATGAACATTAAACATTAACAAGTCTTTATCTTTACAGGATAAAACTAAAATAACAGCCTCATGCAAAGCATTCTGGGAACCAAAATCTGAAGGAAAAAAACAGAAAAAGGTTGATGAAGATTTCTGGTTCCCAGAATGCTTTGCATTAGGTTGTTATTTTATAGTTTTATTCTGTAAAGACAAAGACTTGTTAATGTTTAATGTTCATTTAACTTTGAGCAAACTGTTGCCAGTAAATAACATCGATTTAAATCTACAGTAAGTTACTGGCAAACAGCTGCAAAACTACAGCAAATTTTTTACAGTGCAAACTTAATTGTTTTGTTGTAGGGCTTAATAAGAAGAAGCCTTGAAGGAGTTCAGTGTCTGAACACTCAATATTACAAAGTCTGGTTCTGATCTGATAAGGTGGCGCCACTGACCCTCTACCTTTATACTGTAACAGCAGATGACTGACAGTTCCCTAAAGATGACAAGGCCTTGAGGTGCTGCTCTTGTGTAATGCTGAAAACACATACGCTGAAAGAAACACGCAATAACACTTACGGGGCTCCAGAGGCATCAGCATTCATTGTCAAGGAATGTCAAGAAGTTTTTTTGTTGAATATTGTCACAAGTTGGTCCAATTGGTAAAAAGTACAAATTTTAGGTACAAACTAATAATCTGCTTGTCCCTTGAAACTCTTACATTAGGAGCATAATATCGCTCATCATCAGCTATTGGCAAGCAGATAAACAGGTAGCTAAATATTTGACATAACTACACTTTTTACGACGTTACTTTTTCCAAACAACCCAAATAGCCATTTTCAATTATTAACACCCTACCTTAACTGAAGCTCTGGGGCGTCTTCTGGTCTCAGGTGTTGTGATGTTTTAAATGTGCGAGTGTAATGACAGGCTAACCTCTGCCGTTTTCCCTGCAGCCGCTGACTGACAAGTTGATTTAGGCTGAGCAGGAATCTTCCTGGTTTCTCATAAACTAACACCTCTGTGACACTTCAAAGAGCCAGTCGCACCTGAGGTGAGAGAGGGCAGCGTGTTTCTGTGCACAGAGTGAGATGGACAGATAAAGGGTTAGGGTTGCGAATTGCTGGGGGTCAGGTGCTGCTTCCAGCTTTGAGTCGCATTTTTAAGGAATCCCAGAAGGAACGCAAGCATACCTATCACAAATTATAATTTTAGTATTAAAGTCCTCTGTGGTCACTGAAATCTCTAACCTGTATCTAAACCTATCAGCTTCTAAATCTAAATTTAGACTCAAATGATTATAATACAACCTTGCAAGAAACAAACTACAGAATTAAATGAACTAACCAAGGAAGCAAATTACTTACAGCTTTGAAACATTTCCTAAAATATCTTCTCCCAATGTTGCATTAACAGGAAGGAAGAGTACATTTTCTGCTTGGCTCATAACAATGGCCTGAGTTTCTTTGATCTGTGTTAAGTCCTTCCCAATGTCAGGAACTAATAACTGACCTTTTGTAATTGGGATTAACTCCTCTGTGCTTTGTTCATGTTAACTTTGTTCTATTGTCAATGTATTTACAAAGTCAATGAAAAGATAATTAGTAATGAGTAGTGTAGTTTGAACTACCATGAAATCACTTGCCTTTCAAAGCCTTTGTTTCTTTGGAACAACTCCAAGCAGAACTATATCTTCCATTTTTTAACTAAGCTGTGCTGAATGTTTAAAATGATGCTGATGGTGTTTTACATGACACACTAAGGCCTGGTTTCACAAACAGGGCTTAGATTAAGCCAGGATTAGACCTTAGTTCAATTAGGATATTTAAAGGGATAGTTCACCCAAAAATGAAAATTACCCCATGATTTACCAATCTCAAGCCATCCTAGGTGTATATGACTTTCTTCTTTCAGACGAATACAATCGGAGTTATATAAAAAAATAATTTTAGCGTAGCGATGTGAAACATATACATATTTGAAACTACTGTTATAAACTATTGTTTGAACCGCGAGAGGCATTAAAGCTTACGCTACTCCTACGTCATACATTGCGTTAGGGGTTACTCTTTTCTTACAAAAACTCATCGCTTTGCTTCAGAAGGACTTTATTAACCCCCAAGAAGTCGTGTAGATTACCTTTACGATGAGTGAATGCACTTTTTTGGACCGCCATTCACTACCATTACAAAGCTTGGAAAAGCTATAATATTTTTTTAGATAACTCCGATTGTGTTTGTCTGAAAGAAGATAGTCATTTACACCTAGGATGGCTTGAGGGTGAGTAAATCATGGGATAATTGTTTGGGTGAACTATCCCTTTAAGTAGCTTTTATAAATGTACATTAGAAGAAAAAAAAAACATCACTGGAGTGCATCTTGAGACAAAACAGGGGCACTGACATAGTCTGGGACTATTGGCTATTCCTTTAACTCTTAAAAACACTCACTGTAGATGTTGTAGTCTGACTTTACATCACACATGAGATGGTATTTGAACACAGAACCATAGAGCATTATGATAGTGTGACTGACACCTGGATGATGGGCAGAGACTGGTGTTTCTATCTTCCACAGGTGCGTGGCCTCAAGAAAGAGGTGGGCTGAATGTGGTGGAAGCAGTTAGTATTCTGTGAGAGTGAATTACTCAAGCCTCCATAAAAGCACTCTTTCTAAATAAGGGTCAATTTGATTGCTCCCCTTTACCCTTCAGCCAATTTTCACACAATGGATGGAGGAAACTGACCATGTCTTCATTCTGAAAAGTCCAATTCTCCCATCTAGAGCAAAGAAGGATACAGAACTCTAATACAACTGTAACTATGATATATATTACAATATTAATTTTACAATTAAAAGTCAGAATGTTTATTTAATTTAGCAGGCATTATATGCAAAAGCAGCATATGCAAAAATAATGTGAAATGCATTAGTTTTCTAATAAGTTAAATCTGCTTGAATCAGTTTAGTAGGTACACAATTAAATAAACAAATTTCACATTTAAATAAACATTTTTTTTAACTTGTTCTTGACTGTTCTTGACTGCAGGATATACAGTCAGAGTCTATAGATCTGATTATTTAACTAAATGCAAACAGCAGGCTTCATTTTTCCTAGAAAGTCTGAGAGGTACAGATGGACACAAAGAGCAACTGTACCTCAATGTGAGCTGTACTATTTAGGTCAAAGCAAATCAAACAGAACAAGCTGAAGCTGAATAGAATGATTTATTCAAGCAGTGGCAGCTGATTGCCGTGACAACAGATTGCCTCCTGGTAAAGTTCCATTACAACAAACAAAGCTCTCAGGAACTCATAAACCGTCTGATTCATGACACAGTGTTTGAATAAAGTTCTGATGGTTTAATTACAGGCTCATTATTAATGTTTACATTTCTGATCATCAGTGGGAAGTTTGGCCATTGATCAATTTTTTTTAACAATTGCCCTGTTATAATGTCATGAATTTCAGTGCAAAAAATTGGAAGAAAACCATATTTGTGTATAATATTTACTTCAAGGAGTCACCATGATCCATAAATAGATGATTGCATTAGATGAAATATTAAATCATATGACATTCGAAAATAAAGTGCCATTTTTCCAATTACTTTTAAACAAATTGATCTCAAAAGTAATTTTTTGTGAAATCAGTTGACATCAAGAGAAGAGTAACAGAATGAACACTGGTGAATTTGCATTAAAAGTCTGCTTGTGCTATTTCTATTTCTTTTAAATAAACCACTTGATATTTTGTTAACTAATGCATAACATTCAAAAAAATTTAAGCAAGGTTTATGGGTATCAAAATATCTTCTGTGACTGTTTATTTAAAATCAAACAAAATGTGCTCCCCAAAAAAGGCCTTTTTGTCTAGTAATAATTCTATGATTTCTGGTTCAAAATTAGAGCAAAATGTCCATTTATATTGAAGGTAAGTATGTTGAAGTTTTATGTACACTGTACTGTGGTGGTCACCATCCTGAAATGATTGATTTTATATATCTGGGTCACGGTGCCCACTCCTGACTCATTAAAACACCCAGAAAGACCCCAACTCAGCACAACAAGAGACAGTTACAAGGGTAAAATAAGACTGGAGTAAAGCCTCTTACTGAAAAAGAGAAAGACTCCCACCCTAGAGCTCCACAGGACTGAAGAGGGGGCGGTGTCAACATCACATTGTTTATTGGAGTGGTAATTCAGAGCTTGGTGGTCTAATGCGCTTGTGAAGCACTTTTAATTTTACCAAGTTTGCGTTTGAAAGGAACAACGGGTAGCTTTCATTCACAGGTAGCTTTGAAGTCTATACAAGAGGTTCTGACATAGTCAGTCCCTAAAAGTCTGAAACAGAGAACAAACCTCCCAGCTTTCCTTGGACTTGCCACAAAGTAGAAAATCCTTATAACTATCTTTTTCCAGCTGTAGGTTGGAGTTTAAGAGTGAATCAAAAGCGGGGACAAAGCGGGAAAATTTTTCATCGAAATTCATGCTAAAAAAAATTTATACATTTTGAATATGCTAAAGTGTTTATTATACCATTACACAAGCACACACACACACACACATATATATATAATGATCTTCTCTGGGCTCAGATTAGGACTATTTGAGCTTGTATTCACTGATAACTATGGTTCTTCTCTCCCTCTAGTGGTCATAATCACTTCTCTTTCAAATTTGGTAATCCAATGCAAAAAATGACATTAACCGATCAGTGGCTGACAGATGAAATGTTACACCAAAGTAGGGTAACATGACAAAGAAAGTAAACTATTGACATCAGAGCCATGTGACTGCAGATTCATATTTTATAAACCACTGATGAATATAAAATATTCAAATACATTCTGTCAACGATACCTGATTTTCTGAGTATCGTTATTATTCAATCTTATGTTTTGATCCAGTTAAAAAAGTGAATCAAAATCCAGTTAATTGAATAATATCTACTGAGCATTTAAGATTCAAAATCTGAAAGTATTTCATTCCTCTATTCTTGTGGTAAAGAAAACCACTTTGTACTTTCGAGAATCCAGCCTCCAATTGAGGAGAAAATAAATGGGGTGTGTTCTTTACATGCCATAATTCTTTAAAGTTAAACAACCATAAAGGCTAAGAACTCTGACCTTCACCATCTAACTAAGCAAGAAAAGTCAATGATGTGTGAAGGCCCCACTCTCTCGTCATATACTGATTATGATAAAATATGTTTCAGCCTCACGAAAAATAACCGTATGTCATCCATGACAACACGGGGCCAGATTTCAACGAGACCCAAATTTCTTCACCGCTAAAATGTTTTACTGTCGGCTGTAAAGCTCAAACTGATCTGGTCTGGGACTGCATTCATTGGACGTTGTTAGACCCTCCATTCTACAACATTTCACATATACTTTTAGTTTGTAGTCTGTACTACTTTTATCTTATCGCTTTTTCTCTGTCAGGTAACCTAAAAATGAAATCAAATCAAATTAATAATTGTATTTAATTCAGAAATATTATTTAATATCACTAAATCAACTTGACTACATTAGCTTAACAAATCTACAGTGTAGATTATGCTAAATAACATTATTTAAAAATAAACAGAACAGAAAATAAAGTACTAACAACTCACATTTCATGTTTAGATTCACAAATAAAAAAACTAAGTTAGAAAAAAAAAGCTCAAATTCACCTATATGTTTTTTTTTTGTTTTTGTTTTTTTGCATATTTTACATATTAACAGTTGAATATGTATCCAACATTTCTATTTTAGCACTTGCTTGGTTAACAAATAACTGACAGAAGGAAGAAGCCGATAGGTCTGTGGAGCGTCTCCGACTGCCTTTGTAGAGGAGCCATGATGCAGAGGGTGCCATTCCTGCCGAGGGCTCCCTGAGGCCATGCCTCCCTCTCCATCACTGCCATATGTTTGCATACTTACACAAACATATGAGCTTTGCACCCTGTTTGGCTCCGTTAGCATGTATCATTACCCGTTTGGCAGGACAAAATATAGAGCGCGTGGTGGCCTAATTTAACTGCTTGGTGGATTATGTTTAAATTTTAAGATGTTGCTTTAAAAACAAAACCAAGATTGCTTTTTACTGAGCTAACACTGGAGGTGATGGATGTTTTATTTGTTGTTATGACTTCCGCAAAAGTGAAATAAGAAAAAAATCTTTTGTAATGAGAAGTCAAATTGCAATGAGCCATGCTCGAACAATAAACCTGTGAAGTGCCTGATGTTTTATTCACTCTTATTGCAGGAAACAAGAGGATCTTCTTTCATTATCAAGGGTCATTTACAATACCATAACGCATTTTGACGCTAGGGAAACCGTCCCATGATAAATTCTTTGCCGTGCCCTTCACAGTTGTCATAGCAGGACCATAAACAGCATTTATAATAATCTAGCAGGGCGGCGCACCCATCTCGCTGATTAGCATGCAGAAGACGAGGGGATGGGAGAAGTGACAGAGGCCACGGAGCTCATTGATATATCCTCATTGTTCTTCGTCAGAAACACCATGAGTGGTGCAGAAAAGAAAACACACATCAGACATTAATACTTTTGGGGATCATTCCTCTTGTTTTTGTAGTGAAAAAGATGTAAGATAGGCTGTACTTGAATTTGATTTCAATAATTGTGAAATTATACAGAAAAACGTCTCAGGACTCATGACATAAATTACTGCTTGAAAGAACAGTTATGCTGTTAAATTGGGAATGTTTGAGGTAAAGAATTGCTTTATGATATCTAAAATCAAACATTTATCTTCAAAACTTTTGTCATATAGAGTCATAACTCTCAAAGCAATAGTTTACCCCAAAAATCATCTTGTTCCAATAATAACTCATAATTATATATCACATCGTTTAAATATAATTAACATCCATACAACTGAATGTATGTAAAAGAACACTTTCCTTTTCTTCAATTTTGGCTTCCTAATTTTGGTAACCCATTAGCCCACAAAGTATTAATAAACATGCTTCACCACATTATGCTATTATAATAATTGTACATGATAATGGACTTCAATCTCTTTCTGTTCAGACGCTAACGCTGACTTGCAGAATTATGTTTTTTTTTTGTGCTTTAAGCATCTTAAATTCATTATGTAATTCCTTTCATGGACGGTACAATGTTCACCTATATTTCCTGAGATGTTATTCTGTTTGTTGTGGCAAGACTTTTTCGTAAAGAAAACAAAGGACAAAAAAGTAATTAAGTTCCGTAATAAAATCTCAAGCATCATAACACGCAACATTAAATACCCATCCAACTCCATCAATTACTCCAAGAGCTCACACACACACACACACACACACACACACACACACACACACACACACACACACACACACACACACACACACACACACACACACACAAACACACACACACACACACACACACACACACACACACACACACACACACACCTCAGTGCATGCTTCTGTATGGATGACAGTTAATCTCACTCGCAGATTCAGCACTCTGCACCACCCAAACCTTGAATTGCCAGACTAGTTTTAAACGTGTAGATGGAGAGCCTGAAAGCTAAAAATGCTGAAAGCATTAAAGGGATAGTTCACCCAAAAATGAAAATTCTGTCATCATTTACTCACCCTCAAGTTGTTCCAAACCTGTATGAGTTTCTTTGTTCTGCTGAACACAAAGGAAGATATTTGGAAGAACCTTTGTTATTAACAGATCTCGGTCCCCATTGACTTCCATAGTAGGAAAAAAATATACTATGGTAGTCAATGGGGACCGAGATATGTTTGGTTACAAACATTCTTCCAAATATCTTCCTTTGTGTTCAGCAGAACAAAGAAACGCATACAGGTTTGGAACAACTTGAGGGTGAGTAAACAATGATAGAATTTTCATTTTTGGGTGAACTATCCCTTTAAGTCATGTCTGAATGCAAAGTTTCCTTTCCTTAAAAGTCAATGCAGTTAAGCCTTTGGTTTTGGACACAGCCTAGAAATATACAAAAGTTATGTTAGTGAACACTTTTTTAAACTCTGTATTTCCACTTTAGCGAGGGGCTATTCACAGTACTTTAGTATGGAGGCACAGACACAGACACAACTTAAAGAAGTATAAATCACATGTCTACAAAGAACAAAGTTTAAGGGAATTTTTTTTTTTTTTTTTAATAATTGTATTCAGCAAGGATGCATTATTTACAAATTAATCAAAAGTGACAGTAAAGACATTTATAATGTTACAAAATATTTTTATTTCAAACAATTAAAAAAAACGTTTCTTTTACTTTTTATTCTTCAAATCATTTTGAAGAAAATGTATCACAGTTTCCACAACAATTTTAACACTGTTTTCAACCTTGATAATAATAAGAAATGTTTCTTGAGCTCCAAATCAGCATATTAGAATGATTTCTGAAGGATCATGTGACACTGAAGACTGGAGTAATGATGCTAAAAATCCAGCTTTGTCAGTAATTGCATTTGAAAATAAACTAACATAGTTAATTAACAATTAACAGTTATTTAAATAAATGCAGCCTTGGTGAGCATAAGAGTTTTTTTTTAAAATATTACCAACCCCAAACTTTTGAACGGTATGTGTGTTTACATTATTTTCCTTGCCAATTATTTCTCATTTTAATATTGCTTTAAAGTACTTCACCTGAAGCACAGGCATTCAAATATGCAGATCACTGATATAACTAGAATCAGTCTTTAAGAGGTCGGCTGACACACGAGAAGGACACTGTGCACGGCCTCTGCATAAGTTTACTTTGTTTTGGTTTTGGAAGGAAGCAGGATTGTTCACTGAGGCAGGGCATTTATCTTATATTCATCAAAGGCCGCCCACATAACAAACAGCCGTACTTGTTTGATTTTATAAATAATTGAAGTCCACAGGGAGTCACATTGTTTTAGGCCTAAATCTGTTGTTTACTGATAGTGTGTATGTAACAGCACCATTGCAGTGAGTGTGTTTGGATAGAGAGAGTGAATGAGAGAGAGAGAGATAAAAAAAAAAGGGAAACTCACCCAGGGCGGAAGCGCTTGGCGCGGAAATGAAAGCGTCTCTGTTTGTAGGCTGAGAGAGAGCACTGCACTCTCTTCGTGGCCACGGGGCAAGCGCAAGTCCCCAACGAGCACTCAACACGACGTCTCCTCGTGACAGAGAGGCATCAAACAACCCATCTGAAATGAGAGAGTAAATATAAATGAAACCAGAATGTTTTTTTCTAAACATTCTGCATTTATAAATCTCTGTAAGAAGGGTGAAACATGATCTTAATTATTAGTTAGCAAGAAGCAAACTAATAATTTGATCACTTTTGATACATAGCCACCTTTTATGATGACAACTGTGTGAGTGACAGAGGCTTGAGGAGTTTCCTTCATTTGACATCCTCTCATTTTCATTCTGTCATCGTGTACTCCTCAGTCAAAATAAGAAATCGAGATATGACAATAAGTTGATTCTGTATTCTTTTTGTTCCTTCAAGTGCAAGCTTTCATAAAGCTGCAAGGCAGAAATGGGGGAAATCATATATTCATCTCTAAGAGGTCTGTGAGTTAACGTTCTTGGCCAGAACAACCTGTGCAGAAGTTTCAGTCTCCAAATCAATTATTAGCACTGAGGTTTTGACACGCTCAAGAGGAATCAACAACTAGCATTAAGAAAAGTACAAAGCTGATATAAACAACACCAAATGAACTCAAGGCAACCCATGTCTATAAATTATACATGCAATCTAGCAAAGGGCCGGTGTCACCAGAATAGGGGTCCATGACAGAATCACAGCATCTATATGTAAAACAGCAGAGGCCAACACAATGTTCTGGCTGCACTGCTTTAAAGTGCACATAATGAGATGCGTCTTCCCCCCAGTCTGTCTGTTTTTATTTAAGCAATATTTAATAGACTCCATATAAATAAAAATGCATGCTGCCTTTTATTGTTTGCCTATTGGATTACACTAACTTATTCATCTTCTTTCTTTCTTTTTTTTCTCAGATGAATAGGTCATTTTCACTGACCCCACCACAAACGAATTATCTTTTCTTTTTTCTTTTTTTTTCACACAAAAAGTTTTTTTCTTTACAAAAAGAACATTTGTAACAAGCTGGAAAATGTACAATAGAATAGATCATAAAAAAACAAATGTTTAAGCTTGCAAGGTATTAAAAAATGAAGTGTCTATTGAAGCCCCCATTGTTGGCAGAGGCTATTTACATTAACTCCTCCCATTGACGTCTGGTTGGGCCAGACAAAATTACGGAAGACACTAGAGTGTGAAAAGTAGCAATAGTGTAGAGATAAGGCACATGGCAGGAAGTTTTTATGCAAATCGTTGTATCTGCCTTTTGCCTAACTTGCTCTACTCCCTTTTCCCATCACATATCAGATCGGAAAGGCATTTATTTTAAATAAAAATGAAGAAAATATTTGAAAAGTGGAAATAAAGTGTCTAACGTGTGTTTAATAATAAAGTGTTTATCGGTTAGAGGTAGGGGTAATGTGTAGGGAGGGCTTTATTTTTTCACAATAAGGCGGCTGTCACGTTTTAAATAGATTTTTTTTCATGTTTAGAGTTTTTTTTTTTTTTTTTAGCTCTTTTCAAGTTTTGTTCATGTCTGTGTTTCCTAGTTAGTTTTCTAATGTGGTAATTAGTTCAGTCTTCCTAACCTGTTTGTATCCTTGGTTATTGATTAACTAGTTGAGTTCAGGTTTGTCTAATTACCCTCTGTTGTTTTGCTGTGTATTAAAGTCCCGTGTTTTGTCCTGTTTAGAGTTTGTTTCTATTTTCTGGTTGTTCTGTTCTGGTATTCCTGAGAAATCTGAGCTTTTCTGTTAGTTTAATGTTGTTTTCAATAAAAACTGCTGCACTAAGATCCAGTTTCATCTCTGCTGCAACCAGACCCATGACAGCGGCATCCATTTAATAATTTTAATAAACACAATCATTCAGACTCTGTTATTATTGCTTACATTTTAATTGCTTACATTATTTATAAGTATACATAGCATCTAACTACTATTTACACTTATTGCAAAGAAAATATTGCTATTTTTATATAGTGGAAATAGAATCTATTGCTATTTTCACTCAGTGGAAATAGAATCCAGTTGCTACTTACACTTACACAAATAGCCACTGCATAAAAAAAGTCCTTTAAAGCCACGTTATTAAAACCACACGGTAACAAAGTTCACAAAAGTCCTGAACAAAGTCCTCAATGGCCCGGTTGCCTTGACGAAGGTGGATGGTAACTTCTGGGTTCATGGTAAGAGTCTAGCTTTCTGTAACAATCAGTCCACTGAAGGCGAGTTGAAAGAACCCATGTGCAGTTTATTTAAATCCAAAATTGATTCAAAACAATAACTTAAAACAAACATAGCTTGAAACAGACATGACATGACATGACATAGACATGACACAGATATGAAACAGACATGACACCGGTACGGACACACCGACACAGACACTCCAATTATTCACAAGTATAAATAGCATCTAACTACTTTTACTTTTACTAACTTACATTGCAAAGAAAATATTGCTATTTTTATATAGTGGGAATAGAATCTATTGCTTAAGTGGAGGGCCTGGACCACGGAGTGGTGGTGGACCTGGACCGTGGAGAAGTGGTGGGCCTGGACCGTGGAAAAGTGGTGAGCCTGGACCATGAAGAAGTGGTGGGCCTGGACCGTGGAGAAGTGATGGGCCTGAACCGCGGAGCAGTGGTGGGCCTGGACTGTGGAGAAGTGATGGGCCTGGACCGCGGAGAAGTGGTGGGCCTGGACCGTGGAGAAGTGATGGGCCTGGACCGTGGAGAAGTGATGGGCCTGGACCGTGGAGAAGTGATGGGCCTGGACCGTGGAGAAGTGATGGACCTGGACAGTGGAGAAGTGGTGGGCCTGGACCGTGGAGCAGTGGTGGGCCTGGACCGTGGAAAAGTGGTGAGCCTGGACCATGAAGAAGTGGTGGGCCTGGACCGTGGAGAAGTGGTGGGCCTGGACTGCGGAGCAGTGGTGGGCCTGGACCGTGGAGAAGTGATGGGCCTGAACCGCGGAGCAGTGGTGGGCCTGGACCGTGGAGAAGTGATGGGCCTGGACCGCGGAGAAGTGGTGGGCCTGGACCGTGGAGAAGTGATGGGCCTGGACAGTGGAGAAGTGGTGGGCCTGGACCGTGGAGAAGTGATGGGCCTGGACCGTGGAGAAGTGATGGACCTGGACAGTGGAGAAGTGGTGGGCCTGGACCGTGGAGCAGTGGTGGGCCTGGACCGTGGAAAAGTGGTGAGCCTGGACCATGAAGAAGTGGTGGGCCTGGACCGTGGAGAAGTGGTGGGCCTGGACTGCGGAGCAGTGGTGGGCCTGGACCGTGGAGAAGTGATGGGCCTGAACCGCGGAGCAGTGGTGGGCCTGGACCGTGGAGAAGTGATGGGCCTGGACCGCGGAGAAGTGGTGGGCCTGGACCGTGGAGAAGTGATGGGCCTGGACCGTGGAGAAGTAGTGGGCCTGGACCGTGGAGAAGTGATGGGCCTGGACAACGGAGAAGTGATGGGCCTGGACCGCAAAGAAGTGGTGGGCCTGGACCGTGGAGAAGTGATGGGCCTGGACAACGGAGAAGTGATGGGCCTGGACCGCAAAGAAGTGGTGGGCCTGGACCGTGGAGAAGTGGTGGGCCTGGACCTTGGAACAATGGCGAATGAGATGACCACCTCAGTACAGCAAATGGAGGAGCGAAGACCTGGACAATATTCCTGGCTGTGAAATACGGCATAATGAGTTAATATACGGCCTCCGTTGCCATAAAGTGGGGCACAGTGAGTTCAGAAAAAGACACAGCTGCCTTGGGATTAACCGCCGCCTTAGGAGAGCTGTTGCCGTCATCATCGCTGCCACCTCTGGAGGAGTATGTGTGGCTCAAACACACAGAATGGCGGTTGCCATCACAGGCAGGCCGCCGCTGCCTCAGGATGAGGTGTAGCTGTTGTCGTCGCCGCCGCCTCGCGAGGAGTGTGCATGGCCCAAACATATGGCGGTTGCCATCACAGGTAGTGCCGTGGACAAAGTGATCAATTCTCGGACCGCCAGACTTGGACTTGGGACCACTGTCCAAGTCCTCAATGGAGCGTGAAGCAATGGCGGATGAGATGACCACCTCAGGACAGCAAATGACCCCAGGGGATCAGGCGGCTATTGTGGAGCAAAGACCTGGACAATCCTCCTGACCATGACATAGGGCACAATGAGTTATTGGATGGTAACTGCTGGGTTCATGGTAAGAGTCTAGCTTTCTGTAACAATCAGTACACTGACGGCTAGTTGACAGAACCCATGTGCAGTTTATTTAAATCCAAAATTGATTCAAAAACAAAACAATAACTTAAAACAAACATGACTTGAAATAGATATGACATGACATCACATAGACATGACACAGACATGATACAGACATGAAATGACTCCGGCACGGACACGAGCACACAGACATGGAGACAGACCTGAAACACAGACACCGGCACCAGCACGGACACCGGCACACATACATGGACACAGACATAAAACACAGTGCACGGACATGAAGCACGGAGACCGGAACGGAAACGGACACCGGCATGGACACTGGCACACAAACATGGACACGGACATGAAACACGGACACCAGCACGGACACCGGCACAGACACCGGCACGGGCACCAGAACGGACACTGGCACAGACACCGACACTGACACCGGAACGGGCACGGACACTGGCACGGACACCGGAACCGACACTGGCACCAGCACGGACACCGCACCGGCACGGACACCGGCACACAGACAAGGACACAGATATGAAATACAGACACCAGAACGGACACCGGCATGGACACGGACACCGGAGCGAAAACGGCACTGACACGGACACCGGCACACAGACATGGACACAGACACGAAACACGGACACCAGCACAGACAGTGGCACAGGGACCAGCACTGACACCTGCATGGACACTGGCACGGACACCACACCGGCAAGGACACCGGCACACCGGCATGGACACAGACATGAAACACGGACACCGCCACCAGAACGGACACTGGAACGGACACCGGCATGGACACAGACACCGGCATGGACACCGGAACGTAAACGGGCACCGACACAGACACCAGCACGGACACCGGCATGGACACCGGCATGGACACCGGCATGGACACCGGCACGGACACTGGCACACGGACACCGCCACCGGAACGGACACTGGAACAGACACCGGCATGGACACCGGCACGAACACTGGCACAGGGAACAAAAACGGACACCGGCATGTACACCGGAACGACACGGACACCGGCACAGGCATGGACACTGGCACCAGAATGGACAGACACCGGCACAGACACTGCAACGGAAACGGACATCGACACGGACAGCGGAATGGAAACGGACACCGGCAGGGACACCAGCATGGACACCGGAACGGACACCTGAATGGACACCGGCACCACCACGGACACCGGCACCAGCACGGACACCGGCACACAGACATGGACACAGACATGAAACACAGACACCGGCACGGACACCGGAACGGACACCTGAACGGACACCGGAACGGACACCTGAACGGACACCAGCACGAGCACTGGAACAGACACAGACACCCGAACGGACACCCGCACGGGTACGGATACCAGCATGGACACCAGCACAGAGACCGGAACGGAAATGGACACGGATACCGGCACGGACACTGGCACACAGACATGAAACACAGACACCGGCACAGACACCGGAACGGACACCTGAACAGACACCAGCACGAGCACCGGAACAGACACGGACACCCGCAAGGGCACCGGCACGGAAACGGACACCTGCATGGACACCAGCACGGAGACCGGAACGGAAACGGACACCGGCACACAGACATGGACACAGATATGAAACACGGACACACCGGCACGGACACCGGAACGGAAAAGGACACCAGCACGGACACCGGAATGTAAACGGACACCAGTACAGACACCTACATAGGAATGGGCACGGACACTGGAACGGACACCGGCACAGAGACCTACACCGGAATGGGCACGGACACTGGAACGGACACCGGAACGGACACCGGCACAGACACCAGCACAGACACTGGAATGGGCACGGACACCGGAATGGACACCGGCACGGACATCGGCATGGGCATCGATACAATGGACAATTTTTGTGGAAACCGTTTCCCTTTTTTTAACAGGATTCTTTGATGAATGTAAAGAGCAAAATAACAGCAGTTATTTGAAATGTATTTGCAAAATCTAAACGCATTTACTGTCACTTTTGATCAAATTAATGCATCCTTGGTAAATAAAAATATTAATTACTTTAAAAAAAATCTTTTTGAACGGTGGTGTAGCTCTAATAGAATTTTTTGCAGTTGTGTGGTCACAGTGACTGTTTTCCTAAGGCAGAGAGGGATGCCATTCACTGGCTGTCTTCACCCTAATTACTCAGCTGAATAATTGAAATTAAAATAGCCACCGCATCCAGCACCACAAGGATGGGATCGTTCACCTCCGATAGCACCCGCACATTAATAATCAGATTATCAGTGGGCCATGGATAAACAGAAATAGCTGGCCTTAGCATATTTAAGAGCTACTTTAGCCGACTGCTATTAACTCATCTCCCTGGTTATTTATGTCCTCTGCTTCTTAATAAGACTCTTGGCAATATTATTCTAATTATATAAGTCCAATCAGCAGTATTGCATATCTGGCCTCATTTACATTTGCCAGCACTTTGTCTTTCACACTGTGATACTAATTCAATGAGACGTCTAATGTTTACGTTATATGTGGCCTGCAGAGTTTGGCCTCCTCTACCCTTCCAGTCCATTAGAATCGCAGTGTATGTGCAAATATGTTGTGCCTGTATGATTGGGTTTGTCTCTGAGCACATGACTGATTGATCAGGGTTGCTCTATGGCACAATTGAGTTTGCTTTGTAATACAAATATGTGTTTAGTTCTGTGAGGGTGTGCTGGCGGGCTTTTCTAGATGCCTGCCCATAGCAATTATAGCCTGTAGCTGTTGTAAACAAGTTTAATTTCACGAAAAATTCTCTTATCTTGCCTGTGAACATCTACAAAAAATATCAAATGAATGTGTTTTGAGATTTATTAAGTGATTAGGTGAAACTAAGCATCTAGATTGGTGATTAGATAAAATCAACTCACCCTATCCATGTTTAAACCAATATTCTTACAACAGCTGATGCCATCACAAAATAGATCATAATAGGCATATAGATTTTTTTCATAATAAGTTTTTGGAGCTTTTGGGGGAAAAAAGAGAGGTAAATGAAAGGACAGAGGGAAACCAGAGAGAAGCTATGACAACATCCTCAGTGCTCTATCCTCTGTGCTTCTGAAGAATGACATTAATCTGGAAGATTAAAAACTGTCACGTCTGATGATGTACTGCCATCCACCTTCAGAAAACACACAGCAGTGCACACTCTCTATTATTCATGCTCTTTCAGACTGCGATCATAACAATATAGTTGACCTGGAGGACTCAATTACAATAACCGTGGGTCAGAATGTCGACAAGGTGTGTGGCAGTGGATTGTAGGTCTACACAAGCTCAACAATGCATTATCAAGATACCAAATACATTATGTTCAATTGACAAATACATACATCACATTCTTTTCTGACATAATTCCTAGTTCCCCTGGTTCGAGCTGTAATTTTACCTCAACTTGAGATCATTAAGATTACGGACCTTTAATGACATTATATATTAGGCCTAATCTATATGTGATACAATATTGAATTATTGAAAAAGTTGCTTTTTTAAAAACGTAAACATACAAATAAACAGGCCAGGACAGACCTGTATCTTTTGTACATTTTATTCAAATGTAACTTTATAAACAAAGAGTAGCCTATTATTCCTATAGGAGCTGTCATAGCGATCCAATCTATGAATGTTAAAGTTTATTATGGCTTTGTTATAATTAAATCGCCTGTTAAGTTTTAATAAAATGACTAAAGGATGCTAGAGGATGTTAAGATCTGTTCCGCACTTAAGAGTTGGAAGGGGCAATTCAGTAGTTCAAGTTAATCTACTGCCCTCTTGTGGCAGTAGCCTATACAGCCAGTACACAAAGTGTTACACAGCTTCTTCAGCCTTTTCTTGAAAATGGCTAAAGATTTAGCTCGGGTTGAGTTAGGCAGGTCATTCCGTCAGCTTGGAACAGTCAAAGTAAAGGTCAGTGAAAGTGATTTTGTGCCTCTTCTTGCTTTGTAACGCAAGCTTCTGTGGGGCACATAGGTCTGAAGTAGGCTAGTGAGTTTAGGAATAGGGGTGCACAGCCAGTTGTTGTGCTAAGTGGTTGTGCTCATTTAAATCGTTAAATAACAATTAACAAGCGATATAATAATGTATAATTACTGCTTATAAAGTAATCATACAAAAAAAAATAGTTATCATTCAAAAAAAATTATATTAGCCATTTATAACAATGTGATTCAGAGATGAAGGCTATTATACTAATGTTGTCCACTAGAGGGAGCCACATGATAGCAAATCCTTTTAAGATCTCAGTTTAAAGACTGAAATTTTTTAATAAATTGCCTTTTAGTAAAAACTCGCAAATAAATTCATTATAGTTTCATAAAGTTTAATAAAGCCCAGTAGGCTACAATAGTTTGCAAAAACTGTGATCTCCAAAATACTTATAGACCATTCTTTTTTTTTTTTTTATCTTCATTTTAATGATATTTACACAACATATGTCAAGTTGTAGGCATGGATGAAGGTTTGTCCAATTGAAGAGACACAATATTATTTGTCTATAGTAGCCTATATATAATAATATTTCCATAAAGAGACTTAAAGACTAATATTGTATTTGGAAAGAGACATATCCATTGAATAGCCTAACTATATCGTCTGCAAAAGCCATTGTGCTTGGACGCCGATGATCGCCTCAAGTTAAACTGCATTGTTTTATTTACCTTCTGTGTTGTTGCCCACTACGCTTTGGAAGGATACATCTATGCTGCCTTCAAAAATCGATCAGATGAAGGTATCTCAGGAGCTAACATTGGATTCGTACGTGCCCTGATGCCTTTGTTCCTACCTTGGAACGCCCTCCTGCATCACATATTAAAACTGTTGATATCAACACCGATCTTGAGGATGCAATACATCAGGGCAGAATTATATATATGCTGCTCGAAGCTGCAAAGAGCTTCATGAAAAGTATCAGGTTTATGATGGTACGCTCATTTTAAGTTAATATTTTATGTTAAGTATGATTTATGTCAGCTGTTCAAACGTGGATACTAATGTAGGTTGACAATACTGTTCAGACATCAGATTAAAAATGTACTTCAGTTTAACTTCTAGTCTACAAGATACATTGACAATGTTTTATGAATACATATTGTGGAGGAATTTTTTAATTAATCATTACTAAAAATGTTATATTCTTTTGAAAACAGAATGTCCCCAGCACTAGTAAAGAAATTAGGGATTATTCCAGCAACTCAACTCTGCTCAGTGCCCGTGAAAACCAGTGTGTCCGACTGATTCACAGCACTGAAAAACCACACCCCTACAACAAGTTATACCCCCTGCAATGAAACAGCTCCCTCTGGAATAGCTGTCAGCTGCGCCCTAATTCAGAGGCTGCATCCTTCAAAGGCCGATTGCGTCACCTCGGCGCGTAAAAGGCTGTCCCAATTCAAAGGCTTCTTCAAATGCGACCTACAAATGCGTCCTTCGTTTTCCGTGCAATGAAGGATTCAACAGATGGATCCCTCGCGGCCTTGCCTACCCCACCCCATAATTCATTGCGCGCCAGTGACGACAGGATTTTTGAGAGAAATTGGCTTATTTCATCTTTAAACGTAACTATTGGGTTTAAACTTACTCAAATATCATGATAAAAATGTAAAAATAAGAACAAAACTTTAAAGTGGTTCAAATGTTGACTTACATGCGATTATATGTAGCCTAGTTTATATTCTTTATTATATACAGAAATGGACCATGGTAAATATATTTTTTGTTTTGTGAACCCTGTTTTATTTTCAGACAGTTTAATATAACTTTCAAAAAAGTCCAGTACAAACTTTAGACTGTCCCATTTAACAACACTCGTTCCGACCTTCTTGGCCTTCAAAGGTGTTCATCCTTCGTGAAGTTTCAGCTCAAAATACCCAACGGATCATTTATTATAGCATGTCCAATTTGCCCCTATTTGGGTGTGAGCAAAAACACACCATTTTCATGTGCATACCTTTAAACACAAAAGAGCTGCTGCTCCCCGTCCCCTTTCCAGAAGAGGGCGGAGCTTTTACAGCTTGTGCTTTGGATACTCTGGAGTTATGAATCAACTGGGTATTGTGTTTACTGGGGAAATGCACGTACAAGCAAATCATTTTACCTGACTTGGTTGGTGGTTGGGACAGTTTACTTGTCCGTCAGCACCACCCTAACTTCAGGTCTGATGCTGTTGGCCTGGCGCTGCTGTCCTCTGACTGCTGTGACGTGTGGTTCTGCAGTTAGATATTTCTTGTTTTTATGCATGTTTGTCATGAGTTTTTGTTGCATTTACATTGTTTCGACCAGCAGGCGTCATATGTCAGAGTAATGGGCAGTCAGAGTGGATGGCTGCAGGTCAGATTAATGGGCATGCCAAAAGGAGACGTTCCAAAAGGTGAATTGCTACAGCAGAAACTAACCCCTAACCCTACCCCCCACCCATACATATATATAATAAATGTCTGTCCACTGAATGTGACCCACAATCTTTGATTACCCTCCGTGGCCATGGGAAAGTGAACATTTTACACATTCAAAACCACGTGTACTTACAAGTGTTTTTATTAATTTAAACAACAATTAAAAAAAAACTTTATTCTGTATTCTTTTGTCTGGGTGAAATGTGATCAGTTTAACTAATAGTAAACATCAGCCATACTAGCACAAGAAAACACAAAGCATGCTCCATAATAATACAGCATTTTAGCTAATTGTTTGGAAAGGTCACTGCTAGACATCTGCAGCAGAACATTATAGATTATGTTTAGTCATCTCCTCCACAGAGATTAAGTAGAGCTCTCTGGTAGTCACCCTTAGTGTGCTCCTGAAGAGAAAAAGACAATGAAAAGAGATTAAAGAGATTTTGATTAAAATGCTTCTTGAATGAAGGCAAACTAAGAGCAGAAAGAAAAGAAGAGGGAGATAACAACAAAACAAATAAGAAGGATGTATACAATTGGATACTTACTAAAATTGTCTGGTGCAGAGATTTTCCAAAATTCCTCTTAAACTCTGTGCGAATCTTCATTAGATCGACTTCACAGCGGGAGACGACGATGCGCGTTACTACCTTATCTTTCACACTTTTACTCTGCAAACATCAAAATCGATAGAAGAAACTGACCCACATAACTCAAACTTAGCCAATGTCATCTCCTTACATGTCAAATGACACATTTAGATATTCAAATGTGACCGTTTTCAAATTAGATACTCACCTTCATGGAGTCATTGAGTCTGCTGGCAAAAAACAGATGTTTGTTCTCCAAGCTCTCAACTGCAGAAAGACAGAGATCAGTCGTAAGAAAAGGTTACAGGTTCTCTGACTTTGGTAGGAGACTCACTTCAGTTCTCTTTTGGCTTCTTGCCACTGATGCATTTCCTCAAGGCTTTCCACAAAATGTTCCTCAAACAACTTGTGATTATGGTTAACAAGACATGATAAAGAGATTCCCAAGGAAGGAGTAAGAGTGTGAAAGTGTAATTGAGCCAGCAGGCAAAACCATCATCAAATCTGCCAAACACATCTCTTAAGTGTTCTGACAATTTGACGACAGCTTATATAAACAGACAGCTGATGGATACCTAGTGTGAGGAAGGATTTTTCCAGATCTCCTTTCACCTCCTTTCGAATGCTTTCCTTAATGTCATATGGGCTGTATCTCTTGTACCTTTCAAACACTGAGAAAAAGAGGCTTTGATTAGGTTGGTGCACAAAGGATGATCATGAGAGTTGACTTTAAATACATCTCTGTTCATTTGTCACCTTTCTGCAAGTGTGGGACGCTCCTCTCAGAGAAGATTGTAATCCAGGTGGTCACATCAGTTCCTTTTCGCTTCACTCCAGCATCATAAAGAGCCTAAAAATCACCATAATGGACACAGGAACTTTTTGGTTATTCCAGTGGTCATCTGAATGGTTTATCATAATATTATTTTAAGCATGTTGAAGTCAGTTGAATTTCTTAAGTTAAAAGGGCTCTACTCACTCTTGCATCATTGTCAATCTTCTCATAGTCCACCACGTTACTTGGCTCATCTCTCTTGGCCTGTGGACATGAATGAATACAGTATGAGCACAGCAATACATGATATGCACTTTCCAGGCTACGTTGGCAGTAAAGGAATTACCAGTTACTTATTGGGAAATAAAGTGGAATTTGATCATAATTATCACAAATAACTCAATAACTCTATTGGTTAATCTATGTTACCTGTACAAGGGCCAGGAGCAGCTTAGCGACATCACCAGATGTGTCTCCAGAAACATCTTTCTCCAAATCCTTCTTAAACACTGCAGGAGAAAAGGGGATATGAATGCCAGTGTATTTGTGCGTTGCTTGCTTTTTATGCTTTTTAAGGGCACTCACTTTCTCTGTAAACCTTCTTGATTTCCAACAGCTCTTCTTTACTGCGAGAGCACACCACCTCATTAAGACTGTCCTCATCAGTGCCCAGACCCTGCAAAACACATGGCACTGTCACATGAATGCGATGAATGAATACAACTCTAAAGACATTTAGAATGTTATAAAATGTTTTCATTTTTAAATAAATTTTTCAAAAAATACTGAAACAAATGATTTAAAATATTAAGTAGGCTAGATCAACTGTTTTTACTGTGATAATAATAAGATAAGAAATAATTCTTGAGCACCAAATCAGCATATTACAATGATTTCTGAAGGATCTTGTGATACTGAAGACTGGAGTAATGAGGCAATCTTAAAATACACTAATATAGAAAACAGTTATTTTAAATTGCAATAATATTGTACAATATTCATTTGAATTTTGACCAAATAAATGCAGCCTTGGTGAACATAAGAGACTTTCAAAACCATTCAAAAATCTTGCAGACTCCTAACATATGAACGGTAATATGTCCCTTTAATGCATGCTCTTAGCAGGACAGAACATTTTTAAATATGGACCAGGAGCTGAATTTTAAAACAAGGGAGAGCAGAAAGCAAGCAGAGTTTTCATGAACGATTACAGATCAATGCAACGTACTTTCATTGATGATTTCAGTTCAGAGGCATCATACTGTGCTGTGCTCTTCATCAACCCCAGAATCAGATGCTCCAAAGAGCCCGAGAGCGCCCCCTTCAGGGCACTTACCAAATCCTACAACACAAACAGCGTCAGGTTGTTTGAAACTTTGATAGACAATATACAGTATGTACATACATATATTAAAACATAGCTTTCATTAAGGTTAGATGATCCAGTTAAAAAAATAAAATAATTAATTAATTATGGTGTGTAGCCTACCTTCTTTGCACGTTTTTCATACTCAAACGCAATTTCGCTCCTTTGTGAGCAACAGCGTTTTGTCAGAATGTCAATGATCGTCTGCTCATCAACACCTGAAGCGAGAATGAGAGGAGAAGATAGTGATTGAGAAATAAAGCCAGAGAGCATTATTAAGATAAGGCCTCGAAGGACTAATTGCACCTTTTTATTTCCTAGTATAAAATCATTAAACAGTCATTAGCTAATTTGACACTGACACTACTACTAGCATACATTTTTTTAAAGAAACAGAGTGCACAATCCCACGCACTTCAAAACATGGAAGGATGCATGACTCCAATGTTGTGCAGCAAAATATTTATAAAATAGCAATGCTTGAGAGAACTGTTATGTTATTACTTTATATGTATTATGTCTTACAAGGCAGTGCAACACAACCCCGTTTTTCTTTAATTTCTACTAAATTGAAATTCTACATATATTTCCGGATGCTACCTAAATACAAATACCAAGACACTTACTCATATTTGCCAGTTAGCATTAGTTATTTACAAATACTATTTCAACAGAGAAGGGCTCACCACCCATTGAAATATAGAGTCTTAAAGGATCCTGTTTAAGGTATGCCATAAGAGAAGGCCAAAGATAATTTAGTTTGCTAAGCAAATATAAAAACAATGAAAGAAATATTTCCCTGAAACAATTATGAAATGACATTGAGGACTCCTTTTTGTGTTCAACAGGAAAGTTTGGAAAGTTCCTTTGCAAATGTTTGGGGAAAATGTGAAATATTTATGGCACTATAGCCTATAGTTTACCTTTGGTTTTGATGGCTGTCTCTATTTTGGCTGCATCCGCTTCTGGGTTAAAATCATAAGCTGGTACCACTGTAGGGCATTTAGGTTCTCTCTCCTGAAAAAAATACATAAAGAAATATAGATATTATAAAAAAATAATAATATAGAAATATAAATATAACTAGATAATATTCCGAACAGAATCAAAAATAGGTTTTGGCCAAAACAATCTTAATAGCAAAGAAATGTACTTGGTTGCATTTTTTTATAATACTGCATTTTATATTACAGTTGTCATACTCACCCCTCCATAACTCAATGTGAGTTTCGTCAAAAACTCAGACACTAAAGCCATTTTCCTGCAGAGGACAGAGAACACGCAATCATCCAAGGTGAACAATGAAATGAAATAAGAGCTACAATCTGTGTTTTAAGCCACTGTAAAATACAACCTCGCCCATAGTTTCAAAGGTCTAAGTTATAGTTGTCATGGATACAGTGATTAGTGGGGCAGTGTAGATACAGACTTCAGTGTAATCACAGGTCAATAAGCCATTTTACTGGCCTTAAAGGTGTCGATAAGAAAGCTGTATGTCATTAATAAAGACTAAATAACAGCTGTTTGGTGTGTTATTGTTCCTTAGCAGCCAACACAACAGCGGTTAAACTTGGCGCCCTGCAGTGCTGAAATCATTTTCCTTCTGAAGCATACATTATGAGGTGATTTGTGAAGGAGACAAGAAGGTTTGCTGGAACTTTGTTCAGGCGCACCCGAACACACACCCATGACACATTCCACAGACCAGTGAACTTCTGACCATCACACACATACACACACACATTCTTGTACATCTATCTTTATGAGGACATTCATTGACACAATGCAATCTCTAGCCGCTTACCCTAACCTTACCCATCACAACTAAGTGCCTAACCCGAACCCTTACCCTAAACCTACCCATAATTATAACCTTATCCATAAAACCAAGTCTTGACCCTCAAACAGGCCTTTAAAGGGGTCTCAGAAAGTGAGGACCGGCCAAAATGTCCTCACTTTACTCTCTTTGTCCTCACTCCAATGGTCTAAAACTCAAACGGGTCCTCACAAAGATAGTTGTACAAGTACACACACACACACACACACATTATACTGAATAAGAAAATGAAAAGCAGTACAATCAGAAATAAAAATTTCACAATGCTAAACTTTTGATAATATTCACAATACTGCTGTAGTCCTGCCAAGAGAGTCTTACCTTAGATGCTGTGGAGTGTGAAGGTGTAGCTCTGGAGTTCCAGTTGTATCTCTCTCAATGGGATTACCTCTTAAATGCACCCAGCCAATGACTCACTGCCTCCTCCTATCAATCCGCACCCACACCCACTCAAGATGCAGACCCAAAAGTCACATAATAGTTATTCATTTACTGGGCTACACATTCCTTTCAAAAATGGACCATGGCATTCACACTTTGTGCCAAAACGTCATAGTTATTACAGTTAAGGCTGTATAATTGTACATTTTCAAACAGAATTTGGTATTAACCATCACTGCCATCATAAATAAATAAACAGTTGTTTTTGTGTTTTTGTTGTTGTTGTTGTTGTTTCATTTTACATTATTTGAAATGTAATATGAATTAAATTATATTTCTGGCCACATTTTGGAAGTGGTTTTAACATAAAATGAAAATGAATACAGACAAAATTAGAAAATGTGGAGAAATTTCCCAAATTGTTCACATGTAAATCTCTTCAGTTGAACTGAGTCAAATTGTCACCAGCTGTTTTGAAATATGCACTTGCAGTTTTTAAAATTAATAATCTGCATAATTATTAAGGTACCAAGATTTGCCAATTGTGAATCACAAACCCACTCATCTGACTAGTGTTGGGGAAAGTTACATTTAAAAGTAATGAATTACAATATTGCGTTACTCCCTAAAAAAGTAACTAATTGCGTTACTAAGTTACTTTTTATGGAAAGTAATGCTGACTTTTAACTTACTGCTTACTTTTGTATGGAAAGTGACGTTGCGTTACTTTTTCTCACCTGGGCTGGGGTTGCTCGTTTGTTTAATAATAACAACATAAACAAGTTATATTGGCAAATGTGAAGGCCTTTTCACACCAAAAATGAAATGAATAACCCTCGGGCTAATGGAAATGCAAATTCATGTCTGTACAGTAGAGGGCGCAGCTCAAACTAATCTTTCAGCTGTGCTGTCATTCAAAATTTCACACTATTAATTAATTAATTAATTAATTAATTCATAAATAAATGTGGTTTATCTTAAGTCATTTTTTGCTTATTTAGAACGGTTGAATTGGATCATCCAAGGTCAGCAGCAAAGGTGGTGGTTAATAATGTGAGATTAAATACATAAAGTAAGGAATACTGAATCTGTTTTTGTGCAAGAGGAGAAAGTTAACGCTCACATTTAGTCTAGAACTACAATAACCATCATATTTACACAGCACACACAACGCCTCTGCACCTTTACTTCCGATTTCTCTCAACATCGGGACAGGAGAGCTGTCAGTCAATAAATGGGGAAACAAAGTAACTTGCGTTACTTATTTGAAAAAGTAACTCAGATATTTTTTTGTAAATGTAAAAGTAATGTTACTTTACTAGATCACTATAAAAAGTGAACAGTTGGATCAACTTAAAAAAATTACTTCAATTGGTAACACCTAAAGAAATTAAGTTTTCTCAACTTAAATTATCACGTTTTTCCACGATAAAATGTGATAATTTAAGTTGAGAAAACTTAATTTCTTTAGGTGTTACCAATTGAAGTAATTTTTTTAAGTTGATCCAACTGGTCACTTTTTACAGTGACTTGACAAAAGTAATTTGATTATGTAACTCACATTACTTGTAATGTGTTACCCACACTGCATCTGACACAGACATGCATAAATCTTTTTTTATGTCTTTGAATACATGGGAAAAACTCAGTTTGGATGAAAATTACATTATGGTGAATGATGAGAATTAGAGCTGCCCATGTGTTCTTGGCAGAGAGGGCATGAATTAAGACTCACTTGTATGTGGTGTGTGAAATAAAGGCACTATAGCACTACAGCAACTGATGCCAGTTAAACATTCCTAAATTAAAATTCTGCAAACATATTCACTCAGTAACTTACAATGACAATAAAACAGAAATGACAATGTGCTATGTAATCCATACAATCATTGAGAATGAATAAGTAAACACATTTGACTCGCTATCAAAAATAAATGATGGATAAACAACCATCAAGTCTTTTCTTGATGCAATTATTTTATGGATTACAGATTAATTGTTAAGAGTGAGTTAAACAGCCATTAATGTTTAGCAGGATCAACATGTTAATTTGGACAGCCAATATGTTGCATTAGACCATGGTGTGTAGTATTGGGATAATGAGAGTGGTTTAGGGATTCAAAGTAAGTATGTTTGCTGAAGGTGGAGAAGTATTCCTCAATCAGCAGTTCCTGCCTGTACTCTCAGTCAGAGTCACAGTGATAACAGTGGGCTGGGTTTTATAGTGAGAGCAGACAGTACACTGATGTCTACACACACATCTCACACTAGCAGACTACAATCTATTCTGCTGATTTTCTCCTTTGTGCCTTTCTTAACTAAAAGCAAAATAATGAACATAAATGAGGACGACTGTTACAGTAGCTCAGAATAGATGTACAGTAAAAATCCATCTTGCTTAGGGTTCATGTGTTTCCTTAGCAATCATTGTTCTAGACTTGCATCCATGGCAACATATGCAACAAGCACTGAGTAATGACTTACCATAATGAGGTTACTGAATCCATAATCATAAAAAAAGGATCAGTCCATCTGCGCAGTGATAGCAAATACCATCATCATCCCAATCTTAGCATTTTAATCTTGAGTTTGAATTGATCAGAAGCAAACTATTTCATTTTCCTCAAATTCAACTTAAACAGAACTGAAATTATTTTTGTGTTCATATGTGAGGCCTGTTTCTATAGTAAAATGATAGTGACTATACACTCATATATCTTTAATATTTACATACTGTATGAGCTTACATTTTTAAAACTACTGTAAAATTCAGTGTCTTCCAATACTAATATCAAAGAATTGTATGCTATATGTATGCCAATTGTCAATCTTTTTTACGATAGTGGTCCTGAAAGAAAGACTGTGAGCTCCTTTTAATGGAAAACACAGGCAATCACAAAGCAGAATTTCAGAGTCTTGTTGTTTGGTTACCAAACTTACTATTTAGGTTTTTTGAAGTTAAATGCAAATATTCAGAGTAAAAAATAAAATATTAATTCCATAATTAATGCCCCAGGTTCATACATCCTCTATAGAAATGGTTCGCAACTTCCAAGGTTCCTCATGTATGATCATTTTGCTGCTTCTTGATCCTGTTGTTTTTTTAGTTAATTCATTTTCCAGTCTTCATATTCCTTTTCGGACATCGTTGACAAATGAGAAATCACACCCACTCAATGAACCTTTCCATCCTCCCTCCAAACTTATGAAAACGGCTTAGTTTAGTAAGGGGACAAATTGAAACAAGAAATGTGTGGTGTTGTTTTTTTAGCATGTACATTTTTAGAAAAAGTTATATTATGTATTATAACATTAATATAACTTATTTTAATTCTAAGTCATCAAATTTGCTGACGCTGCCTAGAATGAACAAACACGGAAAAGAGAGCAAGAGAAAAAGGACAACTTCGATTTTCATCACAAGCTGTGGGATTTTTTTTTATTGTCCTCAGCACGTTCAACACACTATTTGTCAATGTGTGACATGCGTCTTTAATAAAAGTAATTTAGGGGGTTAAACCTCTAAATACAAAAATCACAACATTAGATGAAAACTGTATTTCAAAGAAAACAATACTTTTGCATTTTTTGTACAGGTGTATATACAAAACAAAGGCAAAATACCTCAAAACGAACAAATAGGAAGAAACCGACTTTTTCTACAGATGTACTGGAGAACTAGTTAAAGAGTGCTTGTGGATTAAGTCAAAAGACCATTGGTTAATCTGTTAAAAATTAAGAATGGAAATATGTACAGAGGAAAAACCCCAGACTTCTAAACAATGAAGTTTTTCTTCAGTACAAACTGTGATCCACTCAAATGACAGCATTACTCACAAATTAGCATATTATGGTGTGCATATCATACAAAACATTTGGTCATTTGTCAGTGAAAATATGACAACCTTAAAAGGGACTGTGTTACTGTGATACTCTTGTTTTAACAGATACATAGAAAGAATAAGTACTCATGCCCCAAAAACCAAAGCAAGAGAAAAATACAATACTGCCTTAGTGATGGACATTTAAAGGATAATTGGCAAATTAAAGAAAGAACATTCCAGGCCTCTGGACTAGCACACAGAGAATACCACATGTTACACATCATAATAATAAACAGCTAGAATTCATACCAAACCTTGATAAGGTCAGAAATCAAAAAGCATTTAATCGATGTAAGAAATGAATTCGCTAACCATTTAAGTGCCATAATACTTCTTTAACAGCCAACCGAAAAGTTAGATATAACCAGCACAAACAGTGGGATTGAGGACTGCTAAAAAGATATTCACAGAGAATACGTAGGCCAAATCAAAATAGGAAAGGGGATAAAGACACTGGGACATGGGAGAGGCCAAACCAAGCGAATTTCAAAGCAAACAAAAACACATGACAAAGTTCTGCATTTAAAGCATTTGCATGCAATTTTCATATTCAAAACATGATTATGCCGTTATTATTGCTTTCTGCTCAGTATTGTTTTGGATAATTCTTCATTTACACACCAGACCCTGATGCTCGAAGAGGATGATTTCACTGTGCTTTTTACACATTATTTATTTTTTCAAACGACTGTACTATACCGCCGTCTCCTTGCAGTTTCTGACTCTCCTCCTCAACTATAAAACAACAGTTTCCCTGAGCAGTCCCAAAATACCCTTTAATGAGGTCAGATATCGGATGGATTGTCTTTCACGGAACAGATACAAACAAGAACACTACAGATAAAGCAGTGCCAGCCCTTACAAAAAACATTAAACAGAGATGTCAGATCGGAACATCTTTACTAAGGTTATTGCTTGTCCTTGTATTTAGGCTGCGTGCTAAATGCATTCAATTTGGTTCAAATGCGTGTTGGTGAAGGGGCACAAAAGTTGACTGTGGGAAAAACAAAAACAAGCCTGTGTACACAGCTGCAAATTAAAGAATGAAACGAAAAAGTGACTATTTTTATTCTCTCCTCAACGCATCTCAAAAAGGGTCAGTTAGGAACAACGTCAAACACCTCCATCCCCACGACATTTAATACAAACTGCTAGATCCCCTGGAATGTCAACACATGCCCCTCATCTGTCAATCATCTCTCTACTCAGCTCACTTTGACGGAAATCTAATTACAGAATCAATATGGCACAACAGGGTGTCACACCACTGTCTAGACAACGCGAGCTGGCTTTAAAAGACAGATTTGACAAAACACAGACTAGTATTTCAGATCTCGCAGATCAAAAATAACCGCATGTTCCTTCAGATTTTTTTCACAAAATGAATTGAAATCGTTTATTGCTGGGAAAAACACAAAGTGCTACCTTTCGTTAAGTTCTATACATCATACATTGCATGATTTAACTAACCATATAACAAGTATATATGCACGTATTTGAGCTCACTGCCTCAGAATATACCATTTGATCATGAAAGTGATTCAGGTCTCATAGTTTGAGTCCCATGTCATGCCTTGTCCCCACTGTCTTCTCCTGCGGCTGGGGCAGTGGTCTTGCCGAATGATGTCCCTGCTGAATGTTTGTATAGTGTAAGAGGTCAGTAAAGGGCAGTGCTGTGATGCTAGCACCAACATGGGCTGTTCATTGGGCCATCGGAGAAGAAAGACAGGGATTTCAGCTCCAGACGTTCATTTCCTGTTCCCTGTGTCTACCCCAGCCAGACACCCCATTACTCTCCATGGCCAGTAGAGGGCGCTGGTGGGGCAGTTAAATGCAGTGGGCGTGTCGGAACAGGAGGCTGAAAGATAAAGCTGTGGGATTGAGGAACGCTCTGATTCACATTACAAAATATCGGCCAGTTTTTTCCCCCCTTGCATCTATATTTTCCTCTTCTTGTCAGCCTTCTGGTGCACGGCCAATGGGGCAAGTTAAAAGTGTAGCTGGACTCTGAGAAGTGCTGTGAGAATGCAGTGTACATGAACTGAGGCTGAAGTGAGATTAGAGTTCTTGTCAGCATGTTAGTATTATCTCTCTCTCTGTGTCTTTTTTTTTTCTCTGAATTTGTGCAGTATTAGGATAAGTCTCTATCAGGCCTCCTGAGGCAGAACTTGCTCAAATTCTGAGCCAAACAGCTCCTTATAGAGTGGAGGGAAGCGTGTTTGGACCGTTTCTGGGTAAAGAGCTCTGAATGCGCTCAGTTTCTCCATGTGGCGACGGCATAACATCCGAACGGTGGACACTTTACAGACAAGCTAAAGGAAGGGGATCAAAAATAGAGAAATTTGACTTGGGTAGACAACTTAGGCAGTCAAATACTTTACAAATGAATACCAATAAATATGTGCACAACATACATACACACATTCACACACACACACACGGTTAAAAGTTTGGGATCTGCAAGATTTTTTTTATGTTTTTGAAAGAAGTCTCTCATGTTCACCAAAGCTGCATTTATTACACATACAGAATCATTAGGCACGTCGATTTTCTGATCATATTTTTTTTTCAGGTACATTTCACCAATTCCAAATTACATTAATCTTAATAACTACTATTCATTTTGTATTTAATCATTTATAAGTGATTTTTCATGAAGGCTGGAAATGAAAAACGCCTTATATTCAGGTGTGCGTAATTATTAGACACGTTTTCTTTTACAGATAAAATAAGCCAAAAAAGAGATTTAACGTATTAAATGCCCATGAGATAGCCTGACTACGTCAGACTTCTTACTTCCGCTCAATTTCATTTCGCTTCTGTAGTCAGTCTGATACAGAGTAATAGCTTTCCGTTTGCCTCCGGCCTGAAAACAGCAGGGCCAATCAACGAACAGAGGGCGGGCTGAGAGCCGTGACGTAGACGCTGATTGTACCGTGGATGCGTTGATTTTTACTTCACATAATCTGCAAAAGTCGCGCACAGCCATGTTCACTCCGGTATTTCGCTCGATGGTTTTGTTTTCGCATCATACATGTGTTTACAGTGGAAGCTAGATGCGGCTGAGCATGCGCATAACACACGCCATAACCAAACGTTATGTGATTGGCTTACGGGTAACCAATGATTTTAAACTTCAGACAAGCGCCCCCCGCGAGAGAGAAAACACTTCTCTATTATGCCATTCCAGACTCTGTCTACGAAGCAAAGCGAAGTAGCAGAGTCTGGTATTACCAGGCTACCCATGAGAAGGATGCAATAGTAGAAATTGCAGTTAAGGCATGACCATTGGACAGTGAAATGCTCAGTGGGTCAGCAGGGTCAGACAAAAACAGGTGGAGAAGAAAAGACACATGTTAACTGCAAAAGAATAAAGAATTAAGTGTGAAAGCATCAGGAACCCTTTAGTCTCCAGCGCCACCAAAGTTTTGGGAGTTCTTTTTTAGTCCATCTCTGCCAAACGGACTTCAGGGTCGGAGATGGACTAAAAATTGACTTCCAAAACTTACTGCCAGATTCTGGAAGATGAATTCTTCAAACAGTGGTACAAGAGGATGTGGTGCTGGTCCTTCAAGAGTCACTCTCAATCAGTCTGTCTATAAAGCCTATAAAAAAAACCAGCCTTCATGTATTTTACTACACTTCAGCTTGTGATTCTTATTAGGTGGGGGTCATTTTTTAGGATTCTTTACCTAACCTAAGTCTCTGAGATCCTGACACCTTGCACTTCTGGAGACTCCAGGTAGGTTGAAGTTCTGGAAAATGGTGGCGCTGGAGACTAAAGGGTTCCTGATGGTTTCACACTTAATTCTTCACCTTAATTATTTGCAGTTAACATGTGTCTTTTCTTCTCCACCTGTTTTTGTCTGACCCTGCTGACCCAATGAGCATTTCACTGTCCAATGCCTTAACTGCAATTTCTAGTATTGCATCCTTCTCATGGGCATTTAATAATTTCTGACTTTTCAGTCTGAGTTAAATCTCTTTTTTGGCTTATTTTATCTGTAAAAGAAAACGTGCCTAATAATTATGCACACCTGAATATAAGGCGTTTTTCATTTGCAGCCTTTATGAACAATTATAAATCACTTATAAATGATTTAATACAAAATTAATAGTAGTTAAGATTAAGATTAATGCGGTTTGGAATTGGTTAAATGTGCCTGGGAAAAAAAAAAGATCAGAAAATCAACGTGCCTAATAATTCTGCACGCACTGTATATGTATACTGTACATATAAATATAATAATAATATATATACACATATACTATATAAACAAAAACTTATGTTAGATCGCAATTAATCGATTTGACAGCACTAATATAAATACATGATATATATATATATAAGCCATATAATATATATAGGATATCTATATAAACTAGTATAATATGAACGTAACCGCATTCATGCGCATATGTACCTTTGTGAGAATTCCCTCATCCCTCTGGTTCTTCTGTAGGAGGTTCTGCAAGGCGATCTTGATCTTCTGCTGGAGTTTCTCCACTCTGGTCTTCTCCTGCAGCCAGGAGCGATCTACACACACAAAAAGAGATCAGCCTCTGTACAGAATCAGCAGGGTTGGGAAACATTCTGATGAGTTGGAATTAGAACTGAATTGGTCACACCCCAGAGAAAGTTCAATTGGAATGACAGGAAGCGGAATTAACTTAATCAAAGAAATTATGTAATGTGTTCTGGGAAATTAAGCGTCCTTCCACAAAAGTGAATTTATTAAATATGATTAAATATAAACTACCTTTCAAACGTTTGGGGTTGGAAAGATTTATTCAATGTTTTTGAAAGGAGTCTCTTTTGCTCACGAAGGCTGCATTTACTTGATCAAAAACAGTAAAACCAGTAATATTGTAAAATACTATTACAATTTTTAAAGAACTCTTAACATTAAAGAAATGTTAAAATGTAATTTATTCCTGCGATCACAAAGCTGAATTTTCAGCATCATTACTCCAGTCTTCAGTGTCACATGATCCTTCAAAAATCATTTTAATATACTGATTTGGTGCTCAAAAAATGTCTAAAAAACAAAAACTTGAAAACAGCTTAATATTTTTGTGGAAACTGATTAATTTGTTTCAGGATTCTTTGATGAATAGGAAGTTCAAAAGAACAATTTTTGTTATCGTTACAAAACCTACCATAACAATACTGAATGAAGTTTGCAACTTAAATAGGCTTTATGTCAAATGTCACATGAATAAAAAGGAAAACGGATCTCATTTCATCCGCTTCTCAGAGAGTGTTAAGCGTAGTACGAACTGAAAGCGATAGCTATGGACTTTTAAGGTAATCAGCTAAACTAAATGGTTCTTTTTATTGTTGCCATTTGATTTAAAAATCTAAATGTTAGTGAGAAGAAAAATAAAAAAACGTTTAAATATTAATCCGCATATGCGATGGACATCGGTTATGCTCATCTTTGCTCGCTCCTTTGAAGGTATCTTAAGTAATATGGCTCTATATAATAAACAAAGCACACACCAAAGGCCTGAACTGGAAGTGATGCCACCTGTTTTACAGAAATTTCTATTTTCTATTTTATTATTGAAGGTGCACAACCCTGATATTCAGAGAACGCAGAATTAAAGCCTCTGCATAACTGATGCAATCCCAACTCCCGTTAATGAATCTCTCTGACATTGCCTTTACTTTTCTTCCCTCACCTGCAGACATCAGCACGTATGATGAAAACAGGCCAATCTCATCCTCACTTAGCTGTAGAGAGTTCAGGCTCTTGGCAAACTCGAACACAGAGCTGATAAGATCATCACAGCCTAGAAAAGCATAAAAACAGTGGTTAATGCTTTGCATTTCATTTTGCAATTTCCTTTTCCTTTAAAGAAATCTAGTTCCTAATGCGCACCCAGAGCTTTGAAGACCTCCGGCCCAGCGTATTTGCTGTCAAAATAGACAGTGTTGTTCTGGGAGTTATATGCCCGACACATCCTCACAAACACAACTTCTAAAGAACCTGAGAAGCAGAAAAACACGCTCATTTTTCAGTGGTTCTGCCACAGTTTGTCACTTCACTGATGTACTGTTGCTGGTTATGTGAACTAGGATATGTTTAGAGGTTTATCTGAGGCGTACCTGCTTTGAGCAGCACGATCTGATCATTCTGACAGAGCTCCATGAATCCATCAATGCGCTTGGCAAACTCAACCACATACTGCACAGCTTCGGTGACTTTAACCGCACACAGCTGCCACATGTCCTCCTGAGTCTAGATGGTGCAGAGAGAGAGTCTGTTAGTACACACACCTGATTATTCCCCATAAAGTGCACTCATCCATCTGTCTGTCTGTCCATCCATTCATACATACAACAACAAAGAGGAAATGTGGGGAAACCAAGAAATAAACTAATTAGCACAAATTGTGCCCTTTTTTAAACTTTTTTCAACACGCACTACTCATAATACATAGCATATGACGCATGCATTCGCTCCTATAGTCGACCAAACGTTAGCCGATGAGAAGAGGCTTAGTCAACCAAGGCTTAGTCGACCAAATTCCACAGGAATTGGCGAAGTCACGTCAGTTCGTGACAGACAGATCGTTAACACAAATGGTCCATGTGGTAATTATGTCAGGCAGGAAATCCAAACATTCGCCTATCATTCATCAACCTCAAACATGGCTTATCATTTAAGAACATTTAAGTAGTAGCCTTATGTTAGCCACTTTACACGGCCGCTCGCTCTAACGTTAATCTAGATAAATGTGTAATATTATTAGGCGCATATCTAGCTAAATTAGTACCACACTTAAATTCAAAATTTGTTACATTTATATCATAAATGTGCGACTAGTCGACTAATGGCTTAAATGAATGGCTACAAGTCGACTAGAAAAATCTTTGGAAGCCCTATAAAATCCAGTGGTGGTCATTTAATACATTTGAGAAATTAAAACGATTCGTCTCGGCTGACCACTTGTGATAAGATCACCCGAGATGTTAATACCGGGTGTGCACAGAGCCTAAAAGACATAACCAAACACCTTCTTTTGGTACGTGTCCAGGTCGGTCTGTAAGACTGTCTGCCAGTTGCTGGGCTGCAGTTCCTCTCGAAGATACTGGCACGTCTCCAGGTGAGACTTGCAGATGTTCTCTGACAGATGTTCTGTGTTAGAAACACACAAATAGAGTCAAACAGCTGGAGCTGACACACATTCCTGGGTTTGTGAAATGCACGTCAGACATTTTGAAGCTGAATATTATTGCCACATTACATTTTCTAAAACAAATTCATTAAGACTAATTTCAGTAAAAAGGGAAAAAAGTGCTCTGGTACTCTTTGACTGGTCTGTGTTAATGAGGCACTTCTTACTAATGACATGTTAAATGGGCCATGGAGGTGAGTTCACAGATCCCTGCTGTTTCAAACCCCACAGCTGTCAATCATGCCCGTAATGGCAGTAATGGCCTTTATAATTATTTAGGGCGGCATAATGTAATTTAATTTGATATTTCCTTTCTATGCAATTACGTGCCAAATGATGCCAACATAACTAATAGTTAATCTATGATAAAAATATTCTATCTATGATGCATTGAATTCAAGCATCCAAAATAAGACTATTTTTTTTAATGTGTAATATATATTTTTGCAAGTGATTAGTATTTTTTAATTGTTACCTAGATCACTGTCAGGAGGTGAAGATTCTCCATTGCTATAGCAACAATACTGATCCAGGCCAGAGTCTGAGCTAAGGTCGCATACAGGTTCTAGTTTAATGCCATCCATGTCTAGACCTGACTGGTCTGGAGAGGGCTGAATGTCCAGATAAAATCCACCAATTGCTGGATCTGCCTTTCCCTCTTCTGGGGTCTGACCATTCACGTATCCACTGAGGTCATCGGGGAGCTCTGTGACGCCATTGGTGGACAGGGCGTAAGACGGTGTGAGTGGCTCTGCCTCTCCTGGAGGTTGAGGTTCCCGTCCCTTCTCTGTCTCATCACCCACTTTCTCCTCCTGCTGCTGTTGGCGGTGTTTCTGAACTTCTGCGAAAAGACTGTCCCTCTGCTTCTTAGACATGCGACCGAACTTCACAGCTGCGAGTGACCACACACACAAGCAAGATGAAAACAGTCGGTTAATCATTAATGACGTTATCATCATACTATATGTTTTAAAGCATCAGTAACGCTTTACAAAAAGGTCCCTTTTGATTTTAATAATGTATTAGTAAATGTTGGGATTAACATCAAGTAGGATTAATAAATGCTTTAAGGCCCCGGTATACTCAAGGCAAAGTTCTTTTCCATTCTTTGATTAGGGGTAAAACGAAGTGCGAAATACGTGAACAGCGATATACCGTTAGCGAACATCCGACACCGCCCACACTGCTAAAGTATTTTAAAAAAGCATAAGAAAAACATCTGAACATAGCAACATGGATATGTTTGCATGAGCTCTGCAATTCGGCACTCTAGTAAAGTCACGTCACGTTTATTTATATATCACTTTATACAATAAATTGCTTAAAAGCAGCTTTACTGTATTAAACATGAAAAACGGTGTCAGTGTCTGGTTTCATCAAAAGGACAGCTTAATTTTCTACTATAAAGCCAGTGCTTTAAAAGATGCAACTGAAATGAAAACTGAATTACAAAATATTTGAATAAATGCAAATGCTTTAACATATGCCATTGCTTAATAACATCAAAGCTCATGGTAAGTTTCTCTATGGAGAAAATGACTGGGATTTTTACATTATAAACCCTACTGTCACACTCTGTATAACTGGGGAGAATTAGATACACCAGCAGCCACATGCACATCACTCAGACTACTGTGAGAGTTGAGAGCATACCATCTCTTGACATGCCCACTGCTAAGCATTTCTGCAGGCGACAGTGCTGGCAGCGGTTTCTGCTGGTACGGTCGATCAGACAGCTCTTCTGCCGAGGACATGAATATGACACAGTGCCCTGCTGACTCCTCCTGAAGAAACCCTGGAAGAAAAAGAGAGAGTGAACACAACAATAGGTCACCTCTAGTTTCAACTTTTGACGTTTGCAGCACGATTCAGATTGATTTATTAAGTCTTTGATCAGTCCAGTAACTAAATAATACATGTGTCTATACCGATTACTGTGGCCATAACATTCCAGTCGCATATTTCCATCCAAATAAGGGACTTCTAAAGGAATATGTCATGAAATGCGCATTTTTATGCCTCTCTTTCCAGTGCAGTGGTGCGTTATGTGAGCTCCAAATGAACTCGGATGCATGAAGAATGCATGAAGTGTAAATGCCTCTAGAGCACTATGGTGTGCGCATGCACCTTCTGTGGTGGTTCGTGCCACACTCACATGAAAGTATAAACAAGGCTTTGGCATAGCATTCTGATTTCACTTTAATCTTTTCGTGTCTGTGTGTAAATTGGAAAAATTTGGGCCATTTTATATATAAAATGAATGAAGGTGAGGAATTTGGGAAAGAAATATATTCTAATATTTGTAACTGAAATATTAATAATAATCTACACAACCATCCAAAAGATTGAGGGTGAGTATTTTTGGGGATTTTTTTATGTTTTGAAAATATGTCTCTTATGCTCACTAAAGCTGAATTTTCAGCATCATTATTCCAGTCATCAGTGTCACATGATCCTACAGAAATCATTCCAATTTGCTGATTTGATGCTCAAGAAACATTTCTTATTATTACCCAAATTAAAAGCAGTTCAGCTGCTTAATATAACCATGCATTCTTCTATGAATGGAAAGTGCAAAAAGCATTTATTTGAAATTTATTTAGAAATCTTTTGCAACATTATAAATGTATTCACTGTAACTTCTGATAAATTAAATGAGTCCTTGCTAAGTATTATTCCATGTATACTCTCACACTATATTTGCTTCTATTTTAGAACACTTGATGATTATCTAATCAACATAACAAAATATGTATTATAATGACAATAAAAAATAACTGAAATCGAATGCATTTCTGATTTGTTTATACGTTTCTGCCAGTTGCATGACGATACGGTTTACTTTCTCAAGGCACTAGCTTTAAATATGCAACTTTGCTGCATGCCGAATGCATAAAAGCGACCATTAAACATTTGGGTCTAATGTTAGCGTCCTCTCAGCCTCGATGCCAAACATAATGCTGTTCTCCACTAATGAAGCATCTAGTCAACAAATGAATTACTTTAGAATGATATGAAAACACGTACGGTAGTGTTACTGTATACATAGTTTTTTTGTCTATGTTTTAAATCCGTATTTGTGCAGTGAGCAGCCTCACGTGTCAAAACAAACACCACGAGGTGTCAGTGATTTTGCCTCTACAGGGCGCTCTTATATTGTATAATGATAGCGGGCCCTTCCCAGCTGCTCCAGCAACGGACGCAACCCGGAAAAACAATAGGTATGGATTTTTGCAGATAACCGATTGTTCCAGCAATACACCAATATAGGATAAAAAAAGACTATGATTTTAAAGAAAATAATCGACTGAGATGTTTCTTTTTCTGGTTGTCTTACCTTGCATCCCTCACAGGTGATAACACCATAATGGATCCCTGATGATTTATCTCCACAGATTTTACAGGGAATACTCTCAATCTGAGCTAAAAACAAAACAAACAAAAAAGACAGAAAGACACTTTTAGGAAATTGAGAAAAAACAAAACAGTTGTAATTTTCTTTTTCTATGCTAAAATACTTTTCCCTGTGCCAGCTTGACATGCAGAGACAGCTATAATTAAGGAAATTTGTTAGTAAGTTTCCCATGAAATTGAAATACTGTGAGGATTTTAACACTGCTCTGTTTGAGCGGCCCAACCATCCATAGCAACACTGGTTCAAACAATTGGCATGAGTTTGGGCTTTTTGTTCCATAGGCTACAACTAAAAACGGGCAGCGCGTTTGGTACACTTGTTTGGGAAAAATCTAGACTAAAGTTCTTTGGCTATCCGTTTTTGTCTCTTGAAAAAATAAGTTTTTATTCATTTAAACTGATCAGCAGAGACCATAATCACATCAAGACTCCTGACAGCTCCTGACCTCCTGAATTAGCAAACAGAGAGAACAAGGCCTGAGGTTTGTTGTGCAGAGTGTAATATATATATATATATATATATATATATTTTTTTTTTATACACACACATTTAAATGAATCCAGACAGCATCACATAAACCACTCCACTTATTCAAGCAGAAAAAATGGCTATGACTATTGAGATCACCCACGGGACTGACATCATCTGTAAGTACAATCTGCTCTCCTAACATCCAACATTCATTTGGTTAACAACAGTATGACAATGCCATCCTCCCTCAAGCCACGAGCTTGCTTCATGATAACGCTGTGGTGCATTTCAGTAAATACATAAAAAAGTCAAAATGCACTCCTAGTTGGAGATGGCGTCTGCGTGCTCTGGATTGTATGCCGTAGTCGTGCACGAGTCCCTCAGCGGCACGGCTGCGGTTGGTTGTGGAAGAGAACGCAGAGACGCAAGGCTGTTGAGAGGGATGCTGGGGGAATAGAGCAGGAGGAGAAATCCATTTAGAGAAGAGCAATGCAGTTGTTCCGGCAGCCCTGAGGCGCATACAGTAGAGGATGAAAAAGTAAAATGCATCTCATCACCAGAGTGCTCTCTTTTCTCTCTCTCTCTCGGTCTTAGACTCGTACGTTTTTTTTTTTTCATCTGCGGACTCTATTTGCAAAGGCATCAGAGTTTGAGAATGACTATTTTCTCATGATTACAGAAAGGGCTAATCCCCTTTGGTTCTGCATGCCGTATTCATTAAGGGCATCCTCACTCTCTCTCATTAGATATGTAAAACCAATCGGCAGTAATTAGTTACTCCAAAGCACAAGACGCTAATCTGGTCTGAATTATGGATTAATACATCAAAGGCACATTCTCCCAGAGCAGCCGCTAAAGTCTTGCAGCAGTAGGTACCGCTGTTCGGCTCTGATGCAAGGGCACGGCTTACAGAGCTGCTATTTCAGACTACAGAAAAGGAACGCTCATGAAGGCCATATACAGATGAGGATTGTGAACGCATGAACACTGCACAACAATAGAAGGGTGTGTGTGTGTAAAGAGATTTGATTGCTGTTCTCAGTAGCACCGATATATCAGCCAGGCCAAATAATTTTATGATATAAAAGTCTAAGTGTTTTTATTTTAGATATATATTAATACAAATTAAAATACTTACACTTTTATATTATACAATTATTCGGCCTGGCTGATATATCGAGACACACACACACACACACACACACACACACTCTGGTTCGCTATCTTTGTGGGGACTCTCCATTGACGTAATGGTTTTTATCCTGTCCAAACTGTATATTCTGTCCCCTTACACTAACCCTACCCATCACACAAAACTTTCTGTATTTTTACATTTTCAAAAAAACTCATTCTGTATGATTTATAAGCTTGTGAACCCATGTTTTCAATTTAGCTCCCCAACAGTCTGTGTGCATTCAGGTTTAAGTCCCCACTGAGACAGAAAAACATGTACACACACACACACACACACACTATAATTTTGTTTAAAAAATTACATTTTCTAACCTACAATTTTTTAAATATGTGTCCATGTGTGCCCCTTAACATTATATATAAACATGCTCATAAATATGGTATTTTATAAATTATTAAATTATTAAATAATATTGCATTATGCATATATATACACATGTTGAAAGTATATATATAATTTGTTTTTGTTTTTTAAGTCTGCGTTTGCGGATAATGGTACACGCTTGTAAAATATTGGTTGGTTTGTAGATGCTTGTCTGTAAAATGTTTCAGACAAGATAAAACATGTAGTGGTGGACTGGTATGGTTTTTTCAGTCTACTGATATTGATGCATATATACAAACCAACCAATATTTTACAAGCGTGTACCATTATCCGCAAACGCAGACTTTCAAACACACAAGACTCTTTTTTCTGTTTGCAAGTGTCGCTTCCTCCTCATGAGATGTTGTGGTTTAACATGTTTGGTTTCTCTCCCGGTGTGAAAGTGCTGATGTGCTGTCTAAGTAGGAAACATAAAACACAACACCCAACCAATGTCAAAGCCTGCAGATACACACGCACAGACACACACATGCGTTCCCTCCCCCTTTGGGGCTTCTGTAATCTGTTGACAACACTGACTCACATCGGCTTGAGATAAACACTCCATCATAACAAAGGAGGAAAGAACATTCTGGCACATAAAATAGTCTTAAACTGAACCATCCTCAAACTTGAAAGGTTTTTGCAAACACATAGACATTATGTCGCTATTTTCTGATTACCCTAATACATTCATTATTGTCATTATCTGTAATTAGGTTGAAAATAAACACTTAAAAATGATCTGCTCCAAGAACAAACTGAATGGTGACCAAGCCCTTTAAATTCAACAAAATTAACATTCATGGCTAACCTTAATTGACACTAAATGAAGCCATGGGGTTCTGTGTGTAAGTGAGTTTCAGTTCTGGCATGTCAGTCTCAGGATGAAACTCTTTAATCTTATTAACCTCTGGTCAGGATGTCAGCAGGTCATGCAAGAAAAAAGAGATGCTTTGGCAACAATCACTAGCTTTTTCGTAGACAAAAAAGATCATTGATAACCAAACATTTTTGTCTGATCTGAAAACAGTGAAGGAGGACACATTTGAAGTGCTGAAATAATCTCTAATCTCTTTGAAAAGGAAACAGCGGAGGCTCACACAGATGTTCCACTGCCCTATACCTTATCACTAATAGATAATGACAGCTGCCAGCAAGACTTTGCATTGCCTGTGTATGTGTGTGCGAGTATATGCGCGCGGTGATTCAGAGTGGGGGTGGGGGGATTAAGTAAGACACAGCCGTTGGTGGAATAAAAATCCATGCGCTCCTATGGCAGTCTACCATAAATAGGTCAGTGGAACAACATTCCCCAATCAACCAGCATGGCAACATTCCCATGCCGTGCCAAACAGCCAACATGGCCGCCCATGTACGAGCTGTCAGAAAGACGCCATCGTATCGCATCACATCCCACCGCACACTTACTGACTTATTAACTTATGCTCACTGCAGTTTCAGATGAACTGAGATGTTCCCTCAAACGCACACAATGCGCATTACTACAAATCAAAAGAGATCTAATAGTCACTTTGCAATTCAAAATAGAAAACATGTAAATGAACATGCAAAACAGCACACAGGACAGTCCATGAGATGTTTTGGAAGCAAAACAGCCACATTATACATCCAAGAGGCATTAAGAGCTCAACACATTAAAGAAACATTAACATAACAGCTCAGAGATATTTCTCATGCACTCAATCTCTCAAGTGCACGCACACACACATTTCCATGGATTTTCCCAACTTGTAAGTCCCTCTCCTACCTTTCATGGCTGTGATCATTAAGTACATCCTGAGGCTCTGTGGCCATGCAGAGGACCGTCAACAGCCTTGCCTCAAGAGCATGTGCAGGTTTGGACACAAGCGTTGTGCTGCCGACTGACTGTAGCGCTGCTGTGCCTCCCTCTGTCTCGTCTCTACCGCATGAGAATCCATGTGACCGTGACATAAGGACTAAAACCCTTTCTTCCCGCCCCCTCAACCCCGGAGTGACAGCTGTGTCACCCAATAGGTGATTAGTGAGCAAGTGTTTAGATGACTATGTGGTTTAAAGGGTTAGTGTTGGCTCACCTTGCACTGCTCTGCAACGTGTTCTACTGATACTATACTGTATGCAGGAAGTGGTCTGCAGTTAACGCTTCACATTATGAAAGCAGACCTAAACATTTTCCCTTCCTCCATTAGAGGCATCGGTTACCTGTAGCCCTTCTCACACCATCAGTAATGATTGCTTTTTTGACGATACATCATCACTATTATTACTTAGCACATTATACATTACCAAGGATCTTATCTAGAAATGAACTAAAGACATATAAAATGTGCTGAATAAATGTTTTGAGTGGACTTTTCACCCTGGAGGTGCTTTGTGGCACTTTTTAAATTGACAAAAGTTATCAATTTACCCAGACTTGTTTTGATTTCACTAACTTACTGCAAGTACAGTAATTTAAAAATGCATGTATGTTTAATGCAAAATATATATATACTACTTTTTAAAAATAAGAATATATACTACTGTTTAAAAATAAGAATATATACTACTGTTTAAAAATAAGAATATATACTACTGTTTAAAAATTTGGGGTCAGTAAGAGATTTTTAATAAATGATTTTATTCAGCAATGATGCATTAAACAGATCAAAGGTCAAGACATTTATGATCTTACACAAGATTTCTATTTCAAATAAATGCTGTTCTTTTGAACTTTCTTTTCATCAAATAATTACAAAAATGTAATCATGGTTTCCACAAAAATATTAAGCAGCACAACTGTCGTCAACATTGATAATAATAAGAAATATTTCTTGAGCACCAACTGAGCATATTATAATGATTTTTCTGAAGGATCATGTGATTAAAGACTGGAGTAATGAAATTTTAGTTTTGAATCACAGAAATAAATTACAATTTAAAAGATATTAAAATAGAAAATAAGATTTCACGATAGTACTGTTGTTTTTACTGATCAAAGTAATCAAGTAATTTTTGATCAAATAAATTTTGATTTGGTGAGCATGAGCATAAAAGACTTCTTTCAAAATCATGAAAGAATGTTACTGACCCCTGAACAGTAATATATATATTAGAAATGTTTGATAACATTTTGTTCCAAATAAAAAAGGTTAATTTAATTGTATGTACATTATTAAGATGATTATTAACTGTTTAAAATAATAGCTTAATAGCTAGAGAATTTTGATGAGATTGTTAATTACATTTTTTGTACATAATCATTAATAAACAATAAATTATGATAAATTATTACTTTTTTTAAATAAATGTGTTTTTATTTTATTTGTATATTCCGTAAAGCCACCAGCAGGACAGCACTGATTTGAAATTGCATGTGTTTGCCTACAGGATAACTGGCTTATTTGAAATTCTACCCATATGTGTGTGGGGGGTACAAACACATGCGCATGTAGCCTTATACAGGTCTGGCTGAATCTTAGGGGAACGTAGCCATCTGAATGCTAATGATCTGGCCTGGACCCAACACAACACCCTCTTCAATCCACTATCGCCAAAAGGTCTGCTCAAAGAAGAAGCCACACAGCTAACTGAACCAAGTATCCAGAAAAACCATCTCTGCGGTTGTGAAAATCACTATTACACAACACAGAAGCTGTAGGTAAGAACCTGCTGGCTAACCATATCAGGTAAACATGTCTCAAAGATGCCGGCCATGTGACCTTAAAGCAACAGTTCAGCCAAAATGAAAATTCTGTCAACATTTACTCACACTTCAAACCAATATGGATTTCTTCTGCGGAACACAAAACATGAATTGATGTTTGGTTTGTTTAATTATTTATTAATTCATTTTAGTTCAATCTAGTTCAATCACTGCATGGACCACAGTTTGAGAACCACAAGCCTCTAAATCATGTTCCCTCTAGAAACATCTTCCACATGCTGTCCAACTGAGGACTGAATAGTTGAAATAGAGATGCTGGAACTGCTTCTGCAGGTCTCATGTTTCACGGGCATGACAGCAGTGTGAGGATGGGGTTCTGTTGTGTGAGACACTCTCATGGAGAGAAATGCATCCCTCTGCAATCCTGAACACAAGCCCTCACTGGGCTGGGTTTAACTTCAGCAGGACAGACATGCTAATACATGCTCCCAGCTGCTGCTTGTTTGCTTGGTGTCTCCAACACAAAAATCAAGACACGCACATGTACAAATACATGTGCAAACGCCTACAGTGACACTCTAACACCAAAATCTCTTAAGAACCACCAAATACATCTGAATGCAATATGAAACTAAGCTCGGGAATAGTACAGCGCATAAACTTGTGCCAACGTTTTTCACACTTTTCTTAAGTATAACACTTTGCTTCAAGTATTTTCAAAGTACACAAGGGACATCTCAGCCAGTAAAGGGGATTTCAAATCATTCAGTGCACAAACAGGAAGTCTCTGTTGGTAAACCACAGAAGCATCCCACTAGTGTGCAATAATTTTTTTGAGCAGCTCCTTTCACCTTGACCAACATTTTTCTGTCATGTAGGCAAAACGTTTCAGCATGAAACGAATATATAAGAAATGACTCTTTCCTGTTTCCTTTAACACCTACATTAGTTTACGAAGGGCATGTAGAGCACATCAATTAATAAAAGAACAGAATTTATTTATGGTTTACGAATTAAACCATCTAAATCAAAATCGTTGTCAAAAGTGTATGTTCTGAAAACAATAGGGCCTTTGCCCTTTCAGGGCTTGGGCCCTAATAATAATAATATAAATAATATATACATTTAATTAAAGGTGACATATCATAAAAATCTGACTTTTTCTGTGTTTAAGTTAGGGCTGGGCGATAAAATCTGTGTGAGAGCATGGGTCAGCTGTACACATCGTCATGTTTTGCGGTGACTGTCCCTGTTTACTGCTTCTGCCGAGCAGACACTCTCAGCCCTAAAGCGAAATAAAACTTATGCCAGATATACGACGGGACAGACTCGACTTTCAGCATTAGCCTCGATGGCGATAGAAAGAGGTTGTTGGGACTGAAACACACAGATAACCTGTACAACAGAGTAAATGAAGTTCTTGAGGAAATAAATAAGGATGGATTTTGTGTAAAAATAATCAGTAGTTTTGGTGAGTATAATAAGAAATAACTTTTAAATTTGTTTTTTCAAACATACATACTTTTATAACATCTAAAGAACGACAGACACGCGAGGCTCCGTTTCGGAACTTTTTAATTGGAACGCAAAACAACTGTACACAAACGCACCAGCCAAACTCGCTCACTCGTTTCTCTACCCGGCCTTTTCCGAACGCACCGCATTATTTCAGAACAGAGTCTGTGCGTTAATAAAAGCGTATTAAGAGGTGGATTAATTCAGGTGGGACACCACTGAAGGCCTAGGTGTGAAATGCACCGCCAGCCACTGATTACATCTTGTGAAAAGGGGCATAATATTTCACCTTTCATATAGGTTAACTTTTTTTTTAAACATAATTTTATATAATGTCATTTTTTTGTATAAGAACAAAATATTTTATATTTATTATAATAGCAGAAATAATACAATAAATTATAATTGATGAAAAATAACAAATTGTATTGTATACACATGTACATACAAACATATATGTGTTTGTGTTTGAGTGTGTGTGTGTGTGTGTGTTGCATAAAAGAGAGAGAGATTGTACATGTAAACATGGTGTGGGGGGAGAGGAGGTGAGAAAGATCAGTTACACCACTGACAAACTGGTAAACACAACTTTAAGCAGCAGCTATATCTCAAAACAATCTTATAGGAGGTGAGGTGCAACAATTACCCAGAAATAAAACCTTCCTGAAAAGTGATGGGCGTTGGTGGCAGAGCACTTTTTTAAACCATCATTTATTATCACCGTCATCTGATCTGCCTATTCTTGAAGATCAAAGCATGCATTTTCACTTTCTCACATTAACCCAAAAAATCTGATTAAACCAAAGTGAGATGGATGTCAAAGTGAGTGTCAACATTCTCTGTTTCTTGAATGCTCGAGAAGTTTGGTGTCTCCTCCTCACTTACATTTTTTAGAATATGTTACAGAAACATCTGTGGCCACAGGAATTTACACTTACATGAAAACTATACTTACACGTGTGTGTTTTCTTTACTGAAGACACATCTGAAAAAGACAAGAAATAAAATGCATATTAAACAGGGCTTGTATATTGTGTGACTTTTTACACCTCTGCCTACATGAGAAATGAAAACAAACAAACAAACAAAAAAACAATTGCGATTTTAGAATAATTTCACTTTGATTTAGATACCACAAAACATTTAGCCTTGAAAAGCTAAGGGATTTTTCAAGATGGATGCTAATATCTAGAGAGCAGGGTGACTACCAGCCAATAATCTGAAAATGGCAAACATTAGTCAATTAAAGGGACACTCCACCCATTTGCATTAAGCTTTGCATTGTTAGAAACCCAGTCATACTATTGAATGGTTGTGCAACACTCTCTCATTTTCCCCTGAGACGGGAGAAATCCGTTATTTACCTCTTACACTTCCTCCTACAATGACGCAAAAATCGTCATTTTGCGTCATTGTAGGAGGAAGTGTAAGAGGGGGGGATTTCTGTTGAGACTACAAGCACTCGTTCCTCATCTTTCCCAGGGGGCGGGACCCGCTCACGCTACAGACCTATTACAGATCAGTGGGTGGGACTTTACTCTCTGAAACTGAAAGCAATATCCTCCATCTTGTTTGAAGCTAAGCTAACAGGCGCTGTGGAGACAGATGTAAAGTTATGACAATAGCGGAGGAGAGTACTCAAAATGATATAGACTAGAGGAAGAGGATTTCGGAAGTCTGATGCTTGAATCAGGTGTTTGTGGCTACCTTTACAAGCCGCATTATAGCGAAGAGCAGCCGAGGCAGAAGACCTGCCTGCCGCGGACGAGGAGCCCGGACTGGCTCGGGTTAGGGCGGACTGGTGGCGCCGGTGATCTCACTATGCAACTACGAACCGCTACGAACACAGAGATAGAGTCCGTCTGTGGCAAAGATTTTCAACGATGACAATTTCTCCTGGACGAAATCTCTGAATCAGACGAGGACACGGACGTTTGTGTTGTGAACTAGTTTCCTAGTTTCGCACCGCATATGTTCTGACTGAACATCCAGGTACCATGCAATAATTCACCTTTTCGAAAGAAATACAAACGAGGAGTAATGCACTAATGAGTTCGCCAACTAACTAGACATTTTGTGTGAATGTGAAATTAATTTCAAGCTCTGGTGGTAGCTAGACTTGTAGACGGAAGAGTGATTTCTCTTATAGGCAGATATGCGCTTTCTGGATTAGTGGGAGTGGCTAGCGGAGCTGTGCAATGTGGTGCATTGTGGGAGTTGTTGTCTTTCATACAAATGCGTCCTGAAGTTATTTTTTGTCTTTTCTCGGTCACAAAGGCACCAAATTCTAAATTTCTTTTACATTTCGACTACATATATGACCCACTTTAAATAAAAAACAATGTTCAAATGGGTGAAATGCCCCTTTAAACGTCCTGGTCAATACATTGCTAAATATGATAATAAAGAAAATACTAAAATATAGTACACATATAGTGCATGAAGTACACGTTCATGTTTATGTAATTGTTTGGAAGAGACCTGAAGGCACTCTGTAATCCCAAGTCATCACAGGCCCTGGCTTACGCTTTTACATTCAGGGCAACTCAGGCCAGCGCAGTCAATCACCATTAATCCATCCACTCCCTTTAATCAGGGCTATTGTACTACAGCCAGCTCTATTGTGATGTAAAGTGTCCATCTGAGAGAAATACAATCTGTCATGACTAGTGATACTGTCGAAACGAGATACAAGTGGTAAATGGCAACTGCCAATCAACAAAGCATTAACCAGTAATTTGTGCCAAATGAATTTCCATCTGCTTGTAAATTAGACTCAGTAATAAAAGAGTTCATGTCCAACACAGCACGAGAAAAATTAGACAACCAATAAATTGAAAGACATTAGGGTTGTCACTGTACCAAAATTCCAGTAGTTGGTACCAATACCAGTACAATTTTACGGTTTCTCGTATAAATTTCGGTACCAGACTGTTGGAACAATTTTACTATTTTATTGAAAATAGAAAATAATAAATTTAGTTTAATTTAATTTATGATGATAATAATTATAAGTAAATAATACATGTAAACAGCATCAGCATGTAGCCTTTGAATGTTTAAGTAAACATTGTTTATAAAAAGATCAAGTAAAAAATGTTTTAATAAAATGAAGGACAAAGAAACACATAGACATAGAACAAGTGGCAGGTCTAATAGTTTGCATTTACACTCTAAGACTTAATGCACATCTATTTTAACATTTTTGTTAACAGTTTTATCCTGCCTGTTGCTATGGTTAATATATCACAGCCAATCAGTTGTAAATCCAGAAACTTTGCAGTGTACTGAGCAGCATGAAAAACAAAACTTTTATTCAAACTATGTGTGACATGTAATAAACAGAAAACTTGCAAAGAGCACTCCCTTTATAATCACTGAAGCTGTCAATCCCTACTATGTTCAGCGCCTGCATAGAGATCTACACTCCTTCAAAAACTCCCGCTATAATCAAAAAAGCGGTCTACACTGCATAATAAATCTCTTAAATCGTGTATACTTTGTTAGCAATAGTGAAAGAATTCACAAGCGTTCAGAAAGTGTCCATTGCTGTGAAGCATAGCGAGCGTTTTCAATTCATTCCTATGGAAGTTGAGCTTCACGCTCGCGCAATGAATTGTGGGATTGACAGCGGGCCAGGGAAAAAGTTGGGAGCTCATTTGCATGAACATTTTCTGAACTCATGTCATTTAACATGCGTCTACATTCTGTCGCCAATGGTCACTGTCGCTTGTGTCGCCAGCTCTGCATTGAAAATGAATGGGATCATGTCGCTTTGTAACTGTGGCGCTGGCAGTGTGAATGGGACTTTAGGCAGTTCCCGACTTTATGCAAATATCAAGCGAATAACGCGGACGGCAGCCATTCCCTGTGAGGTTCAGGTAGTGACGTCTTTCTTGAGCATTTTACACTTTACAATAAGGTTCATTAGTTAACTACATTAGTTAGCATGAACTAAAAATGAACTGCACTTATAAAGCATTTATTAATCTTTGACATTCTTTAACTTATTAATTATTGTTAACTTCAACATTTAGTAATACTTTATTAAAATCTTGTTAACATTAGTTAATGCATTGTGAACTAACATGAACAAACAATGAATTGCTGTATTTTTATTAACTTAAGTTAACAAATACAGTAACACATGTATTGCTCATGGTTAGGTCATGTTAGTTAAGGCGAGACACGGCAGGCAAAAACATCGTTTTTTTTTTTACTGGTCAATTTTGAGATTTTTGGATATTTGTCTTCAATAACATGTCTTCTTTCAGACTTGTGGTGAAAAAAAGTCCGAAATACACATTTAGGTCTTTATTTTATTACACTTTGTCTGTTTGCGTCTGTAGATTTCTCATAAATTCAACAAAAGTTTGCGTCCTTAATCCTCCCGCTGCTCCGTGATCGCTGCCGGTGTTGTGCCGAATTTCGACCCCCTGCCAAATTATTACCCCCCTCGTTGAAGTCAGTACCTGATTGCCTAAACCTAACCCCACCCCTAATCCTAACCCCTCCCCCACAACTAATCTTAAACCTACCAATACTAGGGGGGTAATAATTTGGCGGGGTCGAAATTCGGCACAACACCGGCACCCTGTCATCACATGCACCGTTAGGAAGCTCTCTCTCTTCTGTACAATCCTGTCGGATCCAAATATGGTCATTTCCTTTTTATCAGCAACCAATTGTGAAAGTAAAAGGACTGAATGCGCAATCTCATTGGCTGATGATAAATCTTTAAAGCCCGTTTTCTCAAAATTACTTATCTCTTATACTCCAAGTCCGAAATCTCCACTTCAGTAGCACCTACAGTGAGGAAAATAAGTATTTGAACACCCTGCTATTTTGCAAGTTATCCCACTTGGAAATCATGGAGGGGTCTGAAATTGTCATCGTAGGTGCATGTCCACTGTGAGAGACATAATCTAAAAAAAAAAATCCAGAAATCACAATATATGATTTTTTAACTATTTATTTGTATGATACAGCTGCAAATAAGTATTTGAACACCTGTCTATCAGCTAGAATTCTGACCCTCAAAGACCTGTTAGTCTGCCTTTAAAATGTCCACCTCCACTCCATTTATTATCCTAAATTAGATGCACCTGTTTGAGGTCGTTAGCTGCATAAAGACACCTGTCCACCCCATACAATCAGTAAGAATCAAACTACTAACATTGCCAAGACCAAAGAGCTGTCCAAAGACACTAGAGACAAAATTGTACACTTCCACAAGGCTGGAAAGGGCTACGGGGAAATTGCCAAGCAGCTTGGTGAAAAAAGGTCCACTGTTGGAGCAATCATTAGAAAATGGAAGAAGCTAAACATGACTGTCAATCTCCCTCGGACTGGGGCTCCATGCAAGATCTCACCTCGTGGGGTCTCAATGATCCTAAGAAAGGTGAGAAATCAGCCCAGAACTACACGGGAGGAGCTGGTCAATGACCTGAAAAGAGCTGGGACCACCGTTTGCAAGGTTACTGTTGGTAATACACTAAGACGTCATGGTTTGAAATCATGCATGGCACGGAAGGTTCCCCTGCTTAAACCAGCACATGTCAAGGCCCGTCTTAAGTTTGCCAATGACCATTTGGATGATCCAGAGGAGTCATGGGAGAAAGTCATGTGGTCAGATAGAACTTTTTGGTCATAATTCCACTAAACGTGTTTGGAGGAAGAAGAACGATGAGTACCATCCCAAGAACACCATCCCTACTGTGAAGCATGGGGGTGGTAGCATCATGCTTTGGGGGTGTTTTTCTGCACATGGGACAGGGCGACTGCACTGTATTAAGGAGAGGTTGACCGGGGCCATGTATTGCGAGATTTTGGGGAACAACCTCCTACCCTCAGTTAGAGCATTGAAGATGGGTCGAGGCTGGGTCTTCCAACATGACAATGACCCGAAGCACACAGCCAGGAAACCCAGGAGTGGCTCTGTAAGAAGCATATCAAGGTTCTGGCGTGGCCTAGCCAGTCTCCAGACCTAAACCCAATAGAGAATCTTTGGAGGGAGCTCAAACTCCGTGTTTCTCAGCGACAGCCCAGAAACCTGACTGATCTAGAGAAGATCTGTGTGGAGGAGTGGGCCAAAATCCCTCCTGCAGTGTGTGCAAACCTGGTGAAAAACTACAGGAAACGTTTGACCTCTGTAATTGCAAACAAAGGCTACTGTACCAAATATTAACATTGATTTTCTCAGGTGTTCAAATACTTATTTGCAGCTGTATCATACAAATAAATAGTTAAAAAATCATACATTGTGATTTCTGGATTTTTTTTTTTTAGATTATGTCTTTCACAGTGGACATGCACCTATGATGACAATTTCAGACCCCTCCATTATTTCTAAGTGGGAGAACTTGCAAAATAGCAGGGTGTTCAAATACTTATTTTCCTCACTGTATATACACCAAACTTTCCAGTCTTGTACCTAGTTATATTATGAAGACATTTACAGAGGGATTTGTAAATATATTATTCCTAGCCTGATTTATATAACATTTTATTCCAAAAAAACATGGCGAAAATCATTTTTTTTAAGGCTATTGACAGTATTTTCTGATTTACAGGATAACGAAAGTAGATATCCATAAATCCCTCTGTAATTTTTTTCCCATCTAATATGTGAACACAATGAAAAAATAATTTTTAACCTGGCTTTATCCAATACTCAGATTTCGTTTTATTTATTTTTATTTATTATTTATTTAGCTTTTCATAAACAGGGAAACATTAAAAACAATCACCATATGTTCTACAATAAGTGTCAAAAACAAAGCCTCCCCCCAGCCCTCAAACATAGATAAATTCTATAAGTACAAGTCTTATGTATATATGCATATATGCAAATATATGCAAATTAGTGCATATTTAATTAGATATTGCCTAATTTGCATATTTAAACATTAAATTACAGAAAACTTGTAATACATTTTTTTCTCATCTTAATATAGGTAATCAACTGGGAAAGTTTCATGGTGATATCTGCTAGTTAAACATTGTACCCTATTCAACTGTAGTGTAATGTTAACAAATTAACCTTAGTGTAAAGTGTTACCAAAATATATATATAGATTGTGCCAAGATTGTGTTTATGCTGGATTTAGTGCGTAAATCATATTGTTTACACTTTAGGGCTGTGCAGATGTTATATCATGTATGTTAAATATTGCAGTTTAGATGCTATCACTGTGATTATACTGGCTGGGTTAACAAAAGTTTATAAAATTGACAGCATATCTTTACTTATGGCATTCAGAAACAAGGCTTGCTTCTTTCCAACTGTAATCGCTCATATATGTGATTATTACCAGTGTGTTGGAAAAAAATCGATTAAACATACTCGCTTCAGACACACTCCAAAGTTGAGGCATTTTAGTGTTGTCAGCGGCATTGTGCAGAGTTTTGCCGCTGTAGTGGACATACACCATAAAGTGCGCACTGAACAAAAGCGGATTTTGACAAACACCTCATCTACACCGGATGTGACAGTTATTACGTGTGACAGTTATTATGGGCAGCTTGCGGCTGTCTACACTAGATGCGACGAAGCGACCGTTTTCGTGTCAGAATTAGCGCGAGCGCCTGAAGAACATCAGAAATAGAATGGGGCATAAGTTTACTGTCGGGAATTTGTAGTGTCGCACCGCATCTAGTGTAGACAGCATTTACTGATTATATTGGGTTCTATTTGATTTTGAGGCGTCACATCACACCGCTTGCGTCCGGTGTAGACACGGTGTAACAAACACCTCTGATTGGACATTGTGTTGACACGCTCAACAGATATGTCTGTGATTGCTCAACGCTTCAAAAACACGCTATAAAAAGAAACATTTGAAACTCTTCACAGAGCACTTACAGAGATACACACAGGAGCATTTGAAAGCAGTAGCCTATCAGTGGGTACCGAAAATACCCAGTACTCTATTACCAGTAATGCAGAAATCCTATTAGCATCACACTTTAAAATTTCAGTACAGACTTGATGCCGAAGTACCGGAAATCTTGACAACCATAGAAGACATAGTAAATGATGTGCAATTTCATATGTTAGATTTAAGCTTATTTTTCAAGAATGTATTTGATCACAGATGTGAAAGTGATAATGTTGAAAACCTCAAGTATCCGTATTAAAATGTGTATTGTTTGTAAAATGACTGTAGGATCTTAAGAAGGAGATTATAATGACATGATGCTTAAACCAGCATATTCATTAAACTGATGAGAAGAGCTTTCTCTTTTCTTAGCTCTTTTTCATGTGTTATTTTCAGCTGGACTAGAACAAATGTTCTGGCTTACGGCTTTTGAGCAGGCACATTCATTATTCCTCTCCAGCTGAAAATCAGAATGATGAAAAGAGTGAATCTGACTGCAAACCTTTATTTATCAATCTATTTATGAAATGAAACTGAAGAGGCACGAAAAAACAAGCCCGCTTTGTTTCCTTTTATTCACAAAGCTAAGTAAAGAAGGGGCTTCAGATCTGATGATACTCAGCAGCGAAATGACAGCGAATCTCCAGTCGTTGTTCTTTCCATCCATTTCTAATTGGTTTAACTCCTTGGTCTCAGTCTCAAACAGCCTACCCCTGAGTCTCTTTGTTTCTGTCTGTTCATATTGAAATTTCCCTGTAATTCTCATTCCATGCTGAGTTTGGCTCCTATGCGAACAGAGAGCATGTTTTTGTGGATGTGCATGAAAAGAAAAAAAAATGGCTGAAGAGGATTAGACCGCAATAACACTGAAACAGTGTGGAAAGCAAAGATCAGATGAACGTCTCGTAGTCATATCCTGTAAAATTCTATTGCTGTTTAGATTGATAAAAACGTATGGTTCATTATGTCTGTCAAACTATATTGTATTTATCTATCTTATAAGTCAGTTGGTGTGTGCGTGTGGTCAATTAGTGTGTGTATAGGCTATATGTCTAGAATTAAAGAAAACAAATGAGATCAAAAGATGTAAATGGGTATTATGGAATTGAAAGCAGTGACATCAGTGTTGTGCAAATTAATCAAACTATTTTTACAAAAACATTCGGTTACACTTTATTTGAAAGTGTCCTTGTTACAGTGTAATTAGACATTTAAGTACTGAGTATTTTTAATTAACTATATGTGCTTACTATATGGTTAGGGCAGGATTAGGATTGGTTTAGTTGCATGCAATTAGGCAAAGGTTATAGTTCTAACTATAGTAACAAGGACACTGTAAAATAAAGTGTTACCCAACATTCTTCTAATTTTTATATAATTATTAGGCATGTAGTATTCATGACAGTTGTTATTTATTGAGAGAGCATTTCTTCAAATTAACACATTAAGGATTCCCATACAACACTATGGTTGTTATAGTAGTCTATATTCTGCTATTCTGAAAAATAAAGAAAACCACGAGAAGAAAACATTGTCACTATCTAATTCTGTTTGTTTGCGGGACAACTTTAAATGCTACTTTCAATTTTTTCTCACAGGACCTGTTTTTCTTACAAATGGTCTTTTAGACAATGAGATAAAACTGGAATGCAGGCCAAAAAGTTGTTACAGCTCACTCATTCCACTCCGCTCCATACTCTTTTGCACTCTGTTCGACTATTTCAGTGCTTCATAATGGGATAGTTCACCGGCTGAACACAAAAGAAGATATTTTGAAGAGTGTCTGTATTGTTTTTTCCATACTATGGAAGTCCGTGGGAGTCAGCGAATGTCAGTTACACTGGTGCCAGGTATTCTCTCTTCAAAATTCTCAGGTTTGAAGATCGCACTGATATCCATGACAGACTTTACACTCACACAGCTCTAGCTCTGCACACTCCCTGGGACACAAACATCATAAACTCCTGAATCAATCAACGTCAAACAAAGTTGATGCAGCAAAGAAATGTTATAAAACAAATATTACAGACTCTGGAATCTGATTGGATGGGCCATGTTGTAGCCGTTGTTAATATAGATAAACATATAACTGTAACTGCACATACTGTATATTAATGTGCCAAGTTGCTACTTTTTTGGGAAAGTGTACACAAAGGCTAGGCTGATGAACTATATTACTTTGCGGAATAATTATTTACTCAGATTACTGATATCAATAAATGTAATTTGCTATTATATACCATTTGAATTCATTATGAATTATTTAAAGGATTATTTATAATTATTTAATAAAATAAGAAACGGATTTGTACTGCACAGAGCACACTTGCCAATTATAGGGCAACTAAATGGTCACAAATGTGACAAAACAATTTAAAATCTAAATTGTTGATAAAACTGTGTATGCGGTTTTGTCAGATATCATCTCGTTACCGTGCGCAGTCCATGTTTGTGTCTGTCATTTAACAAATGAATGAAAGACTGAAATAATCATTTATGGAGCCCTGTGGCCTGGTTTCAGTTGCTACCCAGGTAAGTTCGAGATTAGTTTGAGCAAACTCTGTTTTTTCGGGCACAAGAAGGTGGATTGGCTTTTAGCGGTGTTCATCGCCATGGCAACTTGCGCTACACACCTAACCTGCTCCAGAGTGTGGATTTATTCGGAATTAGAGATCGCAAACCCAAACTGGACCAATCAGCTGTAAGCAGAGTGACACGATGCAACAAAGCCACTCCCCCTGTATCTCCAGCTGCAGTTTATATAAAAAATAATAATAATAAATTATTTATCACATATATTCTAATTAAGAACATATTTTTTTAATTCATATAATATATTCATATAATTATTATATAGTATATATATATATATATATATATATATATATATATATATAGTATAGAATAATTACATATTACATTATATATATATATAATGCTTTTAAACGTCAGATATAGTGAGATATTTTCTTTCAGCTGCCTTCTCAAACTTTCACTGAAGCAGCGTTTATTCCTGCCTTGTAAACGCTTATAATTTCATGATCATTTTCGAAATGATTTCTTAACCCTTCAGAAGAGAAGTAAATTGTGCTGTCTCTCTTGCGAGAAGTGAATCAAACGGACGCTCTCCATGTTTCGTGTGATTGGCTGTCACACTTTCAGGTGCACACGCTTCAGAGTCAAGCGCAAACTCTGGATCAAACCTGAATTGACAGAGAACATTTAAGCCGAACTTTGTGAGACCGCTGAACCTGATCTAAACCAAGTTGGATTTATCTGGATTTGTCAACTCTAAACCCACTCTGAAACTCAGAGTTTGTTCAGCTAGCTTCGTGCAACAGGCCACTGAACTATCAATAAGTAACTAAAGCAAAATGTGGAGTTTATATGTCAACAAAGTAACCTCTGTTGTCTGTTGTTGTTGTCAAAGCAGATGTTGGGGTCTTTTTGATGGAATATTGCAGTGTTTATTATAAACGATTTATCCGTGCACATACATTTTTTTTACTTCAAATACTCGTAATCTTTAATCAAATGAACTCCCCCTCCCTCTTGCAGCATTATCTCTTCTTCTCTCTGATGACGTGTTTATTGGCACAAGGGTGGGACAACCTGTCACTCACATGACGTCACAGCAATATCAAACAACAACGATCTGACAATCCAATCAATTCCCCATGGACAAAATCATGTCCCGCCCAACATTTTTTCCAATTCGAGAAGCCATTTCACACGGATAAACGTCAGTCACAATAGGGAAGAAAAATTACTACCACAACTTCCGTTTCAGGCTGACTTTAAAGGCATAAGGAAATGGAGAATATTAAGCATCAGTCAGGTTCAGGTAGAGTTTCACATTATATTTAATCGCCTTTCCAGTCCATTTTCTCTCTTTCACATCCTTCACACCACTATTTCTTTTGTATTTTTCCATCAGTCTATTTCTGGCTGACAGGCTTACAAGAGATGATGATCGCATTTACGTAATAGGCACACACGAGTGCACAGACACACACACACACACACACACACACACACACACACACACACACACACACACACACACACACACACACACACACACACACACACACACACACACACACACAGAGAGATCCAGACAGCACTTACACAAACACTCCCACTGTGCATTACAGCACAACACTAAGATTATGCCAAATTGGGTTAGTAGAGCAGTACTGTGTTACACAGAACAACAAATACACACTGAGGAGGTACGAGAAGGGAAGAGAAGACAAGAAAGAAGATAAAGGGAGGGGAACGACTGGTCATGTAGTGAACTGCCAACACCAGCTCATTTGATTGCTTATGACCCGCTCTGCATGTTAATCTCTGCAAGGAAAAAGCATGTTGATGTTCCCCTGCCGTGCGTAATGAGGGGGCTATCAGCTCCTACTGCGGAGAGGAAAATAACGGTTATGCACCAAAGGGAGGGAGAGAGAGAGAGAGCGAGAGATCACATAAAGAGATCATGGAGAGTGTATGTTAGCAGCAGGATAACAGAGTTTAAACCTCCAAAGGGATTAATAAAATCTGGTTTCCAGGGACTCTGGGATATTTGAATTTAAAGGTTTAAATATGGAAGTAAAATAATGACAAATGTTTTTGAAAAAAAAAAAGGCTTGTTGAATTGCACTACTTGAAAAAACATGCATTGCTTGCATTTTAATGCATAGTATTTTTAGGGCTTGAATTTTTATGGGCTGAAATTCAACATGGTTGTATATTTAAGCTGTGAATATATTTTAATTCAAAATATTTCACACACGTTTTCATTAACAAAATTCAATAATCCATATTCACCTTTCAGATTTCACTTCCAAAATATTCATTCTGTTTAAAAATTCAACCTATAAAATTCGACAGGCAATTTTCGGCTTCTCAAAACAAAATATTTATTAAATAAAACTAACTTAGCAGTCAAATGGCAACGTAACGGCATGTAGGAACGACAATACTGGATAACTCAACTGAGAGCAAAGAGGAACTTAAATACACAGTTATGACGACTAAATAACTAACAGGTGTGATGATCGAATGAATGTCCATGACAACTAAAGACTGGCGGGAAAATAGAACAAAGGAAACAGGTAATTAAAGAGAAACAAACAAAAACAAAAGTCCATGAAAATGAAACTAAACACTCAGATCGTGACAGAACGCCCCCCTCCCGGGAAGGCCCGTGCTTGCACCATGATGGATGGCTTGAGGGACGAAGGGTGTTGGTTCAGGAGGTGGACGAGGGACCGGCGAGGCGCTGGAAATCCATGGGGGGCAGATGGAAGGAAGCATGGAGGATAGGATGGTGGAAGGACCCATGGAGGAGTTGACGAAGGGGGGACCCATGGAGAAGTTGATGGTGATAAGATCCAGGGAGGAATGGATGGCCGACCCAGAAGACGGCCATGAAGGAGGCGACCCACGGTGGCAGTGATGGAGGGAGGAGCCAAGGTGGTCCTTTGAGCCCAACCAAAAGCAATGATGCCTAGAGATGTAAAGGCCCAGGTGGAGTCCGTTGGACCGAGAAACCTGGTGATGCTGAAGGAATGGGAGACCAAGGCAGAGTCAGAGGGCCAGAGGACCAAGGCAACGCCTATGTGAGTAAGGATCGCGGTGGAACCTCAGGGATGGAGGAGGATGACGGAGCCGTGGGGGTGGAGGGATTGAGCGCAGCAGACAGCCCGGAAGTCTGTGGCGATGATGGGGCAATGTCTGACCAAGGTGAGGCCGGTAGGAGGAGAGAGCCCAGTGGAGCCAAAGGGGGTGAGGAGCTGATGGGCTGAAGAAAGTCAGTGGAGGCAGAGCCAAGGGAATGGCTGGCTTTGGTGGAGAGGAGAGGAAGACTGGGTGTGGAAGCAGGGTCTGTGATGGACAGGGATGGTGGTGACGAAGACAACTCAGTGCTGGACAATGATTGCGTCACAATTTAGTCCAGATGGTGATGATGATGAAGAGCCAAAAGATTTTCCAAAACAAAAGATTTATTACATAAAACAAACTCAGGTAATCCACAAATGATTAGCAGGCGAATGGCAACGTTACAGCGTGTAGGAACGGCAATACTGGACAACTCAACTGAGAACAAAGAGGAACTTAAATGCACAATGATGACTAAATAATGAACAGGTATGATGACTGAATGGATGTACATGACAACTAACGACTGGTGGAAAACTATAACAAAGGAAACAGGAAACTGAAGAGAAACAAACTAAAAGTCCATGAAAATTTAACTACAGAACTCTCAGATTGTGGCATTTATGTTACAAAAGATTTCTATTTAAACGCTGTTCTATTCTTCTATTCATTCATGGTTTTCAACATAAGAAATGTTCAAGCACACAAATCAGCATATTAGGATGATTTCTGAAGGATCATGTGACACTGAAGACTAGAGTAATGATGCTGAAAATTCAGCTTTGCCATCACAGGAATAATTACCCTGGAAATCCAGAGTTCTCGCGAGAGCACAAGTTGAATTTGCTTACAAGTTGAGTTTACTCTGGCGTCGAGTAATGATGCTCATTAAATATGCTCAAATCGTTCCTTTGCAAGAAGGGCGTTTTTGCTGTTTTGCCGACCGGATAAGGCAAGAGTCTAATCTACCAGTTAGCTCCACTGGTAGCTAAGCGTATGGGGTTTATTATTGTGATTGGTCGTAGTGTTATCCAATTGCGTGCAGTGAGATTTTCAAATGCATGCTTTGCCCCTCGAGCTGGCCGATTTTCATTAGTCGATGCCAGACCATTAATCTTTCAGATTTAGGTCTGGATTTCCAGGCTAAGGAATAATTGTAATTTTAAAATACCGGTATACTAAAATAGAAAACCTTTGGTTACAAAGGTAATAGTGTCTTTGTTACACTATAATTATACATAAGTACTGAGTAACTACATGCAATTACTATAGGGTTAGGATTAGGGTTTGGTTTGGTTTGGTTTAGGGTTAGCATGTAATTATGTATAATTTATAGTTATTACTAAAGTAACTACATGTAACAGATTCAACACATGAAAATAAAGTATTGCCAAACCTTTAAAAAAGGTTTAATTTTGTATTCTTAATTTTGAATGAAATTCAGGAATATAAAACATATATAAATTAGTTATGAATTAAAAAAACATTTTATAAAAAAAGAAGATTTTTTGGAATTTCTTAGTAGTTTGTTCCTCTTTTGCTTTAATGACAGCAGCAGTCCACTCAAGCCTAACTCCACAGGTTTCTGTACAAATACAATTTTAAAAACCTGATCAAAAACCTGTTCTCCAGCATGATTTGAGAATGATCTATAACAGGGCTCCTGCCGATCGACTGTCCTGCACAGTTTATCTCCAACCCTAATCAAAAACACCTGAAGCTACCAATTAACGTCTCCAGGATCGCTTGAAAATTAAAGGCAGGTGTGTTTGATTAGGGTTGGAGATGAACTGGACAGTCGATGATTTTAACATTGAGCTCATTTTTTTGTACATTTGGAGTGCTGTCAGTACAGAGAACGACGACAAAAGTCGGTGTTGCCTACACTGTGTTATCCTCGTTTTAAAATGTGCACCCTGTTGACTTCAATGGGGCAAGTTTTAAACCTGCTTTTAGCCTCTTAACATCCTTGATGTGTCATTTCAAGTGCACAGGTCATGTGAGTGATTCCTTTGGAGTGAACGCGGGTGAATCTGACTGCAGTAGATGTGAAAGAAATATATAAAAAATGATGTTTATTCAGCCAGCGCACATACCTGTATTTACATCCTGTTCTCGGTCGAAGTCCACAGTGGTCGATTGTCGAGTTCACGCGCGTGATCATAGGTACTAAACCTATGCGCGTGAACTCGACAATCGATTACTGTGGACTTCTACTGCAGTCAGATTCACCCGCGTTCACTCCGAAGGAATCACTCACATGACCTGTGCACTTGTAATGACACATCAAGGATGTTAAGAGGCTAAAAGCAGGTTTAAAACTTGCCCCATTGAAGTCAACAGGGTGCAAATTTTAAAACGAGGATAACACAGTGTAGGCAACACCGATTTTTGTCGTTGTTCTCTGTACTGACAGCACTCCAAATGTACAAAAAAATGAGTTCAATGTTAAAATTGACATGAGTTCTCCTTTAAAGCATATTAAAAACACCACATAGACATAAATAAAATTAAAAACTTGATTTTAACCACAGGGGGACATTAATAAATGCAAAGCTGATTGTAAATGTTCTGTATTATTCTCTGTTAACTTTATATGGTTCTTTAATTACTGACCGACAAAGTGTAGAATATAAAATATGTATTCTTAATTTTGTCAATGTTTCTTTATTATCAATGTTTAAAAATACTCTAACATTAAGTTCATTTCCAGACTTAAATTAATTCTGAAATCCCATATTTTCAGAATGATCTCAGACTTTTGGCCCCCAATGTGTATGCTGAAACTTGCTGTTTCTCAATTGCTGTTCTGTCAATAATCTGTTCATAAAACCATCTGCTACTGTACAGATGCATAGTGGGCAGATGCCAGTATAGATTCTTATGTAATATGTTGCTTTTATGAATCACCCACGAGATGTCACTCTCAACGGCACTAAAAGACTTGATCACATTTCACAGCATGAGAAAAAGGTCATGTTGTCAGTTTTATGAAGACCATCGCCCCCTCATGGCACATAAAATTAATGCATGTAATCAAGTAATCTCAAATCAATCTCAGAATCCACCAACTACTGAGCAGTATGATTAAACAGGCAAATAAAAACGGGGAAAACATCAGCATTTATATGTAAAACCTGTTGTATTCTTTCTTATTAAGAATATCTCTTGTCGATAATGTATTTTTTATATCCAAGTAATAAAAAAAGAGTGCAGGAGGAGAGGCGGTGAGAGAAATAGCAGATGTGACTACGAGAGAGAGAGAGAGAGAGAGAGAGAGAGAGAGAGAGAATAAAATACACTTTGAATGCAGACTTTATATAATCCCAATCACTAAGGATTAGCTTCATCTTACATAAACCCATGGCTCGGCTCTCTCCTCCCTCCCATCCAGATGCTGCATCTGTCAAATGACTCATTTCCGCCACTGCCAGGTTTCCACTAACAACAATTCCACTAACATCTCCTCTCCAGACAACAAGCACTCATGTTTTTACTTGATATTCTGGACTAAACGAAACATTAAATCTCATAAAATGTAACTGTAAGAGTCCATTTTAATTCCTGACATTTGCTAGTTTGCCAAAAAACAAAAAAACAATGTACACTGACGCATATTATTATATTATTAATAGCACCCACTAGTGGCACTGTGACGCTTTAGAGTGAGATACCATTTAAATAATCAGAAAGTGCCGTTTCCCCCACTGAAGGGAAGTGCTGTGACAGAGCAGCTAATGCATTTGAGTCACCAAATCACATACACACTTACGACAGCCAGCCATAACATTACAATTCAAGTAGACACCTAACAGTGACGGATATGATGATGAGGCATCTTTAAGAGCTGTTCTGCTCAAACGCACTTGAAAGATGTTTATTTGACAAAATAGTTGGTGAAGGTGGACGCATATGTGTTTATAACTGCAACGAGACAGAGCCGGTAGATTCAGTCCCACTGGCTGCATGTGTTTAACAGGATGGAGAATGAGTTTAATGGAAAAATGTAATGGCTTTATTGACATCATCTCCGTTTTAAAATTCCACATCGCTCTTACTCTGGATGCAGATTTCCCTGGGCCACAGTCATGTGTGTCTGCTTCCAACAGCGTCGCTCTCGCTCACGATCTCGAATTCATCAAAGATCGCTCATCAGCACAAAACCCTTTTGACTCAGATGTTATCTCATGGTAAGCTCACGCTTTTCATTTAATGATAAATAAAGTCGCCTGATGAAATTTGAGATTTGCACACATAACGCCATGTTTAAACTGATGCGCTGGTTGGGACAACTGGTTTGCCCTGTTTGGATGTGGCTAAAGTCATGCCTTAAACTTTCCCTGTGTTATGTACAAAGATATATCACTATTTTCACTCGCATTTTCTGTGTTAGTGTAAGAGCAGAGAGAAAGAGAAAGAGAGAGAAGTGAAAGAGAAGGGGAAACGGGTGGACATGAGATAGACATACATTTACTAACTGGATATTTGTGTTACAAGGGGCACCGGGGCTAGTTGTCACACTGGGAAGTTGTTGGTAAGATTTTCCAATTAAACAAATTGTCCACCTAAAGGTTTTTGTTTTTGTAAGAAATTAATACTTATTTTTAGCAAGGATGCATTAAATTGATTAAAAGTGTCAATAAAGACTTTTACATTGTTCTGAAAAAGTTATTTATATAATTTTTTTTTTATAAAATTATTTTAAACAAATGATGTTCTTCTGAATTTTCTATTCATCAAATAAACCTGAGAAATACTGCAAGTTTCACGATTTCCACAAAAATATAAAGCAGCACAATTCTTTTCAACATTGATAATAATAAGAAATGTTTCTTGAGCTCCAAAACTGCATATTAGAATGATTTCTGAAGGATCATGTGACACTGAAGACTGGAGTAATATTCAGCTTTGCCAACACAGAAAAAAATATATACATTTCAAAAATATTACAATAGAAAACAGTGAGCAAAAGAGACTTTCAAAAACAAAAACATTACAAAATATTACAGACCCCATATTTTAATTACATTTTTTTGTGTTGAAGTGGTTTTGTTGGTTTCAAACATGTAGTTTACTTATTAGAATATTAAAATAATTTTTTATTAAATTAAAAAAACAAAAAACATTTGTTAACCCTTGTGTTATGTTGGAATTCTGTGTACTCCCCTTATGGTTCGGGTCAAATTGACCCTAATTGGATTCAATACAATTCCTCATAAATCACACTATGAAAAACAACAAAGATTCAGGTACAAACGGTAAACTTTTAATATCAACATTTGTCAAATATTCCAAAAAATATATATCTGAAGATATGATTTAATGAAAATGTTTTTTAACCATTTTTTAAAACTGTTTTGTTTTGACAAAATTTGAATACACATTATATTTATATATATTTGCATAAAAATTATTATTTTTTTGCTTAGAACATCTTAACTGAACAATTAATCAATTAATCTGAGCTCATTTTTCCTGCTGTCTATGTCGAAGTCTCAAGATATTTCAGATATCTTGAATATATAAATGAGAGCTTATTTTACTATCTGTGTCTGTCAAAGATTTTCATTTGTAATTTTCAATTCATTCTGAACACCATGATTTAGCTTTTTCAAGTGTGTTTGGTTTGGGTTAGGGCACTTTTAGATACACTTACACTTTATTACTGGAATTGATGCCCTGACATACATAAAATAAATGTTTTTATTTTGTGTCTGTACAGTTGCTTTTGAATAGCTGCCTATGATGGTCAAATTGACCTGCGAACATCACAAACGTAATAGTAATTTTTTGAATATGTCAAAAAAAAAAAAAAACACCAGCATGTTGAAACTTTGCATGCATGTTCATGATGATAAATGCGAAAAAGTCACAAAATATATATATATATATATATATATATATATATATATTATTATTATTATTATTATTTCAGGTAGCTTGAAAAAATAAATGATAGGTAATTTTTACCATCTGTGGCTGACAAAATATTTTTCTGTATTGAAATAAGTTTGGAAAACCTCATTTTTTAGCTTCATAAGGTAGTAAAAAAATAAAATAAAGTATAACCAAGAAATGTTATTATTTTGGGTCCGTACAGTTGCCTTAGAGCGTTAAAATATGCGGGTCAAATTGACCCGCGAACATCACGAACGTAATAGTAATTTTGTTTGTATATGTCAAAAAACACCAGCATGTTGAAACTTTGCATGCATGTTCATGATGATAAATGAGAAAAAGTCACAAAATATCAAGAAAAAAAAACATAGGTTAACCAGTATTTCCAACAACTATAAAATCTAAACGGGTCAAATTGACCCGCAACATAACACAAGGGTTAAAGCTCTTAGTTAAAGCGAACACAATAAAATATCACTGGGACACAGTGAAGGAAGTGTAAACTACATTATGCATTTGATTGTGTGCTCCGGATAAGTTTCCGATTAGATTTTATTTTTGTAAATCAGCTGTTGTGTTTCATGAATTGTTTTACGTCTAAATAATGCAGTAAACTCATTATTATAGCCTAAAATATTTGTTTATTTACAGGTTCCCAATGGGACAGCACCTAATGAACTTGTGCGCCAGAGAAACAAGCGCGCAGCCATCTTTAGAATTTTATCTTTGAACTTTCCATTTTTGCAGTAGCTGTTCATTTTTATAGCAATGCTGTCGAAGAGTAATTAGCTGGTGAAGTGGATTTACTTATTGTAGAGTTAACAAATGTTATCATGAGAATTGTAATGTTTGAAGAGGATGACATAACAAATGTCACCAGTAAGTCTTTAAAACGAGTGGTTCATTCATAAAATCGTAAGATGTTACCTTCATGCTGAGGAAATACAAAACGGAAGACAGAACACAATGAGCGCAGCGCTGAAAAGGGCCGGGGCTACATAAGGTCTACATCAGTGTTCTATAAACTGTATCTTTTTTTTCTAGGCAACAACAAAACAAGAACACGAGAACAGAACATACTGAACATTTATCCAAAAATGAACTAGTACTTCTCTATGGTTACTGTGGTTAAAGTACAACTTCAACAAGAAGGTTTGTGGTAACAACCCAGAGGATGATGTAAATAACCAGTTCTGCTACTGTATAAATCACTATGAGTTGCATAACTGGTTCACTACATATTCCTGCCTGACACTGGCTGTTAAGTTTATCAAGATAAGACGATAAGGTCTAATTTTAAAAGGTCTAATTACAAAGTCCTTTAACAAGTTATAACAGAGTATGTTACAACACTGATCACAAGAAAAAACAAAAAAAAAGCTTTATGGAAAAACAGATGTTCTCTCACTGTAGTGCACCACTGCTACAGTGTATCACATACCATCTCACTTGCAGATGTGCTGTGTAAGGGTAGCTGAACCACCTGCCTAAACCAGTGGGAAAACTGTCACAGAAGACAAATAGCCTGGCCTCAGTCCAGTAGCTTAATGAACGAGATGTTTACTCTAACCTGGCAGAGGCCAAACATAATGGCCAAATGACCTATCCATACCCAACAAATTTTATGCATATGGAATTATAAATAACATTTAGTAGGCCTGTATGTGCACATTTTCAAAGGATCAAATTAAGTAAGAAAGAATAACTGGACAATCTCACTGACAACTAAACATGAAATATAATGGGGTTATGTGATTATAATGTAGCATACTACTGTGTGAAACATTCATGGTTGCATAATGAGTTGTTTCATACACCTTTTTTTTTTTTATCGTTGTATACTGTACAGCAGGTCTATTTAACAGGACCCAAGGACCAAATGGAAAAAACCTTTAAGGCATGTGGGTCGAGAGAGGATTTTTTATATATAATGGAAAAACTACTATAAATGAGATAACAGTGCTACAATAAAGTTTAATATTTGATCACTATATAAAATGTCAGTATTTATAGCTTTTAAAGGTTTCGTCATTAGAAACATTTTAACCTTGTGCACATTATTCTATACTTAAGCACTAAGCTAGTATTGTATTCTGAGCATAGCCTAAACGTTCTTTACAGATGTCTTTAGATGCACTGCAGTGTTCCTTTAGCTCAAACAGTAGAGCATGGCACTTGCAACACCAAGGCCATGGGTTCAATTCCCAGGGAATGCATGAACTGATCAAATTTATGCAATGTTTGTCACTAGGGCGCGAGTCCATTACAGATTTGCATAAAACATTTGCGATTTTTTTCTAAATGTCAACAAAATATTTTTTTGAGAAATGACGGTGTTTCCATTGGACGTTATGCGACTTTCCTCTCGAGATAAGTCATTCCAAAACTCATGGCGACGGATGTTGGTAGGTTTATATCCCAGCCACTGCACTGGCCATTATTATTAATCGAAGGAGACGTATGTGTGTTATCCGAGCATTAATGGTAAGGAAAGACCCTTACACTTGGAGTGGCTGGTGTTTCTGGGTGTTTCTCCCTCATATCTGCTTCGAGGTCTTGATTGTGGCATTTCTTTGAGGTTTAGAATTCTTTTGTCTTTTATGAATTTAATAAAGAACTCCGTCTCGTATTCTGTCCAAACATACTGCGTCAGCTACGTCAGGTGAACAATAAGGGTTACTGTCGTAACCCTGGTTCTCTGAAACATTGAGTGGAGAGATCCACTAGCTTTGCCCCACTTGCCACACGAGAAGCGAATATACTTACTGGAGAATAGCAGCGATTGCAGGGCGGGGGCGGGGGCCTTACCTGGCATTGGCTGCGCGCTTCTGTCTGTCTAGCCAGACTTGGTGCAATTGGATGCTTCTGCAGAGGTCAGGTACGGATGCCCTTCCCATAGGTGGATCTCTCCACTCGATGTTTCAGAGAACCGGGGTTACGACAGTAACCTATTGTTATCCGGTTAGCCGAAGACCTACACAATATAAAAAACAACAGGTTCTGATTCTAAGAAACACGTTGGTCCAAATAAAGTGGGTACTGTCCCATCTTTAATGGATAAACGTTTTGCAAATCCCATTTAGAAATTAGACCTCATGGAGATTTGAGAAGTCGTCGTAAAAAGGTTATACAGCTGTTATACTGTGGTAATTTTAACTACTGACTCATCACATTCTCTTCCTTTGGAAGTGTTTACAAAGACAATTTGCTTTTGCAGAGCAGAAAACAGCGTCTTCTCGACATGTACTCAACACGAACCAGCTACAGTGTTTGAGGGAAGGTCAAAGTAGACGTTGTTCGCGGGCAACCATTGAAGACCATAGGCGGGCATTATACCGCGTTACGTATGCAGGTATATCGTGCAGCCCTACTCCAGCTGGATAAGAGAAAGGAGGATGTTTTGTCCAGGCTACTTGACATGACACTCTGACAAATGATACTGAGATTATCACACTGTTTAGACTGGAACTCTGTGCAATGGAAAATAGGATTCAACACAAACATCTTCTCTTGGAAGGTCAGTGTGTGTGCGTATACTGACAATTTATCAAATTAAAGAGATTAGATGATTCATCTGAACTCAAATCTTCTGGCAAAAGAAAGTTGTGAACATCATCAGTGATGATGAAATAGTCACTCAATGAAACATTCCTGTGAAGAAAGGAACTTTCAAAAACAGCAGGGATTTGCAAAACGACATATTTTCAAAGCTGACTGGTCAGTTGACTGAACAACTAGCAGACTTGTCTGTCTTGAGGTATAATTGGGCAAAACAACATGTAAAATGGCAGATTTTTGACTAGTCGTGGGTTGGCTGACCAAGACTTGAGGAAATCCTGTATTAGGCTGGTTTTTAGTTTCTTTTAAGAAGAGTCAGTTCAGTTTGCAGTCATATTTGCAATACCTTTGGGCAGATAATTCCGGCATGCAAGACCAACGCCTATTTACTTGAATGGGGAAATACTGAAATCTCAAAACCTGCTTGCCAAACCCACATTAAAATGACATAAATTGGCAAAACAATCTGACATAAATCTGATGTACCTTATACAGTAAATTTCAAGTTATGCGCATATGCCAAAAGCGCATTTCAGCACACAGACCATTTCTATGGCAGGTGCATTGATGCTATGACTTTAACAATTGCCGATTGGCTCTTTTATTTAGAAGGCAGGACTTATTCTGTGATATTGCACAATGCAATTTTTTCTTTTTGACAGCATGCAGTGTTTTATTTTTTCTACACATTATTAGAATAGTGTTATAAACCTGAAATGAAACATTTTGAATTCTGTTAAAAATTAAGGCTGTCAACAGAATAAAATAATTGCAATTAATGTTATGGTTTTCGACTTTCAAGCTAGTCGACTCCATTAACCAATTAGCTCCATTCCTATGGAGTGCAAACTTTTTGACCTACTCATCAAAACACCCTAATACACAATGTACCACAATGACTCATGGGGAACCTGTGAGGTGGAGAGGCTTTAAATGTAAACAATCTAGTAGCTCTCTGGTACATGCTGCAGGGGAAACATGAGGCATGCAACGGGACCCAATCCATGGTTACAGCCCAGCGGGGAGTACACGGAGTACAGTGCAGCGTATTCAGATAAACTCAGCATGAACGCTTGCCCCTTTTCTTCTGGAATGTCACTGAGCAAGAAGGTAAAAAGAGCACCAAAAAACAACAACAATCCTGTGAATGTCATCTCCCCTTCCAACAAGTCCCGATTATCTTGTTGGTTCTACGGATTATCTTATCAAATTTTCCTGTCGTGTGAGGTGTGTTAAGTGATTGAATCTGCTCTTAAGAAGAACGTCAGGGCCGAACCGATCTCAAATCATAAATATCCAACATAAAATCCTGTTGTGTTGGGGGAACCCCGAGGACAAACATGCACGCACTCTGTAGATTGTCATGTGGAACAAAACGATAGCCAATCAGAAAGCAAGCTGTATTTTGTGACATTTTCTGTATTTTTACTTACCTCCCGCTCACGTTGTAACATGTAAAGTCCAACATGACTTCATCCAAACCTTTTTCTTTTTTTCTGCACGTTTTCCATAAAAAGCAGTCCAAACACTATTATCGCAATTTCTTCTTGCCTGTCGACCCAAATCTATGTTTGTTTACTCTAAAAGTCACGTTTGACTGCGAGAGATTTTGCGAGATTTCCCATGTTCACAGTCGGGACTCTGATGTCTCCCGGTCACATTTTGTATTTGGCATTGCCAAAATGCTAAATGTTATTAGATGGAAAGAAATGGAAGCGTTACATGACAAATGGACAATTTCCTGGACCTACTGACTTTGGTAAATGAGTGTAAAGTGAGATTCCAAACATCAGTGTATCATGTAATCAAATATTCCAACAGATGGACAACGCATTTCTCCTCGACCTAAAAGAGCAGTTAATGATTTGTATCTACTTGAAAGCTCGTCTTCATATCAGCAGCTCCTCAACAACCCCATTTACAATCGGTTCAATGTTCTGTACTTCTGAACCGTCTAAATCCACAGCAATTCTCAGGTTACAGTGAGGCCCGGTATCAAAAGCCAATTAGCCCAGAGTGAGTAGATCATTTAGAAGCTCCTCTCGCCAAACGACATGCTATGGCCATTTTGCAAGTGCTTTAAATGGTGTGTAGAGTACTTAGAAACCTGGCAGCATCAGATAGGCTGCACCTGTAGCCAATTACGACTGTCACCACTGCAATAGCACTATCGCTAGGGTGTTTTCTCTCTCTGTGTGAGTATGTTCATTTTTCTGTGTTTCTCCACAATTCCAGACAAGACTTTGTCAAAGCCAATTCTAAAACACCAGTTGCATGGACTTTGGAAACTTCCCTTATTCCCCCACTTGTGTTGAAGGCAACATGCCCATATTCATTTCATTCCACTGGAAACCCACACATCCTAAGACAGTATTTTCCTCATTCACTCCTATATTCATGTTAACAATACAAGCCTTTTAATAGCAAAGGCCTGATCAATACCTAAGGTGGTGGCCAATATATACATATGTGCCCAAATCTGTTGAAAATAATGCTTATTTTACACAATATTTACTGGAATAAATTACAATGAATTTACAGGGCAGTAGATGTTGGAACTAAGGCTGTGTTCACAAAATTCTATAAATACCGTAATTACTGACAACCCGGGACGTCCTACTTGGAGCTGTTCATGTTCTATGGCAACACTATGAAAGTCGAAATTAATCTGTGTAATTTGAGTAATTAATAAATAAAACTATAATACAACAATTAACAGTTGTTATGCAAATACCTTATTAATAAACATTATGAATAAAAATAGTTTATTTAGGGCATTAGAAAGTTATTCAACTCTGCGCCAGCTACATTAAACTGTATCTGTTCTTGGATTATTAACACATTACCAATATTCAATTATAGGAATTATTAGAAATATTATGAAATAACTGTTTCACTACATTTTACTGCTGAGGCCGCTGCCATTTCGAGTGTTTCTGCATGACATTGCAGAGGTCAGGTGGAACAAGTCGGGGCTCTCCAAAAATTCAGAATATACTAGGGTGTAATGATACCCTCATGTCACGATTCAACGCATATCACTCATGATACAATATTATGGCGATACTCCAAGACATACGGTAAAAGGTTAACAAAAAATGCACTGTTGATTAAAATGCACAATTTGGTTTTACATTGGGGGTGGAAATGAATAGGCTTGGACTTGGTGCTGGAAACCCAATGCACAGGACAATGGTGACACCAGAATAAAAATATTCATGATTATGAAGCTGAAAATAAAGAATTATTTTAGACGAAATTTTTTTACTGGTAATATAAGACATTTGCCATTATCAGGAGGACTCACAAATATCCCCACATTGCGTTACTATATATTATATTCAACATTATATATAGTAGTTTAATGTAGTACTGACACCAAATCTCAAAATCTCAGCATTTTTGTATTGTGACACAATATATTGTTACATCCCTAGAATATACAGGTTGTAATTATGACTTTTATGAGGACTGGAACACTTGACCAAGTTGGAATCACAAATTTTGGTAATTCCAACATGGCCGGTGTGAACACACATTAACATTACACCGAATGACTGCTTCTGTTCATGTAGACACTGTTATTAGCCAACGCATCATTCTCCTTCAACTGAAGTCCATTGCTTAGACATGTAATACAGCTCCTCTCCTCGTTTGTTTGTTGCATTTGAGCACAATCTTGCGCCTCACTACACAAAAGCCTCAAGTAGACAGAAGATGCTCAGCAATGGCCTTGCGCATTTTTGGCTGAGTGCTAGTGTGTAGCCACTTGTCCACCCTGAGGCCCACCAACTCCACTGGGGTGAAGAATTTGAGGAAGCACAAGAGGTTATGTAACATCATCTCGAGTAGGTAGTCCCTGTGCGGTGTAAAACATGGGAGCTTTTAGAGTGAGTGCTGAGTGGAAGAGTCTCAGCTGCTGTGGCTGAAGAAAACTCCTTAAAGGGATAGTTTACCCAAAAATGTCAAATACAAAATGTAGATATTTTGAAGAATACAGGTTTGAAACGACATGAGGGCGAGTAAATAATGACAAAATTTCCATAGTTTGGGCCTAGGTATGAGGAATAAAAAAATGTCTTCTGTACTTTGGTGTAGGGCACAACAGGGCTAAAGGTGCACCGGGTAAAAGGCTCCTTTGATTTTATTTTCCTCTAAACCACTAGATGACACAAAAAATTGTCGCAGCACTTTCCAAAACATCCGCTTTTCAAGATGCATATGGAAATTTGGCTGATCATTGACACGATCGCAGGCAGCAGCGCAAGTTCTCAGTTTTGTTCAAGGCAAATAAAGCAACAGTTTTTCAATAACGGAAGAATATGTAAAAATATGGTATTTGGGGTAAAAGGCAATAGGTAAAGGCGAAAAGCACAATAATTAACATGATAACAAATAACTGGCTGACTTTTGCATTTGTTGACATGACATGGTTAGATTCAGATGGTAAATATCATATATTAAATTGGGTGTCCACTTTAGAGAAAATCACCATATTTATAATGAAACAATCATATTTAAAAAATATGATATTAATCATATCATATATTAAAATATAATTTATTTTTACTACTGTAAATATATATTAAATTACTGAGGGATCTCCTTCGATGCTTTCAGAATCTATACTTTTTAAAATAATTAAAATGTTTAAATCAACATATTTTAATGACAGTATATTGAACAAAAATTATTTTATTTATCAAAATAAACTAAATTGTGCAAACTTATATAAATTGTGATAAATTGATTGTTTTGAGAATTAAGGAAGTATTACAGTTTTTCTCAGTCTTTTTGGTGCATTTCTCAGATCAGAAATGAAATTATCAAAACTACTTGTGCACAAGTGACTAGATGATGTGGAGGTTGAACATCATAAAAGCAGTTTCTCATTCTTTTGAACAAGTTGCGATTGCTTTGGTACATTCATGCAATTGATTAAGTACAATTGTCTGCGGTTTCCTACATTATCAGTTGCTAATGCCATGTTGCTCAAAATGTATTAAATAGTTCTCTGTGCAATAGTCTTACCCCTCAAAACATCAAGTCATGAGTTCATCGTGTAAGTCATTAAATGCAAAATGGTTGATCTAGGCTAGTTGTCATAAACTGTCAAGCATATTTTCTACACATTTCTATTAGACTTTGTGCAAATGTGTCATGAATTGATGAATTGTGCTGGTGAATCTTGACTTTCACTAATGAAGAGAATGCAGATCAACCAATGAGAAACCAGTTCTCTGAAATAGCTCAAAGTTGCATCTCATGAACCTTCAATTGGCAAGCATACAGTGCTGCATGCAAAAGCACAGTTTTGCCTAAGGGGTCTTTCCTGTGTTTGCCTTTCTAATGTTGTATTTTCGCCTTTGTGCCCCTATTTCTTTTTCTTTTCTATATCACAATAATATTGTAATGTTTTTTTGTTTTGTTTGTTTTGTCAGGCCACTAGTAAAAGTGTAACTGTGAACCCTATCCAGTCTCTTTCAATCAATAACTCACGTACAGTAGTGTGTAAATTTGTACTTTTGAAATGGATATAATTGGCATACAGAAGCGCTGCTTTGTACATTTCAATACAGTAACTGTCATCCAAACTGTTGCCATAGTTTACATCAGGTAATACTAACAGAGTGCAGTGTTTTATTGACAACATGACTAAGCAATTTGACTGTCTTATCCGTACACAATGACACAAGGACTTGTCATTCTGATGGCACTGACATGTTCATTGACAGACATTTACTTTTGAGAGATGAACTAAGGATTTTGAACAAGAGACTGGCTTTTGCAGGTAATCCATGGTGTTTTGCTATTTGTACGAATCGTTTTGAGAAATGCACTTACTGTTTTGCAAATGTCGAGGATGAGTCGAGAAATGTACCAAAGCGACTGAGAAAAACTGTAACTTAGACTTTATGCAAAATATAATATTTTACCGAAGTATTTGTATCAATAATGTGTGCCTTTTGCCCCATGCTGGTGAGCCTTTTACCCCGTGGGGTGTGGGGTAAAAGGCTCACCTTGCCACCTCATACATTTATATGATTTTTAAACAAAATAAACCACTTTCATGATTTATTTTCACACAAAATCAGCTGCTCCATCAATGTTCAATACAAACATATTTTTTCTGCAATCATACACTATGGAAGAAGTGAAAAGCACATTTTTCTTAAGGTGTGCCTTTAGCCCCGTTGTACCCTATATCAGAGTGAAACAAATTATGGAGAAGAAAAAAATGTAGGGTGGGAACTTGTTTTTATCCATCAGTTGTTGATAGGATGGAAGCATCTGAATGCTAGCTTGCAGTTAATTGTAAGAAAGGGGTGGGGTTTAAGCAGACTAAATGATTGGAGAAGTCCAGTATATGTCACCAGAGAGAAGTATGTTGTTTCACTGTAAGTTATGACATTTTGATTAAAAATTGAGCTAAAAAAGTATTAAAAATGAAACTTATGGATCGATGAATCATTCACAATAAGACCAACAAGATGCATTTACAAAATATATAGGGTGAATTTTCATTTCATGCTAACTTTTTTTGCTCTACTTGCATAATGTTTGATAACATTGACAACAACAACAAAAAAACATTTAAATCACATATGGATCAATATGCCAGTGAACAATTTTCATGAACTGACTATGGACAGAGTGATTACAGCGGCTGATTAATTATGTTGACCATCCAGGGTTTTAATGTGGATTTAAAAAAAAAAAAAAAAAAAAATGTATAACTGTATCCTAAATCATTCCTATCTGCTATGATTTAAACCTCACCCAGTGTAAAACGATGTTTTTGTTCTCCACGCACGCACCGTTAAATTATTCTTCAATACTGGGCAAATATTTTGGCCAAATATCAGAGAAAGTTATCTTAACCAAGCAGGAGCATTTGAAAATATAGGTTAGCGGGTTAGGAGTGTCAGACCCTTTTTTTTTTCCTGAGTCCAACTGAAACTCCTCGAGCGGCCGGATCCATAAGCGTACCTGCCCTCGTTCTCTAGTTACGTAACCGGACAGCGCGACCGTGTATCCGCGAAGAGAAAACGAGGCAACCGTGTCAACACACATTTAAAAACCGCAGTAGTCAGGCATGAAACCCCATTTGTTTACACGAGCAGTAAAAACAAGAAAATATCCCTTCATATCCTCTCCTTCTGTGTGTGACTTAACCTGTTACATAACAGCGCTCCACACACACGCAAGCACAGCGAAACGCCTGCCAGACACACGGGCGGCGTCTCAATACCAAATAAGCTGCCTATTCAGACAGCATTTGAAGGCGACATAGTAGCATATGATGCTCAAAAATACTGCAAAGCTAGGAAGCTACACTAGGTTTTAAAGCACAGCCACGACTGCCAAAGCCAAGCGGACCTGAAATCTGCTCTGACTAAACTGTCAACTATGATAGTCTACCGTACCGAATGACACATTAACCGACCTTTCTTTGACTTGTATCCCCAAATCAGAAACATACAAAAGGGGTGTGGCAGTCCCATGTAAAAAAAAAAAAAAAAAAACGGCTTTATGCTTATTTTACACACTAGAAATCACCACTTCGCTATGCAAATATTCTCTCGTCTGTGCTTATAGTGACCTAAAACATTTAGTGGAATAGACGTTGCATTCAAATGTGTATTATTAGTAGCCAACTGAAACATGTGGACACGTTGGCCACACTGCTGTCTATCGACTACATACACAATGAGAGCAGGAGTAGATAAAGAAGATACACTCGTGAAAAATGACAACAGTTTGATTAACTAGTAAACAGCATGTGAGTAATAGATCAGAAATGACAGGTAGCCAGTGGCAAGTAATGTGGGCTCGCTTACAAAATGTGTGTATTATTAGTTAATTTGCACTAAGCGTGCATGAGCTAGCTAGAATACCACAAGGCCTCCATATATGAAAAATAACATATTTAATCTGTTTAATCCATTGTAAAATCAGAGCTAATGTGAAACGGGTCACATGCAAGGACTGGAGTTTAAGATTAAACTCAAAATTTGATCTCCGTGAACTTGAATAAAATGGAAAATAATCCACAAGCAGGCTTTGGTTCTGTTCTTCAAGCTTACCCTTGTTGGTACTTGAGCAACTCTGCCGCCGAACTGGAGCGGGTTTGTCGGTTTCAGCCTTGCTGTCCAGTTTCACCGGGCTGTCCTCCACCGAAGCGTCCGCTTCAGAAGCGCTCTTGCGCGGCACCGTGACGGACTCTGGCGGAGACTCCATCTTCATCTGCGGCTTTCAGTTACTTTTACAATAGGATCGCTTTGTAGAACAATTCGGATTCGTTTTACATCGTCTTTTGGTTCGGATTGCACTTGAGCGTGTGACAGATCTGTTAGTGTTCATGGGAGCGGGTGTGGCTCTTCTGTCCACAGACAGCGCTGTTGAGCGCGCGAGACATGGTCACGCCAAACACACTATTGACATGCTCTCTAAAACATTCCTGTAAAGCCATATGTGGCACATTTTGTTCAAGTTGTATTAACATAGCAGTTTATTGCGACCAAATTCAGTTTGCAGCCACGACTCATCTTAGAAAAATGAAAATATCGGCTAATTTAGAACAAATTATGATTTGCATTTACAATAAACAACGATAAAATTCATTTTGAACAAGTAAAAATGCTAATGCTCATTAAAATAAACAAATAAACTATATTTCCCTGTACTTTACCCATGTACAATTTAATTAAACTGATCATTTCGAAACGAATAGACGAACCAGTTTCAAACGGTTCATTAAAAGATCAGACTCAACAGAACGATTTCGTTCACTAATAAGACATTAAGATAATAATAATCTTTGAAATGTAGATCTGCTCACATCGACAATTGACTGGGAAATGCATGTCGTCAATATTTGTGCTCAATTTGGGTGATTTATATATTTTCTTTGTGACAATAATTGAACAACTCCTCTGCGTTGTCAAAATTTGAAGTCGTTTGTCCCAAAATACAAGTTATTAGTGAATATAGGCATTTACTCAGTAAATCAAAGGCTGTCTCGTCTAGACTTGTAGGCCTGCCTTTAATTTCCTCTATCACACACACAAACACACAGGACAGACAGCATGCTTGACATGTGATGAGCGAACATGCTGCTGACGTACTTCCGCTGAACGCGTTCCAGTCGAGGCGCAGTGCGTGGACTTCACGTTGTCGTCATGTTGTGTTGAAGGACTATACTGTATGTAGGCTATCTAGAAACACAATATATAATACAAACAAACAACAGATTTATTTCAGGCTTTTATTAGGTATCCTGCTGCTGACAGTCTTTTCGAGTTTCTAAAAGTGTATTTTTATTTTCACTATTGAGAATTGCAACCTTTAGACCCAATTTTCATCAGCATTAACAGCTAATTTGCTAGATTACAATAATACATTTAACTATGAAAAGTATGTACATTATGTAATGCACAATAGACCATTAGTTTAAAAAACGTTTATAGCCTATAGATAAAAAAATAAAAATAAACCTCAATAGTGATCTTCTCAATAGACACCTGGTTCAAAGTATTGGCTCTTGCATAAGAACTCTGTTCTATAAAGGCCCTTTAACTGACACTTTAAAGTTTAGTACAAAAAGAAAATCCACTTCCCCCCAATTTGGATTTTTTTCATACTTAATGAAAGCATTTTTTTCCCCATTATTTAACTGTGTGATTCTCTAAATGCACTTAAAGTTGTATCCAGGTGCAATACTATAGTTTACATGTACAGTGGCATAATCATAGTTTTCACAATAAAGTTCAGTCTAAGACTGTAGATCAGATACTAGCTTTATTGTCCTGTATTGACATGATCACAGTTACAGAACACAGTATGCTTCTAAAAATGTGCTTTTATCTAGAGAAGCTGATGAGATCAGGAAATTATAATGTAAAGCCTGACATTCCTCGTGTTTGCATTGGATTCGATTATTTATTATGTTTTTGGTGTCTTTAGCTGTTACAGCTGTAACTGTAACACTGTGGCATTGACCTGTGGGCGTATCTGGTCTTCTGATGCATAGGAAATAGGAGGACATGGAAAGACCCACCGCAGAGGGCATGGGATAACCAACCTCTCCTTTCCTGCCCACACCAGGCCAATAGGGGTCACTTGCACCCACATCCAGGAAGCCGAGTTACTTAGCAACTTGGAGAGGATCCATTGCCAGGTGCTTTGATACTACATTCACTGTACATCATTGTGGGAAAACTCTGGAATACAGTGCAAGCTTTCCTTGCCATATAGACACGCACCCTTTAATCATATCATGGTTACTTACAAAACAAACATGTAACCATGTAACCATGAGAGGTAGAGCTAAGCTTATGTCATAGTCTCCACCTCAAATTCCAGGTGTGGTCTGCCATTTTAACTAATTGTGGAACAACAATGACACTTTCTCTACAGTCATAGTAAACCATGTCTTCAAGTGCAGTGCAAGGGACAAAAGAGGCATATGTGTTCTGTAAAACAATACAAAAGAAAACAAAACATTTGAATGTTATAATTTTTAAGTGGAGAGCAATCTTATGCATCATTGTTGAGTACATTTACGCAACACCTGTGGAAGGATGATCTAGAAAAGAAAAGGAGAGTACTATATATGTCAGCTTTTTGTCTTCTTTTTTGACAGGATTTGTGATCAAGGTAAGTGAGCTAAACTGGACAAGCTTCACATTGCACATTACAGTTGTACATCGCAGTTATTTTTTGTAGCAAGTGCCATTAAAAAAAATGATCTCTTTTAACATATTTGTTTTCAAGACACCACACAAAACAAAATAACAAAAGGCAAAGTGCTTAGATCAAGAAAGTCTAGTGCTAACTCCAAAATTTCAGAGATACATTTAAAACTTCAGTGAGTTTAACTTATATATTTGCCAACAAACCAAAACATTTACATACAGTAACTAATGCTTTGAATGCAAGGCAGGATAATAATCTTTGGAGATGTGGCCACACGTTTACGTAGTTCGACTGATTTAAATTTTGCCCATTTTGATGAAGCGCTGAGATTTCTGTCTTGCCATCTGATATTGCTTGCGTGAAAACGTGGCATTGTCGATTCCTTCTCGTAGTCTCTGTGGAGTGTGAAGCAAAAGAGGTCAAAGAGGTCAGTTTGTTCTTGACAGAAAATTAAATGCAGTCATTTTGATAGCTATTTGCTCAATGTAAAAGCAAATGTGAGCCAGAAAGGGATAATACTAGTGCAACCTGTGTAACTACCTTGATCACAGCTTAAAATCTATTAAATAGCAAGCTAAATATAAAATGCCCAGTACCATATTCAACACTGGGGATTGAAATTTTCGCTTTAATGAAATTACATTCATTAAAACCCAACAAAATTTCGGATAATTTCAAAACAAACAAACGCCTGTGATGTTTACCTCAGCCATGTCAGCATGTTTCATGTGTATCACTTTCACTAGCGGCTGTCCATCCTTCCTAATGAGGTTCATTTTGTTCTGTTCCTGCACCAACATCAAGATTGTTGTCAAGCAATGATCACTTATTCACCATATATCAGTTAGAAAGCCTGTACAATTGTCAATCTACTATCAATGTAATTCCGTATCTGCTAATACTAAAAGTAGCATTTATGTACCCGGTAGTATATCTTCAAATCTCCTCCCTCTGAGCTTGGAGCCCTTAGGAAATTCTCAAACTGACATTCCCATTCTTTATTGAAATGTCCAATCACATCGATCTCCTTCACACACATCACTCTCCTGAATGAAAAAGAAACCAATACACACAGCATATGGAAAAGAGAAAATTAGGAAAATGTCACTGTTTTCACCATTTTCCTGTTGTTGGAATACCTGTTGGTGATAATGATGTTTGTTTTTCTGTGCCCTGGGTACTCATAGTGTTCTCTGAAGATCTCTCCATCCAACTGTTTAATCTCAGACCTCTGAAAGACATACACACTCATGCAGCACTATACACAAGATACGGCACACGCTGCTTTATGGCTCTGCACGTATACTCTTTCAGCAATAACAATCGGAATCATTTTCAAATTAACAAATCATAAATCATCTGAAATGCATAAAATGATCATAGTTTCATGTCAAAGAGGAGTATTGATTTATTCCAGGTTAATCACAGGAGTCAAGCAAGCTCTTCAGTTAACACAATTACAACACAGTAAAGCCACATTAAAACAAATGATTACATGACAATTATGTGTTATGTACTGTATATAAGATAAATATACTATAAAGTATATAGGAAAATACATCAGACATCAATTCCAACATGCACTGTAAAATGCCTATTTATTTATTGCATATAAATGAGGTTGCATATATTTATATGCACATTTGATGTATTCACAATGATTAAGAATAAACATGTCAATAAATATATTTTATATAGACTGTAATTGTATGTTATCAGAGTTCAGATGCATGGAAATGCATTTACAGACATAAGTTTTAAGAAATTAAAATGAAGTTTAGAAAAATAGACAAACTTTGCCAGCTCCATATCCTATTCAAAACAAATCCAATAATTATTTAAATATTAATACGGAAAATCTATTATTGTTTGCCATCATATGGTCTTAAAACTACCTTGTTTTCTTAAATTTAGGAAATTAAATTTAAATAAAGGATATAGTGATAAAAAACTACTAACAATGTTTGAGGTATAATGGTGAAATTATTTTTGGCAAAACGAATAGAGACAAATAAAATAAAAAAGTTTTCTAGATAAGAAAAGTAGCAAAGCTGTAAAGGTGCACAAGACAGACAACTTCAGATGCAGACTTAGGATATTATGTAATTTCCTAAACATTCCATTGTAGGTGGACCAGGCTAGACTGGATCTAGCACTGAATATCCAGTTTGGTTCATTTAAGTGCAACAATATCTGAAAAGTTATTTAATAACATGGATCTTTAAGATAATAGTCCCAAACCCCATCTCCCACTCCCATTTTACATTTCCTCAGGCTGCATTTGGGAAAAGACAGAAAAGAGAGAAAATATGAAATATTAAAACAGGAATTCATTTCTTCACAGCAGGGATGGAGTCAGTTCAACTTTTGAGTTTAAGGTCAGTTTCAATTAAGAATACAATTAGAATATTTGGAATTTGGTTGAGTTTAAAGGCAAAACACCACAGTTAAACATCATAAAAAATACATCTGGGGTTAAAAAAAAATATATATTTTGTTGACACATTAGAGTTAAATGTTTTTTATAGAGTGGATTTTGGATATCTCTTTTGATCAATGTCAACTGTCAGAAGACAAAAACTATCATGTTTTTAAGAATAAAATGTGTAAAACAGGAAAGTTTGGTATACGTAAGTGGAGATTTCTGGCACAATGAATGAGAAATATTGAGAACAGCCTTTAAAAGGTATGTACTGTAATCAAAATCCATAGACACAAATAGATAAAATAAACACTTAAATATGGGTTTTTCTCCCCACTAGTCTGAAAGAAGACAATGTAATGAAGAAAAATAGCCCCAAATCCTCAAAATTGACCAGTGCATGAAAAAAAAACAAAAAAACATTGGTTTAGCCTGTAGTGTGTTGCCTTAATCTGTCAAGCTGACTCCAATCCTTCAAAACAATTTGGCTGTTAGTAGTTGTAAAATTAAAACAGAGGGTCATGCTGAATTTAATCCTTCTCATCGGGTTTAGTAGCCTGGTCACTAGGGTTGACAGGTGACCTCACCTGAAAGAGGTCATAGCCCCCCGACTCATGGTGGTCGTAGGGCCGTATGATGCCGTCCTCTTGTACGAGACGCACTGGCCTTAATTTGGTCACCTCTTCAGTTGATTCTGCTACCCTGCAAATCAAGTCAGAAACAGCATCTTAGATAACTCTGACAAAGACGACATCCTGTGATCTAGCGGTTTTATATCCATGTAAAAATGCGTGGGCAACGGGTGAGTCATTCTTAGTGAACAGAATCTACTCAATTAAAGTTCATCTAAGCATGCCCGAACAGCCTTGATCAAACGCAATGCATCTCAAGAGTCATTTAAAAACAAAGTTTCTTTGTGCTATTGCGTGCAGTGTCTGATTCCTTAAGCCCTCTCTCACCTTTGGTTACTTCTACAGGGCGAGCATGGAAAAGCAACATGATTAGTTCACACAGTTAGCGTTGATCAGTTCGGATCACGTTATGGGGAGCATAACGAATGGATGGATGATTGAATGTATAAGCTAGAGAGTCACTGGAGGGGTGGGGGGGGCATCGCTGTTCCAGCTTGTCAGGAAAGGTTTGGCATGAAAAAGCCAGGGGTGGGAACACAGTAAAACACAACAGATTTGCCAACTCATCTTTTCAGGGCAGAATTAATGGAATGGGTGAAAAATGTGATTGGTTAGCCTGGTCATCGACTGCCTTTAAAATCATAATGCTTCTCTTGCTATTGCGCGTGGTTACACCATAGAGTCCAGTGCATCAGCAGTGCAGTGAGCTCGTGCGGTGGACTTGGTCTGACAAGCAGAGCAGTCGGAGAGTTCACCCAAAGTTCACCCCAAAAAATGGAACTTATTTACTCACCCTCATGTTGTTACATTACTTTTACATTACTAGTAAATGATGACAGAATCTTTTACCCCTTTAACTATGTTTGATTATTGAGACACTATGTATAAAAACACATGTCCATTTTTGGATTTAAAAGGACCACTTCCCTTAATATAGTTACAAGTGAGTACGTGTGCTTATCTGTACTTCCGCTCCTCTATATTACATCTCTGCTCCTGTCTGTGCTGTTCTGCTCATCAGACTTTCCACTGGCCCCAAAATGCACCAGTGAAAGGGGTGTGGATATAAGAAGCAAATGTTACAATGATGGGAAAATAGGCACATGTTGATGAATCCAGTTATAAGGGGATTTTTGAACTGTAGATTACGGCAGAATGCTCTGCGCTACAGCTCACATCCTTTGCATCCCAAGATGCAATACTTACCTTTCAACAATTCACACCCTGTAAGATTAAAAATTCATTCATGCTGCCAAATTTTTTTGGACTCAAGCAAACCCAACTGAGTGAATGCAGAGGGATCATTCACTGTCATCTCTCTGGGTAACATGGGCATAAATACACATACATTCACGCTTCAGTCATCCAGACCTTCATACGCACATCTGTACACATACACTCATGAGTGTCCAAATACTCACAGAACTAAAAAGAACAAACACATCCAGGAATTAACTTATGAAAAACATGAAAGAAAGAGTCACAAAATTAGTTGACACTCAGGGAAAAAAAAAAGAAGAAAAAAAGAACAAGACAACAAAATACAAAAGAGACACAAATTAAGACACTGACACAATACAGTAGATACATCTTAATTGATAGTCTACGGTATATAAAAAAATTGCCACAGGAACACGTTTCTTGTCCTTTCAGAATGGATATCATCATCAATATCTTCCTCCCTTCCAAAAGATTGCTTAGATAATATAAATATTTTTTAATTTAGAGTGCAATGACATCTGCGCTTACATAATATGATACATCAAAACATTCTCTCTGTCCTATAGCAGGAAGTAGATAAGATTTCCAAGCTATACTTAGGATGGGGGGAAGTGGCCTCATGACTTCCACTCTGCAATGAGTAAATGTGGGTCCCCTTCAAACTGCTTGTGGTCCTATTATGACTACATATTGGTTTTTGGATTCAAAATATTGCTTAATAAACATCTTCATTTGAAAATAGGAACTATGTGAATATATACACTACAGTTAAATTGTTTGAGGTCCGTAAGATTTTCTTTTGTTTTAATAAAATTGATCTGACTGAATAGAAATTCGAAAGAAAACAGCATTAATTTGAAATAGAAATCTTTTGTGACATTATAAATATCTTTACTGTGACTTTTGATCAATTTAATGCATCCTTGCTGAATAAAAGTTCATTTCTTAAAAAAAAAAATCGTATTAACCCCATACTTTTGAACAGTGTGTTTGTATGCGTGTATATAGATGTAATATTCATGTGCATGTGTGTCTCACCTCTGAATGCCCTGAAAAGTACTGCTTGCCATGTCTATGATGCCCCCTGTAGGTCTGGCCACCACTCCAACCAGGCCTTTCCCAATGCCCTTGAAGAAGCCTGCAGCCCCCTCTTTCTTCGCACCTAAACCCATGACAGATTATTAAATGACATATTATACATTCTTGTCCAAGGTTCTGCTGTTGAGTGGTTGCCATTATATACTGTATGTACTTGTGTATTTTCAACTGGCCAATAAATTGTTACTGTTTACCTATTTATTTTTACAAATATTTTTGCCAAAGCTGAATACAAAAATAGATAGAATCTATCCCAAGTGATGCATCAGCAGTAAACTGTCATACCTTCCACCGGTTTTGTCACAATTCCTGTTACTCCACCAACCACTCCCTGAAGGAGAACATGACAAAAGTCAATTCATGCTATACACAATGAAACTTTGTTATATAATGGAAACATAGAAAGGGTAATGCTTGGATGTTTTCTTGGATGTATTTTTATGGAAGTCAGGAACTTCAGTACCTTAAGGAAACCCTTTCCTCCTTTAGCCAGACTTTCTCCAAAGTCCTTAGTGGGTCTGTTCATTTCCTCCCTCCGTTTCTGCTGATACTCTTTGTCCATAGTGATGGCAGCCAAGCCTTTACCTACAGAGCCTGTTATACGGGACACCATGCCAGCTGCGCCCCCTAGGAAGATAATGTAGAAACAAAATAAGAATGTGCAGTAAGGATCCTCAGTGAGTATATACAGGCTTTAGAGAGAAAAGCAAGGTGCCTTACCCACTGTGTGGCCCAGCAAACTTCGAACACCGATAACAAAACCTTCTGCAAATTCCTCAGGTCCTTGAACAGCCCCCTACACACACAAACAAATAGCACAAATGTAACCAATCTCAGACCACACAAATCATAACTTGATAACCTTGTAAACCTGACACTGCAATGGTGATTTAAATAAATATACCTCAAATCTGTACTTATATCTGGCATTTAAAAGAGAACACACTCACATTTGTACTGAATTAAATGATGAGGCCTGAATGAACATATAAATTAACAGCATTTGTCTGACCTGGATGGGCTCATAAAAGAAAGCCTCCACTCCTTCTGATAAGCCTCGGATCAAGCCAAATGGATTTCCAAGAACATCCAGACCCAAAACCAACACGTACATCTGCGTCAAGAACTATGAGGAGAGAAAAAGACTTTCAGATACAATGATGATGTGTGTTAGAGTGTATGCTCATGTAACAACCTCTGACATTGTATGAGTGTGTATTTAGATCACCCACTTGTTCAGTGTAGTGTCCGATCACCGCCCACATCAGTTTCTCTCGCCGGTAGAACTGATATTTCACCTCAAAGTAAGCAAGTCTGAAAAAAAAAAAGAGCGAGACAAAAAGACGTCAATCAATGCCTAAGTGAATCGTATTTTCAAAGAGGCATATGAGTCAGTATTAGAGTGCATGCACATCTGAAAGCCTTACTTGAAAATCAGATCATCTACATCAGTGAGTGTGGCACCAATGCTTTTGAGCAGGAGGTTGACGGACTGGATGGCCACCATATCACCCTGCTCAGAATCATCTCCACTGGAGCCCAGAGACAGACTCAGATGCAGCTATACACACACACAAACACAAACAGGTTAAACATAAACAATTACATGACTTGTTTGATGCAGCTACCCATCAAGGAAATTTATCAATCATTTCTCATTATTAAATCATTCATATGCTGGTAGACAAGTAAGATTCAGTTGATTCAGTTTAGTCTTTCATATGAAAGTATAGGCAAGCACATCATTAACTTGGGTAAACATTGGGGGGGAAAAGGTTGACACTGGTAGATCTTGTTTTGCTCATTAAATGGTTAATAATGGACAGAGTTTTTGAAAGTAAGAGACAGAATATAAATGAATAGAATTTATATGAAACTCCACCACTGTTCAAAAGATTGGGGTCAGTATTTAAAAGAAATTCAGAAATAATGCATTAAAAGTGAAGGTAAAGATATTTAAGATGTCTATTTCAAATAAATCCTGTTCTTTTGAACTTTCTAGTTATCAAGGAATCCTGATTTTTTTTTATCTCAATTTCCCAAAAAATATTATGAAGAACAACTATTTTCAACATTGATAATAATACGAAATGTTTCTAGAGCACTAAATTGGCATATTATAATGATTTCTGAAGGATCATGTGACACTGAAGACTGGAGTAATGATGTTGAAAATTCAGCTTTGCAATTACAGGAATAAATTACATTTTAAAATACATTAAAATAACAGTAATAATATTTCCAAATATTACTGTTTTACTGTATATTTGATAAATAAATGCAACCTTTGTGAGCATAAGAGTCTTCTTTCAAAAACATTAAAAACTGTATCGAGTCGACCCCAAACTATTGAACAGTAGTGTGTCACTGTCCAATCATGCTGTAGCATGTGGAAGACTGAAACTAGAGAGAAGGTCTTAATTAAAATGTTGTTGACAAGTGACCCTGAAGAGATCATGTGCTGTGTTTTGAAGTGGACTGTGGTGCTGATTCATTACTTTAATAGGGGAGATGTGGAAATGCTCAAAGAAGCTCAGGCCCGAGGTGTCTGTCATGGAGCACTCCATCAGCTGAGCCTGCAGCGCCTCCAGATCCTTCTCTATCAGCTTATTCTGAAGCACAGAGAAACGCATACTGACATCTCCAGCCCACTCTCCATTCACATTTCATAAAGCCACACATGAGTGAAACAAACACAGAAGAATGTAACGATGGAGGAAATGTTTACCACTGCGATCATTGTGGATTCATTTCACTAGTAACATTATGTGATAGAATGTGAACACCTGCAGGAGGATGCAGTAGTTACCTTCTGTTTACAATCCTGGGACTCGATGGCTGGGGTTAACAGGTTGATGATTGCCCCCAAGAAACCCTGATCGAGCTTCACTGCCATCTCCTGTACTAATGCCATAAAGTACCTACAGAAAAACAAGCACTGCCAGTCAAAGGTTTGGATCTACTCATTCTTTCTACTTACAAATAACAATAAAGTCATCAAAACTATGAAATAACACATGGAATTAAGGTAATTATGTAGTGTCCAATTTTGTTTATTTAAAAAACCCCAAAAAAAACAAAAAAACATACACTTCCATTCAAAAATTTGGGGACAGTAAGAAATTGTTATGTTTTTGAAAGAAGTCTCTTATGCTCACCAAGGCTGCAAGTATTTAATTTAAAATACAGTAAAACAGTAATATTGTGAAATATTATTATAATTTAAAGTAATTGTGGAAACCGTAAAAATAAAATCAGGATTCTTTAATAATGATGATAAAAATTACATTTATATAGCGCTTTTCTTTTTATGGAAGGGGGAATCTCCTCAACCACCAGCAGTGTGCAGAATCCACCTGGATGATGCGACGGCAGCCATACTGCGCCAGAATGCCCACCACACACCAGCTTATTGGTGGAGAGGAGACAGAGTGACGAAGCCAATCAGTATATGGGGATGATTAGGAGGCCATAATGATGGACAGAGACCAATGGGCAAACCAGTGGGATTTTTAATGACCTCAGAGAGTCAGGACCTTGGTTTAACGTCTCATCCGAAGGACGGTGCTTTTTGACAGTATAGTGTCCCCATTACTGGGGTGTTAGGACCCTCACAGACCACAGGGTGAGCACCCCCTGCTGGCCTCACCAACACCTCTTCCAGCAGCAACCTAGATTTCCCAGGAGGTCTCCCATCCAGGTACTGACTAGGCTCAACCCTGCTTAGCTTCAGTTGGCAACCATTCTTTGGCTATTTGGGACATTTAGTATAAATGAACAAACGCTATAACTTAATCGCAAAAAGTAATTACATCCCATTACTCCTTTAATACATTTAATACATGTCTACATTAATAATATAATAAAATTTTACATGAATACCCCACATTTCCGTCACAATACCATAGTGCAGTTAGTGTTACAAAAGTAAATCCATGGTAAATGATAGTGATTTGTAGATTGAAAAGCCATCTGTCTGTATCGTTGCACAGTTTTTCTCCTGCTTGTCAGCGCTGTTTCATCTTCATCTGGCTTTAAATTAGTTTAAATCACCAAGACATTTGTGTTCTTCACTGATTTCAAACGCTTGACACTGGATCTCACAGCGATGTTTAGTTGTCGCGTGATCGAGACCGATTGAGCCGAACGGATAAATGGTCAGTGTGACGCGTTTCAAATGTTTTTGTTACGCTTTTGGCGTATATCAAACATTTATCTCTTTTTATCGTTATATCGAGAAAAAATATATAGTGAAAATTATCATTAAGATTTTATCGCCCAGCCCTAATTTTACACAAGAGAGAAGAATGCAATGTGGTTAATTGATTTTAATTAGTACATGTACATTTAAAAAAAAAAAAATTAAATCAGGGTGCCATCACTTACTTAAACTGCATGACTTGGCTGTGCTCATTAAACCTTGTGATGACGCTCACGTCAATAAATGGCTTCGGCTCTAAAGATAAAGGGGATATGGTGTGTTCATGTCCACTCACTCTAAATGTGCACTCAGAACTGTATTAGCTTAGATGCAGCCTTTATATGTTAGCTGGTGTTTGTACCTGTGTCTTGAACAATAGATTTTGGAAGAGGAACAGGATGAAAAACAGTAGGAAATATAGCTCCCGGCAGCTGATTATCCACCTGGAACAAATATATGGTGAACATAATAACTGAACGACTGCCAAAAACGACGGAAGTGTGATATTCAACAAGTACGTTGTGTGTGGGTGTTACCTGTAGCCAATAGAGTTGTGCACGTAGACTCCTCTGGTGAGGCGACTGTTTCAACTCAACATGAATGCCTGGCAGGAAGTTTCTCCTGATATAGCAGGATAATGGCTGTCTCATCAACATGGGCAATCTCCCAAAGTTGACCTGTTTTAATAAAGAATACTATAAAGTCTAACAACACAAACAATCTTATTAATCAAAGTTTTCCTGGTAAAGTCCTTTATTACCTCTAGGCCAGTTTCTAGTCTAGTCCAGACTGGTTCACTCTTGCTGCTGATGTGGTTCTGGTAGGCTTTCTCCAACAGTCCGATGTTCTTGTTGTTAAAGGACTTCCAGCGGTTCTTTGGTCTCATCTCCCAAACCACACCAGAACTTAAAAACACAATTCAATCCATCATCAAAAATCACTTTGACAGTCAAGTGGAATTTAGGTTCCCCTTAGAAGCATTTTAAACTAGATGTACCGCATGGCGGTACAAAATATGACCGCCGCTCAGGCCTGCACTGGCTTTCCACAAAAATAAATGACGTGGAGCAATTTGGCTGTATTGCGTGTTTATGTATATAAGTTGTATATTTTAAAAGACTGTCTGGAGTATTCCTGTGGATCATGGATAATTTAGAGTTTTGTAATTATTTGCTATTACTATTTAAGTTTTATATCAAAAGTCATTAGTTTAGACACTTAACATCCGTAATGTGAAAATGTCACATTCATAACAGTGGTTTTCCCTACATAATGTATTATAAAAATGAGTTTCAAAAACACACTTATTGTGTTCAAGCAAGTCTTTTTCATGCTACATTGGTAACAACAAACAGCTTTTTAAACAAAAAACAAACAAAATTAAACTCATTCCCACTGTACCTAGTAGAACACTTAAGTAAATGTCCCATTGAAATTAATGGGATTTTATGGATTTAGGTGAAGAAAGTGTACACATAATACATTTTGGTCTGTACCATGAAGAGAAAACTGATTCAACTATATAAACTATATATTTTCTGAAAGCGTAGACTCTCAGGATGTGATCTAACATGGCATGAAACATGTCCCACCCACCTCATTAGTATACTGCCCAAGCATAACACATTGGGTATTGGTAAATCGGGTATATGGCTGATACCTAAAAAAAGTAGTAGTATGTGCATGTCTGTCTGTGTGTGTGTGTGTGTGTGTGTATGTGTGTGTGTGTTTGTGTATGTGTGTGTCTGTGCGTGTATATATGCGTGCGTACATGTGTGTGCGCGTGTGTGTTTGTGTGTGTGTGTCTGTGCGTGTGGATGTCAGTGTGTGTGCATGTTTGCGTTTGTTTGTATTCCTGCATGTGTGTGTGTGACAGTATCATCCTAAACCAGCAACCCTTCGCTCAACAGCACCATCTACAGGCCGATGAGTGTACAGTCACTAAATGTGCACATAAATGAATTTATTTTATACCCCCCCCCATGGATGAAATTCTACGAAACTTAGCATACCCCGAGAGGATGTCAAGTTAATCATACACATGAAATATGGTGCAGTTCTGAACATCTCAACTGAAGATAGGGGCGATTAAAGCAGAATAATATTGCATTTGAATTTTTTATGGGAAGGGGCGCAAATCACTAATGAGTGATTATGGGCTAGGTTGATGTGTCATAATTATTAGTGTTACAACAACACTACTGAATGCAGGGTGTGGGTTTATTTACCTGGTGATGCCAACGTATGCAATCTCCTGCCTGATGTCATTGTTGATGAGTGACAGGCCCAGGTTCTGTAATGAGATGTTGACTTCCTGCTGGAACTGCTCCAGCTCCTCCGCCTGCCGTGCTTTTGTGACTATGCCGACATCCTCGGTGAAGATCAGCACCCGCTGGCGGCCGTCCAGGAAAGACACCCAGTGAGTCTGAACTAAGCTGCTATAAGAAAACTGCCCACACTCGTCCTAAAGACAATAACATGGGAATGACATGAGCAGCAACATAAGACGATCAGCAGATTCACTGACCCAGAATCCTTCTCTAACCTTGACAAGGTCCAGTTCTCCACTGTGGTCTTGACAGCTCCAGCAAAGCTTCCTCTCCCCTGCTGGATCGTCCCATGCAAAACGCTGAGCTTCACCTGGTCTCAGTGCCCAAGACTCCTCACATCCTCTGCACAAGCAGAGACACAGACACCGATTAGAGTTAGGAAACATATTCACACACACAGATGTAAAAAAAAAAAAAAAAAAAAAGTACCAGTACTTTTGGTACCACAGTGGAAAAAGGAGAACTTGTGCACAGCTCGCATGTGAAAGACACTTCGTAATCAAATTCCTTGTCTTGACGATTGGTTTGGTTTAACACCCAGGTAAAAATAATAATAATATTAATAATATTTTGGATCTGTGCATTAAACAGTTTAAATGAGATCTTACAGATCTTTCTTTGAACATTAAATATATTTTTTAGTTTATTATTATTTAACACTGTATATACTATACAATACAGACTGTATTTGATCAAAAATACAGTAAATACAGTAATGTTGTAAAATATGATTACAATTTAACAACTTTTTTCATTTTAATATATTTTAAAACACTAGCTGCAATAGCTGCTTCTTAAGGATTCTTCGATAAATAGAAAGAACATTTTTGTAACAATATAAATATCTTCACTTTTGATCAATTTAATGCATCCTTGCTTAATAAAAGTATAACCACAAACCACAAATGTATTTAATTGTTTATATTCATTTGTTTTGTTTGTATTTTTTCTTTTGTCTTTATTTTACTACTGGCTTAATTCAGTTAAAACAACAGAATGTAGTCTTCAAGTATTCCTCAATTAAGTAAACATCGCTCTTAAGTTAATATTTATATCAACATTTAACATTTAAATAAAACAGCGTTGTCAATAGCAATTCGTTTTTGCTGTGGTATAACAATTACTTTGTGAGATTTGTGAAATCATGGTATTGGTCTTATTGACTACTGAAACCTGGGTATTGTGATAACCCTAAGTTTTCACAAAAGACCTTTGATTAGATTAGATTTAGATTTTCTAGATCTTCATGGTCTATCTCTTCAGACATATTCAGACTTTTCATTCATCTGTCATATGAAGTAAAATATTAAAGCGGTCAGACCTCTGTCTAAAGTTGACCGTTGCTGCGGGCGTGTGGTTCACAACCAAAGCAGGTGCAGCTCCATCATAGTAATCAGTGAAGCTGACGACAGTGGAGTGGTCTGAGATATTCACATCCGCTATAACGCCACCATACTGATGGAAAAGAAGATTAGAATTAGTTGCTCAATACGGTCTAATAAAGTATGTTTAGCATCCTGTTTACATTCAGAGCATGTTCACCTGATCCATGCGCAGCAGAGTCCCGCTGTCCTGCTTGCTGAAGAAGAACGATTTGGAGGTAGATTCAGATCCCACAACTCGTGCACACAGCTTCCCTGTGCTGGACTCAGGCCAAAAAGGCAAACACTGTAACACACACAATTGTACAGTCAACACAAATACAATGAGTGCATACTGCTGCCTTTGATAAAAGATGAATTCATCTCTGACCTCAGTGGAGGAGATGTAGTGCCACTTGTTGCTGAAAACATTGTTATTTTGCACCTCTCCAACCTCAAGCTCAAACGAAGACTTGTTGACCAGCGTGTAGAAGGGACTCATGGTAACAATTCGTGTCAGATTAAAGCTGCTCATCTTGATGCTGACCCCAACCTGGTACATCAAATGAGATTTTCCATACTGTACATTATAATGTTGTTGTGTCTAAATTCACATGTACAGTAGCGTTTATTTTTAATGTATTTTAGTGTATAGATTTTTAATATCGGGCATCTCTAATCAGCCATAACATGAAAATAATAAAATATAAGAGAGATGCACCAATATTAAAATTCTTTGACGATTCATGGACAACCTGTCACTCACATAACATCACAGCAATAGCAAACTACTATGATCCAAAAAACAACAACAACAATCCAATCAATTCCAGATGGACAAAATCAAGTCCCGCTCTACATTTTTCTTGTTCGAGAAGCCGTTTCACTCGGATATATGTCACAATAACGGAAGAAAAGATTATCGCAACTACCGTTTCATGCTGAATTTAAATGTTCAAAGCATTTACCAGGTAGTCCCCGCCTTTGTCTGGACAGCGCACACATCCATAGCTGCCGACAGTGTCCAATGAGAAGCCATCAGACCAGGAGCTGGTGGACACACAGAGTTGCACCTGAAAGGAAGAGCAGCATGTTAATTTAGAAAGGAATATCTGAACATTTTGTATTCAAATCTACAGGTAAAACATGGCTTTCTGAACATGACAGTCCAAACACATTTTTATTCATGATTTGGCTAATAGCTGGTACAGATTTATTGTTCAAACACTGCCAACGAGCACAATCCAACCTTATTTTTGCTGAAGAGATTCTTCTTTTTAAAGGAGAACAGAATGACGTCTCTGAAGTCGGATGGGTGTTTCACACAGGTATCCTCGGCACGATACTGCAGCACGCGGGACGTCTTATTGATGATCCAGTATGGACTATAAACAGAGAGGATCATTTTGCTGTTCACGTGAGACACATGCACACCCACGTCCAAGGTCAGTCCCTCTGTGGTGTCGCAGGTGAAGCAGACGGAGAAGAACTCAGGCATGTCTCTGCTAACCCTCATACGCCCAGTCCAGTTGCGACCTTGGTACTTGATCAAAACAAGTTCCATTATTTCACCGCCAACATTCGAATTCAGCACATCAGCCGCACTGCCCTCCTGAAGCTCATAGAAGTCAGCAGAGCCCTATGAGAGACGTGATGAGGTTAATAAATGTATGTTGGCTAATATGAAATAGGTAATAAATCATACTGATTTTTAATATGAACGTGTCATACAAAAATGTTTGGGGTCAGTACGATTTTTTGAATTATTTTTTTATTCAGCAAGGACAAATTAAATTGATCAAGAGTGACACTATTGACATTTAAAATATATTAAATTACGAAAAAGGTATTTTAAATTGTAATAATATTTCACAATATTACTGTTGTGACTGTATTTTTGATCAAATAAATGCAGTCTTGGTGAGCATAAGAGACTTTTTAACATTTAAACAAATCTTACTGACCACAAACTTTTAAATGGTAGTGAATGTCAAATGGATTTTAGCATTTGTGTATTGAAACTGCAATATTCCACACCTCCAGTAGATAGCGTATTGAGTAAGGTAGCAGGTTTTTGACAGTCACAGCTGGGTGCAGGTGGATAACATAAGCAGGGTCCCAGTCCCCTTCCCCGTGGCTGGCGATGTGGCTGAGGTCATCAGGCACAGCCAGTGTGTTCACCACCAGTGGCAGGAAGCTGCTGTCTATGGCAGGGCACTGCAGCACTGCTTGAACCTCGGAGCTCAGGTGCACCTGTTCCTTCCATGAGATGCACGTGGACGATGCGCGATACAGATCTTCTAAAGGACCAACAGGCAGCAAGAACAGCTGACTCCTGATGGAATACATATAGCACAGAAAGTTACATTATAAAGTACAAAAAAGTACAGGTAGTTTATTTGACAGTATATTGCAGGGGTGTCAAGCTCAAGATAAAAAAAATACTAAATTATGCAAAAAAAGAATTAAATGTTTGTGATCATTTACAATTTTGTATATTTGTAATATATTATATTTTTTAGCTTTTTGATAGGGTCGCAGAACTCTTTAATGTGTTGTTTTGGACCTTTTCGTTCGCTTTGTACTCTGAAATGGATAATTAAATCTGAAGTTATCCAGCTAAGAGCAGCATGTTGCTTCTCTTTTTCTTGTCAAATGATGATTGTTTGATTAATATTCTCTAATTGGCGATTTTATATGTAAATGTAATCTAAAGCCCCCTGGTGCATGAAAACAATACACTTGACACCCCTGGTATAGTGATTGAATTGTAAATATGCATGATATGTAGTCAAAGATCTTCTTTACAGTTGCCACTCATGATATTTAACGCATGTGAATTCAAAATGCACTGAAACAAAGCAATTACACTTAGCCCATACCTGTAAGCTTCTAGGGGAACATGACACTCCTTCTCAGGCTCAGCAACCCCTACATTCACCATCACTCCAAGTTCAGAAGAGTACTTCAGAATGGCAAAAGGCACTGAGAAATGGTTCTTTATCTGTTAACACATAATTGACATACAGTTAACGTACAATAAAATATCAATGTCACCGTGATTTTAACAAGGTCGTTTTCATGAATGATTATTTCTTTATCGAGACAGGTGGACAGATGTACGCTCTCTGCAGGTAAAAGTGAGCAGACGAACCTGTAGGGGGGACCGTACTGTGATGACCTTGTTGCCCTCGCTGGCGTCGATCTGAAGCAGCACAGACACAGCTTCCATTTGCATGGGTCCTCTGACATTATACAGTCTGCGGCCAGGCTTACCCAACGGGATATTTGAAATCTCACTATAACCTGAGGGAACTGCACAGAGGACATTTAGGGTAGGGCATTCATGACCTAAAAAGTATTACACTATCTCAAATATCATAGGATAATATAAAAATGATTTAAGTAAATAAACAATTTCAAGTATTCAAGGTAATTTCAAGGTAATATAACAAATAGAATAACCAGATCTGACTTCCTATATGCTTGTATGGGTAACTTAAGCCGTTTCTCAATACCAAGTACGCAAAGTTCGGACTTGAGTCCTTGGTAGTTCGGACTGACAAGTTCGACTCAGGAGAACGAACTCCCGAGGACGGGAGGACACAAGTCCGATAATTCTGCAAATGGAACAGCGGCGTACTTGATAGCGTCACTCATGCAGCTCGCTCTGGCTACTCCGGTTATCTCTTTAGGCTACAAATAAAACAAAATATGTTATAAACCACCACTTTGCCTCTTTTCATTTTCATTTAAAAAAAAATCTTTAACATAATGGCCACACAAATGTGGTTCAGGAAGCGCAATTGATTATCTTCACTGCATATTTACAACAACACGAAATATAAAGCACAACCCTGACTCTTTTTGTTTTCATTTTAAAAATATGATGAATAAAAAACATTATAATATTGATCATTAAAACGAATATTTAGCAAAAAGAGACAGGGTTGTGTCATATATGTATATACAGTGAAGAGAATAGGCATGCAGACTATAATAAAATATTGTATAGGCTATGTTTTAAATAGCCTATATAAAATAAAATGACATAACCTTTTTTGTTAAATGTCAGTTTTAATGATCAATAATAGCCATTCTAAAAGTATAAGTAGGCTAGCCTAAAAGGTATAAGAAGCTATACAACAATAAAGCCACAACGATTCAGTCAAACATAAGTCAGCTCTCGCTAAAACGTTAAATTTAAATAGACTAACGTTAAATAAAGCTATGAAACTTCACTTTGCTCTCAGCTAAAACGTTTTGCCAGGGAACAAATTATACATTAATGAGACAAATAAAATAAATAAATCGCCTGTTGGATATACACAAGACGATTTATATCTCATGTTAGTTAAACCACTAGACTAGACATCCGAGCCACCGGCAAGTCAGCAGCACTAGCCGAGAGAGGCTGTTCTCGGCGGGGTACGAGCGCCGAGCGTCCGATTGCCTGGTTCTCAAAACTCCGAAAACGTCAGATCAAATTTTCAAATAGGCGCTATCTTTATAAATAAACCAAAGATTTGAGCTTTTAACAACTACATTCTCGCCTGAAATACTCTTAAAACTACATTTTGTGACACAATTATAGCAGTATTTTTAAATTACGCGGGGTTTCTCCTCTGCTATTGACGCTTGCTGGTTGGTGTGAGATGCATTCTGGGATACCTGGCTGTCTGAAGTCCGCACAAGTCACCTCTCGATGCATCCTCGGTAAAAGGGGCGGATCAAGAACACATCCGGGGATTCGAACTGGACTTGGCTAGATGTGAACTTTGAATTGGAACAGTACTAGGGCAGCGACTGATGACGTTTCACAAGTCCACAAGAACACAAGTACAGACAAGTTCGCATATTGAGAAACGGCTTTAGACAGCGACCTACCAAGACAGCATTTTTGGGCATCATAGACATGCTTGAACTTTCTAAGTGCATATTATGCCCAAAAATGCTATCTAGGTAGGCAGCTTACTAGGTTTTGGGGTGCAACCGTAGGCATTTGAATAGTTTACAAGGTGTATATTATCCATGTTACTGACCTACACTGAGATTAAATAAGCAGCTTTCCTGCCTCTGCAGTGTGGACAGTCGTGATGAACGCTCAAACGATGAATGGTCTAAATCCACACTTTTATCCACAGCCAATTCATGCAGTTTTCCCGGTGTGGATGAGCCAACCAAACGCAGGTTAGCGCTGTGCTGAACAATGAGAGGAATGCCTAATGAATTGCGAATGGTGAATGAGGATTTCTCCTTGAGAGAATGGTCGAAAGTGGAGGCTGTGCTCTCGGAGAATGCCTGACAAGAGAGAAATAAATGAACAAGTTTAATTTGTATATGTTTAGCATACACTACTGTTCAAAAGTTTTGGGTTGGATTTTTTCTTTTTATGTTTCCGAAAGAAGTCTTTTATTCTCACCAAGGATGCATTTATTTAACAAACATACAGTAAAACAGTAATATTGTGAAATATTAAAACATTTTAAAATAACAGTTTTCTATTTTAATATATTTTATATTTCCTGCTGAATTTTCAGCATCATCACTCCAGTCTTCAGTGTCACATAATCCTTCAGAAATCATTCTAATATGACGATTTGGTGTTCATGAAACATTTCTTATTATTATCAAATGTTGAAAACAGTTGTGCTACTTAAAAGTTTTGTGGAAACCATGATACTTTTTTTTCAGGATTGTTGGATCCTTCATGCGAAAAGTAAAAAAAAAACAAAAAAAAATCTTTTAGAACATTATAAAGGAATATATTAATGTCACTTTTTGTTTACCTTAGCCAGGTTGTTGAAGACACCGAGGCAGCACTTGGACACTGTGATGTTCATGGTGTCTTTGGAACATATGGTGATGGCTGTGCGAGGTTCTGGCAACATAATAAAATCCTCCCCAGGACCTGGACTTTTATCTCGAACAGGGTTATTCTTCATCTGCACACAGAAACACACAAATAATCACTAACACAACAACCTTCAAGATATTTGATAGGGTGGGAACGTGGATTCATGTGTATACGCAGAAGTGAAAAAAGAAGCGAAATTCTACTTGCGTCTAATTTGAGCTTCCACCTCTGTTTCCCATTGTCCACTCTCTCAAGCAGTGGCTCCCATACTGCATGAGTCTCGTTGAAGTAATTCACCTCCAGTGTCATATCCGCAGAGACACTAAGCAATGACGACCAGTTCTGAGCAGTACCGGTGAACGATGATTCTGCAAGCAGCAAGGGAACAGTCCGATGCCCCAAGCCGGACTCCAACGTGACCTGCACCACCTTCACGCTCAACCTAAAACTCTCTCCGTCCTTACTGCTGTCCACGTCCTTAAAGCTCTCGGTGACCTCGGAGGCCATGTCCACACCAAGGAACCAGTAGTTTGCATTAGCAACTTTTATCAAAGACCAGAGACTGTTCAGGTCATCGGGCGTCTGCTGTGACGGCTCTTCTTTAGGTTTGGGAGCCATGGCCGCCGTGATGGTAATGAAAGTGTTAAGAATGATGGGAGAGATCTGAGACAGCAAGAGGGAGAAAAAGCAGGTTAGTTCAACACAGATTAGTAAATACTCAAATGATATGTAATGAAAACATAAGATATTTGCATAATACTGTATACATTTACACAGAGAGGTCAGATGTCAGATGTCATAATCTTGACATACAGTTACAGCATCTTTGTACACACAAAAAAAAAGGTGTAGTCTTTTACAGTTTAGGGAGCAAATACACTAGCGTTCAAAAGTCTGGGGTCAGTAGAAATCAATACTGTTATTCACAAGGATGCATTAAATTGATTAAATGTGACTGTAAATTTCTACTTCAACTACTGAAAATGGAATTCCTTTGAACTTCTAATCATCAAAGAATCAAAGAATCCACAAAAATATTAAACAGCAGAAATGTGTCTTAACATTGATAAAAAGAAATGTTTCTTGAGCTACAAATCAGTGTATCAGAAGGATTTCAGAAGAATCATGTGACACTGAAGACTGGAGTAATAATACTGAAAATTCAGCTTTTCCATCACAGGAATAAATTACATTTTAAAATAATTAAAACAGAAAAAAGTTATTTTAAACTGTAATAATATTTCACAATATTACTGTTTTACTGTATATTTGATAAATAAATGCAGCCTTGGAGAGCATAAGAGACTTCTTTTCTAAAACATTAAAAATTGTATCGACCCTAAACTACTGAACGGTAATGTATATGTTCCTCTATTTATTTCACAAGATATCAATATGGCAAACAGATAACACCCACTTTTACTATGACCTCCTCTACAGTTACAGAACCAGTTAATGGGGCATTGGCTGGCATTTTGGTCTCAAAGTCAACAGAGCACGGTCTCAGCACCTGCACAAATTCATAGTTTGCAAATCATTAAAGAGACAACTGCAGTTACATAACATGCAATATATTTTCGCTGCACCTCATGAAAAAAACAAACATAAAACTTTATTCCTGTTGTAAAAATAGAGTTAAAACAGAAAAACAGTAGGAATCAATAAACATACGGTGGTCACGGCTTTGTCACCCTCCGTCCTGATGAAGGGGCAGGCGAGCACTTTGAGGCTTTTGACGCTGGCCTTCATGGCCTGGCCGGTGTCTTCAGACAGCAGGCTAAAATTACACTGGAATGAGGCTACCAGCGCAGGAGCATCGGCCTTCATCAGATCAGCCACAAACACAACCTCTGGGTCCATCACAACTGCTCGCAGTTTTGTTCTCGGAGCTGGGGCTGATGATAGAAAAGAAGTTTTTTTTTTTAAACACAATTTTCCATGATTTTCCCAGTTATGAATGATGATCAGATAAATATTTTTGTTTTAATTTATAGACACTGTACTCAAGTATTTCTAGCCAAAATACTTTAGAACTGATAAGAAAATGCATATTATTGACTATAACTATTTTCATGATCAGGAAGGTTTGATTAATTTCCATGACTTTTCCAGGTCTGGAAATAACACTTTTGAAATTCCCTGACATTTCCTATTTCCAGGACTGTGAGACACAAACATTATTTTTGCAGTTCTGTTTGACGCTGCTGGTAGCAAAAAATGACAAACTTAACCTTTACAACTGCAAGTACAGGTTTAACCCAAATTGTTCTGAGACCCTCAATGACAAAAAGTTGTTCACAGTGTAAATCTACAATATACTGGCATCGCACAACATTTTACATGCAACAGCTCATTTTGTTCAGCATAAGCATTCACACCTGCTTTAGGTTCACACTGGAATTTGGGTTCTGAGACGTATTTGAGCGGCAGCTGATTGGTTTTCTCTTGCTGTGTAGGCGAACTTGTAGGCAGGGCTTGCACAAAAAAGTCGGCAACAGCCAACAGGAACTCCACGCTAGCACACAGATAGAGCTTCTGCAGCACAGCGACCACCGAGCGCTCATCCACACTCTGAGAATATTTCACATCAATCATGGGATCCGTTGTCTCCTCATCACGCCTTCCCAGCATCCTATAGGTAAAAATAATAATGAGCGATCAAACCAGAGGGATGAGGCCTAGAAACAAGACTGTACAAAAAGTAGATGCTTATTTCTTCTGAAATGCTCTGTCTGTCAATTATTTTATGTAATGTAACATTAAATAAAAGTGTTTCTTAGCTGTAATTAAATGTTTAAAACTATTTTTTTTTACATTTCATGTTTTTGAAAGAAGTCTCTTGTGCTCACCAAGGCTAGATTTATTTGACCAAAATAAAGAAAAAACATTAATATTATGAAATATTATTACAATTTAAATGAACTGTTTTCAATTTTCATATATTTTAAAAAGTAATTTATTCCTGTGATTCCTGTGGCACACTCCAGTTTTCAGTGTCACATGATCTTTTCAAAAACATTTACAAAAATGTTTTAATCATAGCTAACTTTTGACCGGTAGTACACATATTGTAATTTATAAATAATATATATATAATTATATATATAATTATTATTTATTATAATAAATTATGTTTATTAGGTGTATAATGTATTATATAATTGTCAGTTATTGTATTAGGTTTTATTATGTGTAAATCACCTGGATGTGACTCTTTGAATGCCGCTCCTCCTGTCATCCAGTGTGCATGTGGTGAGGATGGTGGAGACCTCTATATTTCCATTACTAAACATTTTGCCTGAAGTCTCCATTTTACGCAGCATAAATTCACCTAAACACAATTGCTCCTGATGTACAGAGGGCTACAGAAAGAAAGAGAGATAGAGAGGGGGGGGATAAAATGCTTTTTTTAAATGATCACTTTAGGACTGTAACTGTAAACAGTCACTGTTGTCCACCAATCTGTAGGCTTTATACACACCTGTACAGGGTCGTTACTGTAGAGCATGAGGCCAAGCGACTCAACATTAAATCTGAATTTGACACTCTCCAGAAGCTCCGTCTCCTTCAGTTTATTTTCAGACAGCTTCTCCACAAGAATCTCAGAGCCTACACAAAAGAAGGCCATCCGTTGAGTTCTACTCTATAAGCAAGATCATTATATAAAACATCTGTGTGTAACTGTTTTCTCTCACCAGTGGCTGTACGTGCTCTGACAAGCACACTCTCTTGTTTGAGGGCTAACTCTGAGCCAATCGGTGTGTCAGATTGAAGGCTGCTCGCCTCCCCGATGTTCTCCATCAGAATCCGCAGCAGGACAGTCAGGTCATCTTGACACAGAGCCACCTGGAACATGTGAGAATCTTAATTCATTTTCCAACAATCACTCCAATTTTATAATTACATATAACCAGATCCCAGAATATATGGACCAGCCAAAACTATAATAATTATTATAGTTTATAAAAATAGTAATTTCCACAGACAGTGACATTAGATCCATTTAAAGGGATAGTTCACCCAAAAATGAAAATTCTGTCATCATTAACTCACCCTCAAGTTGTTCAAAACCTATATGAATTTCTTTGTTATGTGGAACATAAAAGAATACATTTTGAAGAATGTTTGTAACCAAACAGTTGTGGGGCACTATTGACTTCCATAGTATTTTTTTCATATTATGGAAATCAATGGTTCCCCACAATTGTTTGGTTGCCTTCAAAATATTAATTTTTTGTTCAGCAGAAGAAAGAACACAAGAACAGGTTTGGAACAACTTGAGGGTGAGTAAAAGCATGAAGTAAAAACATTTATTTTTTCTAATTGCATGTTAATGATGTTAGAGTGAACGATTTATCAATGCAAATTATTATTTTTTTCTTTGTTATTTTAATAAAAATATAACTAGATCTTGCAGAGAAACTACCAGACTTTTTCAATAACCTGGTTAAAAAAAATTATAATTCACTCTCTATCTATCAGGGTTTCTCAAACTCGGTCCTGGAGGGCCACTGTCCTGCACAGTTTAGCTCCAACCCTGATCAAACACACCTGAGCAAGCTAATCAATGTCTTCAGGATCACTAGAAACTCACAGCTAGCTGTGTTTGATCAGGGTTGGAGCTAAACTGTGCAGGACAGTGGCCCTCCAGGACCGAGTTTGAGAAACCCTGCTCTATATACTTTGCTACTTCTGTTATATTGCGACTTTTTAAAAAGCGGAGAATATGTTCTGGCATAATACATGCGGTATGTGAACAGACCTTCATGGGCTTCAGATCTCCATCCACCTCTATGGCAGCCATCTTCTGGTACCATGATGCCGCCAGGTTACGTTTTACAGACAGAACCAGGTTGACTGGCTCCAACAGTTTTGAACTAGGCTGATTTGAGTCCTGCTCCATGAAAATTCTGAGGATATCGGACAAAAGGATGCATAAGAGGAAACATGCAAAGTTGTATAATGGACAACTAGAATGCTGGCTTTGAAAATTCATGAAATGAATTCTGTTCAGTTTATTATCAGATCTTTAAATGGACATATGCTGCATATAATTATACTGTGCAAAGTAAGTCTGAGAATCCTAGATAAGCTTCATGGCAGTGGGCTACCTGGACAGCTTTAGCTGAGTGAGCTCGATATCCATATTATCTATGACAGCAGGCAGCGGACAACCTTCCACTGGGAGCAGAGAGAAGCTGTTTCTCACAGTAATGAGACCCAGGTCCGCCTCCACAGCATTATGGGATGTGGAGGACTGAGGGATTATGATAAGGGGGGCCTTCAGTCTAATGTTCATGGCAAGTCTGAAGCTCTTTTGAGCAAAATCCCTCACACTGGAAGCTGCTTTCTCCGCGGCCTGAGCCGTGGCGGCACTGAGAGCCTCTTTAGCTGTCTGGAAGTTATTACTGAAATTCTGTAGAGAGAGAGAGAAAGTAAAGGTAAGTTAGTGTGCTTGAATTAGCAGAGGCCATGGGTGCAATTCAAACTCACCAGCAATGACATGACAAATTTGTGAAGGTAGACCACTTGAATACAGCCCACGTTGAGTTTCACTTTGCCATCGACATTTGAAGTGTCTGTATACCCAGCCCCCTCAGTGGCTTTGGGTGTTAGACTCATGCTGAAGCTGAACACCTCATCGCCAACGATGGAGATGGCCTAGAGAACCAGAAATAACAAATAACAGATATTGCAGTTCACTTTACTTTCACTTCAGTTGTATTTTGTTTAAATAAAATCCAACTTAAAAATACATAATTGTAAATAAAAGAGTAAATAGTTAAATGAATGGTAAAAGTCTATAAGATTAACTGTCTGGCTAACTTGCCTTCTTGTGAATTGTTTTAGGATCCACATTGATGACGATGAAGTCACGCAGACGTGTGGATATGTGTGTCTGAGTTCCTTGCATTTGTAGAGAACCATCCAAACCTACAGGAGGAGCAGTTTTATAATCAACCACCAAACAAAACCAGCTTTAGAATAAACAAGAAATATATATAAGCAGATGATACACAGAAAACAAATAAACAAGTTGCTTTAATACAACCATTTAAAAAAAAAAATACAATAATACAACGTGATTATAAAATTTTCTGGCAAAAAACTAAAGAAATATCCTAAATACAATAATAATGATGTACTAAAAGCTTACATTTTAAAGCCTGTATTAATTTATTATTGTTTTGCAGTAGCAGTAATGTAGTAACTTTATAACAATATATAGCACATACGTGTTTTTTCATTTTCAAAAAAGAAATGGATTGAAACCTTGAATCTTGATGTCTGCCATGTTGCTCTTCTGGTCACACACCAACACATTAAATGCACCAAGCTGCATATTCACCATCAGGTCAATGATGTCACCATCAGAGGGAGAGCTCAATGCAGCTAAGACAAAAAACAATTCTTTATTACTTCATTCTTAAAATGTGTGAAAGAATTCAGTGTTTGTCAGTTTCAGTATGTTTACTGGATTTAGCTGAGGTAGTTCTCATGTCGTCACTCTTTTTGATCTCTCTCTCAGGCGAGGGCAGACTGCTGGTGGTCAGGGCAGCAGACAGGAAGTCCATAGTAGAGAGGAGAGCCTCAGTATGCAACATCAAGTCTAGGGAGGAGAATACCACCTAAAGACACACAAAGGCCTGTCACACCCTAAATTTCCAAAACTGTATATTATTTTACATTATTTACAGATGCTTACATTGATCTTCTGCTCAGTATTCTGGTAAACGCTAGCAAAGTTGGGCCCATTTCGATCAGCCTACAAAGACAGGAATCAAGTTTAAGATCTCCATTCATGCATTCAATGGAGCATGAACCTCTCAACCCCTGCTACTTGTTTGTCTTCCATTATGAAGATTTCAACTAATTCTAGGAATACATTAAAAATAATCCAATCAATATTGAAAGATCAATTAGCACTGTTTCTGAAAATATTACATAGCCATCTATACATTTACACATCTATGCATTTCATCAGAACTTGATAATTATGCATTCATGTCTCTGGACTTTTAACAGTATACTCATGAATGACAGTCTCAATTCAGAGAAATGGCCATCAGGAGCTAAAATAAAAGGCACTCCATAAACACTAAATAGCGTAATGGCTAATAGCTGGATTTAATTGTCCAGATGCTTTGAATTCATGTGCTGACTTTAATTAAAACCCAAACACAAAATTTGTTGTCATCATTTACTCACCCTCAAGTTATTCTAAACCTGTATGAGTTTCTTACTTCTGTTGAACAAAAAAGAAGATATTTTAAAGACTGTTGGTAACCAGACAGTTGACGGCACCCATTGACTTCCATAGTTTTTTTTTTCCTACTATGGAAGTCAATGGGTGCCATCAACTTACCAACATTCTTTAAAATATCTTATTTTTTGTTCAACAGTAGAAACAAACTCACACAGGTTTAGAACAACATGAGGGTGAGTAAATTACAAAATTTAAATTTTTGGGTGAACTACCCCTTGACAATATAGGCTTGACTATATTTTCAATCACTTGAAAATATAGGAGGTTTTTAACAATGTTGGTATAGGGAGTTTGAGCTTACAGATTATGCAATGATTGAAATTGTGCACTCACATTTGTACATCAGAAAGAATAGATACCTTAAAATATTTGACTTCAAAAAGATCTGCTCCAGACTCTGCTGAAGAACTGATTATACAGAGCGGCTCTCCATTTGAATCTAGAAAAAAAAGAAGATTTATTTATATTATATACTTAAAATATGTGTTTATAGGTTCACAAATATAAATTAATTCTACTAATTTATAAAATTGTGTTGCTTTGCACTGTGAGGTTTTTAAACCAAGCGCTACAAACCAGGGAATTCTAGGCACTTCATGGAAATGGTTTTGATGTATGTTGTGGCCTCCATGTCATATTTTCGAACTTTGGTATCAATTCCAAGCTGAGCTACATGGAGAACCAAAAAGGGAGACTCTTGCCCATTTTTAGCCTTTTTCAACTTCAGCATAACCTACAAAAATGGGAATATACAGGATTCTCAGTCCACACCAGGTTTCTAGTCAACAAATCTGAAGTTATTACTGCAAGACAACTGAAAATAAGAACTTAAGTGAGGTTAATCACCTCCTTGATTTCAAAATTGAGCAGCACATTGACAACATTCTCAGTAAAAGCACCATTGGTCAATTCAGGTTGAAGCCCTGTCCCCACAGGAAGTGTCACTATCAGTCCTTCATCTATAACAGCTTCATCTGTGGAGGAAAAAAGGGTCAAATTAAGTACTCAAAGAAACTTTACTGACTGAAGTTTAGTGACAGATTAAACCTTTAGCAGAAGTTTTTGTTCCCTCCACCGCAGCGGTCCTGCTTCCCTCGCCAATGTTCTCTGCTAGGATTCTCATGAGGACCCCAAAATCCTCCTGGCCAAGAGCCATCTACAGATACCAGAAAAGTACTAATCTTTAGTCTTTAGTTCTCTCCAGGCAATCATCTTTGGCTCCCATTTTAAATTTTAGATTAAACACTTTCACTTTCGAAACATCCACAAGAAACTCACGTTCATTGATCTAAGTACTCCTTTGACCTCCACTCCAGGAATTTTGTTGTACCAGTTGGAAGCCAAATTACGCTTGACTAAAAGCTCGAGATTTATGGGCTCCAGAATTTCAATATCTAGATGAGCAGCATCATGCTTCAGAACAGTCCTGGAGAAAGAAGATCAAATATACAAGACTGAGAAAGTTAGGAGCCATCTCTAAATCATCTGAATCAAACACCAAACAGGTTCAGAAAATCAGTGTTGTTATTGTTAATAAACTAAAGCTATTAATTAAAAAGTACTTAGATTTTACTCAAAAGGTTGCCTTGCCAACGAACTGAATTAAATAAATGTATTTTGAAGTACTAACATTACTAAAACTAAAACTGAAAAGTAAATAAATCTAGATAAAAAAAAGAAGTTTTTATACAAACCCACAAAACATAATACTTAATAGCATTAATACCCAAGCATAAAACTTAAACTAAAATTAAAATGAAAAAAATAAAAAATAATATTATATATATATATATATATATATATATATATATATATATACACACAGTACTGTGCAAATGACCAAAGAGTTTCGATATTTTTCCTATTTAAAACTTGACTCTTCTGTAGTTACATCATGAACTAAGACCGACGGAAAATGTAAAGTTGCGATTTTCTAGGCTGATATGGCTAGGAACTATACTCTCATTCCTGCGTAATAATCAAGAAACTTTGCTGCCGTACCATGAGTCCAGCAGGCGTAATGATATGACGCAGCGCCTGAAAATAGTCCCCAGCTCGTAACTTCCAACGTGACCGGGAGTTTGTCTAAGTTTGTCTAACCTATTAGACCTATTTTCAGGCGCTGCGTCATATCATTACGCCTGCTGCACTCATGGTACGGCATATCGAAACTCTTTGGTCATTTTTTTGAGAGAGATGCTAATGGTCTTGTCCGATTCAATGATCTATGCTAAGCTATGCTAAAAGTGGTACTGCCAGACCCGGAGATCGGCTGAATGGATTCGAAAACAGTAAAACTCAACTGTTTTACTCTGGGGGAGTTGTAAAATGAGCCTATTTCCAAAAAAAGTGGAGTATCCCTTTGAGTCAGTTATTTATATATTTTGCTGTAGTGTGTCAGTAGGAAATATCAGTTTACATTTCCAAACATTCTTTTTGCCATTAATTGTAATAATCCAGTGAGATTTGTGTATGCACAAGGAGTCTGACAACAGCCGGTATCTGATCTCACCATCATCGAGTCCGTCTGTGATTACATGAAGAAACAGAAAAAACTGAGACAGACTAAATCCAGAAGAACTGCGGGAACGTCTCCAAGATGCTTGAAGAAAACCTTCCTCCAAAGCTACAGTACTGTGAAAAGTACTGACACTTGTGTTAAAATGCTGTAAAGTGAGAATGCTTTCAAAAATAAAAATCACAAATTGAATTTATTTATGATTTAACTTCTATTAACAAATTCAAATCAATATATGGTGTAACGACCCTTTGCGTTTAAAACTGCTTTTGTCCAGGTACACTTGCGCATAGTTTTTCAGGTAGCTTTGCAGGAAGGTTTCCTCAAGCGTCTTGGAGACGTTCCCGCAGTTCTTCTGGATTTAGTCTCTCTCAGTTTTTTCTGTTTCTTCATGTAATCACAGACGGACTCGATGATGGTGAGATCAGATACCGGCTGTTGTCAGACTCCTTGTGCATACACAAATCTCACTGGATTATTACAATTAATGGCAAAAAGAATGTTTGGAAATGTAAACTGATATTTCCTACTGACACACTACAGCAAAATATATAAATAACTGACTTAAAACCATTTTTTTGGGGGGACGGGGGGTGGGGGATATTAACATGCCTAAGACTTTTGCACAGTGCTGTATATATATATATATACACACACATTATAAATACTATAGTATTATAGTATTTGTAATACTTTAGTAAATACTAATAGTTTGTTAATACTAAAATAATTCTGCCACTAAGACTAAAATTACCTGAATATAATGCACAATTTTTTAACTTGATTGTAAAATCTGTAAGATCTCCAGCTTTCTTTGTTACCTAGATAGTTTGAGCTGCGTGAGTTTTACATCCATGGTCTCCAAAACTGCAGGCAATGGGAAGCCCTCAGCTGCCAGCAGAGAGAAGCTGTTTCCCACAGTAATGAGACCCAGGTCAACCACAAATGCATTATATGACGTGGAGGACTGAGGGATTATGATAAGGGGGGCCTTCAGTCTGATGTCCATGGCAAGTCTGAAGCTCCTCAGAGCAAAATCCCTCACACTGGAAGCTGCTTTCTCCGCGGCCTGAGCCGTGGCGGCACTGAGAGCCTCTTTAGCTGTCTGGAAGTTATCCACAAACATCTATGGAAGACAACCAACAGTTAGTTACAGCTTAGTGTGACTTGACATGGATGTGAGGGAAGGTTTTAATGTGACAGCTTGGGATCCATAGTAGGAAAAGTTCATGCAGGGATGTTCTTGTCTTTTAAAATGCCTGAAAGCCAAATTTACAACAAAAAGTTGCAAATTCAACATGGGTGGAAAAAGCAGTGCTGGTGTGAAACAGTCTATTTTTTGTGAGATAAAGTAGTAAAGTTGATGATTATATTGTCTGGGTATGACAGGTGAGCTGTTTCTATTAAGCATGTCGAGAATGAAAGTTAGAACCAGTAAAATAAAGGCATCCATATCGTGCGAAATTCCATCTCATATTTCAGTGATTTCTACTTCAGTGTGCGTTATGAGATACAAGCAGACATGCAAATCCACACATTCGTGATCAAGTCATTTAAATATGCTGGGCCTTACTGCATGTAAAGAACACCATAGCGTGAATATGCATAATTTAATGTCCACTTCTTTAACTATATCTCACAGGAATACCTCACAATTAAAACTAAGTAGTGAATGCTAATATACTTAATTACAAAAAACAGCATTAAAGCTGCAGTATGTAATTTCTGTAACATTAGCAGCAGCGAACAGAATCGTGAACTGTTACTGACTCAATACTGACTTAACCCTTGGCATTTGCAGGTGCCAGAAAAGAAATTCCAAACTGCAGTTTTAATGTTTAAACAATCTCAAGTATGGATGCAATCTTTTGAGAGATGCACAAAAAGACAAACCTTTCCTGTGGTATTTTGAACTCCCTTATTTGAAAAGTAAAGCATAACTAAAAATTCATACCCATTATAAAAGAGTTTATTATATATCAGTGGTATATATAAATGTAATGCAAGCAATACTGAAATATTATTAACAATATTAGTGACTAGAAACTGCTTTAGTTTAAATCTAATTCAATTCTCATGACTAAGCAGCAGAGCTAACAAATTCTAAATAGTGTTTTCCAGCTTTCAGAATATATATTTTTCTTTAATATTGTTCTTTATTTTTTTAACCAGTATTAACTATTAGTATTAACCTGCCACTAGAACAGTGTTTCTCAACCTTTTTGACCCAAAGTCCCCCACCCAATACTTCCGGTATTTCTGCTGCAATAATGACAAAGCTGCTTTTTTTCCCCAAACTTTTTTATAAATTATTTTATTTATTATTATTCATTAATATTAATTCATTTTGTGATTCCAGAAGTTTCAAAAACTGCTGTTTTTATTAAAACAGCATGATTTCAGCTTACATATTATTATTATTTTTAGCATTTTAATTTAGATTATAGTAAATATTTCATTTTTATATACAGATACAACATTTTGATTATTATTAATTTAATTTCTTTCATGAATTGTATTAATCTAAATACTTTTAAGTCATCCAGCTGCTCCCTTAAAAGTTTGCTGAGGCCTAGTTGAGAATCACTGCACTAGAAACAAAACAAAGGCAGTCATAAACATCGCTGTGAATGTTGTTAACCTGGATTAACGTTTCCATCTTACAATCAAATTAAAGGTTTAATTATGTGCACAACAAATTCAGTACAGTTTAGTGGGGTGTAGACATATTTCAGTGTGTGCAGAGGTGCAGTAGTTAAGCTGCAAAGCAAAAGACTTTAATGCAGCATGCCCAAGGCTGTACCTCATCAGCAGAGTACTGATAGCTAAAAGAGTCCTGAAAAGAGGAAGACACAGTTAACAAAAACTATGAGGGGGGGAGGAGGAGGTGTCCGAGCAAAAAAAAAAAGGGGGGGGGGGGGGGGTATGGGACATGTCCAGACAAAATACAAAAAAATAAAATAAATACAGACACAGAGAAATACTGATTTTCAAAAGCTTTGTCCCTGTTTGTTTTAGCAATAAGTGACTTATCTATCGGTATTAACTTTAGATGACAGAGTAATACAGGCGACAGCATTTGAGAACATATATGAAAGGGAAGTGCATTTGCATTCATTCTCACCAATAAAGACATAAGGAACTTGTGCAAGTAGACAATCTGGATACAGCCAAGTCTCAAGATAACTTTCCCATCCACTTTGGAGGTGTCAGTGTAGCCTTCGCCTTCAGTGGCCCCAGGGTACAAGGTCATCTTGAAGCTGAACACCTCTTCTCCAACAATTGACACCGCCTGGTGGGATTCACACAAATATGACTGGAGCAAAGAAACTCGGCATCTGTAAATTTTCCAAAAACAGTATGACTGATCTCTTACCTTTTTATGGATGGTTTTAGGGTCCACATCAAGAACCACAATGTCACGAAGACGGGCAAAAACATCTGTTTCTTTGGCCTGGACCACCACAGATGCATCAATGCCTGACATAAATGAAAGCACCATGTTTTGTTAACTTGCATAAAATGTTCTTATGGATTTTTTTTTTTAATTAATATATAATGCAATGTAATCATTTTAAGAAAAGCTGACTTTGATGTACAGACACTTTAGTTTTTTCTACCTTGGATCCGTATGTCAGCAATGTTGCTTCTGTCATCGCAGACAGCCACTCTGAAGGAGCCAAGCACAGCAGACAGTTTAAAGTTCACAACACCAGAGTCCTTCGAACCCTTGGACACTAAGAAAACATAGAAACTCCAGTTAAAACACTCAAACAACTCACTGTGTGACAATCTGAAACCAGTACTGTCTGCAACATGCTTTAACACAAGCAAAACAGATACTCTTTCAGACTCCTGTTAGTACATGTCATGTCAAGACCAGTGCAAGGGTTAAAAAAACAACAACATTAGTTACCCATGAAAAAACCTATAAAGTGGAGACAAAGACAACATGGATGCATGAGGAATATTCAGGGACAACCTAATAATTTGACAAGCAAAATGCATTTGTTTTCACACAAGTATTGTCAATATGTGTGTGTGCCTGCGTTTCCTACCTGTCTTCCCTGCTGCTACTCTCTGGTCTTGTCTCTTGGTTTCTCTTTCTTTAGAGGCTGTAAGGTCTTGTGGTATTGCCGAATTCATGTAGTTGATGGTAGACAGCAAAGCTTTAGTGTGCAGCATGAAGTCCAATGAGGAAAACTCCACCTGTGAAATAAAATAAATCAATACCTTAATTTAACTTTTCAATAAAGCTTTTTCAAAAGAAAAACAAATTAAGTATTTGTTTCTGAATAGAAAACCAAAAAAAGACTAAAGGCCTGTGTTCACACCAAAGACTACAACTATAACGATAGTTTTATAAATCATTCTAAATGTAAAAGAATAGTCACACTACAACTGTATCAATAATGGCACAGAGGAACGATATCATTGGAATATATACATATATGGAATATATATATCATATATATATGATATATGATATATATGATATATGATATATATATATATATATATATAGTCAAATACATACAATAAAAACTTTTTTACTACATTAAATATATTTATTCATTTTATTTTTTACTAAATATATTTATTTTACTTTTTTATCTTGATAGAATGAATGAATGAATGAATGAATGAATGAATGAATGAATGAATGAATGAATGAATGAATGAATGAAAATTGGCATTCAATTATTTGGAACTGTAAAACTGAAACATACCTTCAGTGTCTGTTCTGTATTATTAAATAAGGTGTTAAAGCTGGGTCCATTCACATCAGCCTAAAGGACACAAAAAGGCCACGCAGACCAGCACAAATCAAACCACTTAGCTAAATCAACCCATTTAAGAGAGTCTTTTATAGAGTGCTTGATAAGCGAGATGCTCATGCTTACTTTGATGTACTCTACTTTCAATAGATCAGAGCCATGCTTGTCTGAAGAGGTAATTAAATGAAGTGGCTGATTTTGCGCATCTGAAAAATATACACACAAGAATGAGAGAGACAGCATCCCTGAAACAACATGAAGTACTTCAAACAACTAAACGTTGATCACACGTAATGTATGTGCATGTACCTTTTGTCTCACAGTAATCCAGGCTGATCTTGCGCAGGTAAGATGTGACAGTGAGATCGAAGGTTCGCATCTTGCCCTCAGCACCCAGTTGAGACACACTGAGAGCCAAAACAACATCTTCCTGAGTGGCCTGCCGCGTAAGCTCCAACAACACCTACATATACACATATATAGACACGTATACATAACTTCACACTGAAACACACAATGGTCAACATAAACATAAAGAGGAATCATAAACAAAATAGTTGTAATCAACTAGTGGAATTCAGATTTTTTTGATCATGACAGCTTTTATGAAATGTGGAGCTCTTGTGACCACTGGTGAACTGGTATGCCTTTTTAAAAGGAGAATTTTATGGTGTGAACAAAGTAATGAGAAGAATGTACCTCTTTGACTTCAAACTGAAACTGCACTTCGGTCAGCTCCTCTAAGGTTGATCTGAGAGTCTCTTCATCCACAGACTTCTCACTGATGTCTTCCTCAGATTCTAAACACACAAGCAAGATCACACACACAGACAGATACTTATCTGCATATAAACAGTAAGAAAATCTGTATAATTATATGAACAGAGTCAATTAAAAACAAAAGACTGGTGTGGCATTCATTTAAGAATGTTTTGATTTTTCTAAATGAAAGAAGTGATTTCTTCTGTGTGAAAGTACATGCGAGTATTTGGATGAATTCTGACCTGACGCAACAGTATAGGACAGAACTGTGGGGTCTAAACCCAAGACCTTTGGCCTGGCATCAGACAGCGGCATCCCCAACCCCTTCTGAAGAACATCATCATTATTATACAAACAAATTATAAGGTGAAAAAATATATTTTCTCAATTTGTTTGCTTCCTATACATGTGCAGAAAGCTCATACTCTCAACAAAAACTAAGGGCCAGATTTACTAAACAGAGCAAATTAGCAATCTCATAAAAGCGACGATAGGAAAGGGAAAGTTCTGCGCGTGATCTACTAACAATGCGCAAATTAAAGTACACAGATGCAGCTGGATCATTTCCATAATGACCAACGCAATCTATCAAGTGCATTTAAATATTGTCCTTCCATAAATTTTGCATCAGAAAGGGAATCCCAAAAAAGGGTTTGCGCTGGCACAAGCTGTTAGTAAATCTGGCCCTAAATGGTGGCAACATTGGGGGAAAATGTGCATAATTGATTAAATGGATATGTTTGGTTGCATTGTAGTCAACTGATAACATTTTTGCAATAATGTATTTCAAGGAGAAAGTTTTTTTTTTTTTTATAAAATAAAAATTTCTTTTTCATATTTTTCCAAACAAATTTTCACTACTGTTCACAAGATTTGGGGTCGGTAAGATTTAGTCTATTATGTTATCCAAGCCAAGGTTGCATTTATTCGATAAAAAATACAGTAAAACAGTAATGTGAAATATTACAATTTGAAATAACTGTTGTTTATTTTATACATTATATAAATAAACTGTTATTTATTTTAATACATTTTAATATACCGTTGATTTTAATATATTTTTGTATGATTAAAAATATATTTACAGTAATTTCTTATCAATTTAATATTGATAATAAAAAGAATTCACTTAATTTTATTGCTGAAATTAGTATTCATTTCTTTTAAAAATCTTAATGACCCCAAACTCTTGAATAGTTGTGTAGATTTTATATTTATTATTCATATTTAATTTATATTTATCTAGATGATGATATCTAGAACATCCTTCAACATTAATTTTGTGAAGTAAACTAGTAAGGGCTTTTTCTTGCTTGTTGAGGCAGCAAGTCCACTAATAAGATACAGCACATGGCTCATTGGGTAGAGAGACAGTGATGCTGATTGTTGATAATGTCTTTCCTGAGTTGTGTAATCTGTGGAGACTGAAGCTGCACTGTCACGCTCACAGAGCAAATTCAGGAACTAAATATAAAAGCAAGCAACTCTTTGTTTTGGATTAAGACATAGCACATGACTCTGAAAACAATAAGTACATTGCAATTAGTTTAAGAGGCTTGAAATTTTCATGGCTTTCAGAAAAACAACAGCAATGACAATAGTATCAAATACCTGTGGAGTCCTACCAAGAAACTAAAGTCATGAAGCAACACAATAGCCAGTACAGAGAGACTGTACTGCTGTAGACTGTCTTTTTTAATTTGTCATGTTTTCTGACCTTTTTTGTGGGAGTGCTAGGAGGGGTTGAGGTAGTCTGAGGGAGAGGAATACTGTCCACCAGTTCCAGAACACCCTGGATCTTCTGGTCAGAGATCTTCACATGAAGTAACGGCAGCTCCCCTGATACTTTGAACCTGGAAAGGAACGGATATTAATGCATGTGTGAGGAATAAAAAAGACATGCGATAGAGAGCGAACGCTAACCTGGGCATACGGGAATCTTTGTCCACCATACATTTAGCGAGTTGAAGCGTGAAGTCCATTGGCTGCAGGATGTGCTGATGGGAGAAGCCTTCAAGACGAGCATTTTTCCATTTCTCTCCTTCAAAAAAGAGCCACCGGGGTGAATAAAATAGCTTGTTCAGGCAGTTCAGTTCTTTGCTGTGTTCTTGCATTGTGTTTACCTGATTTGCTATAGAGTATCTGGACACTGCGAAGCTCCAATGAATATCTTTCATATGCTCTATCCATGATTTCCTCCAGTGATGAGAAACTTGCAGATATCTGCTGATGGCTGCCCTGATCTACACTGTTCAACTACACACACATGCACACAAATATACAGTCAGACATTATTAGCAGAAAGATTTCTCTCTTAAATATGCTTTTACTTCCCTCCCTTACCTGTAGGTAACCAAAATCAACAATCATGAGGTCCGATTTGCCATCATAGAACCCAGACTTGGGCAGCAGTAAGTAGGAGGGTTTTAAATCGATCCTCAAGTCCAGCACCTTGCGTGTCTCAATGATATGAGACAAACCTGTATTCATTTAAAGACAAAGGGAAAGTATTACTGATGGCTGCTGACATACTCTCTCCCAGTGTGACCATTTCTCTTTGGGTATGATGGGAAATGAGGAGAGTGTTACCGCTGGCTGTCTTCTCTTTGATCTCCTCAAGTTTGCTGAGTGTTGCTGAAGTGAGGACCTCCAGGTCAACTCCTTTCCCCGTCTTAAAGAATTCTGCTATGCTGATGACTGTCAGCTATAAAACAGGTAAATGAATGGTACACTAAAAATGTAAGGCTAACCACTTTCTAATTATATTTAGTCTAATTATCTAAATAAAAAAAATATATTAATTATATTATTTCATTACATAAAATTAAGCACAAAATATATACATATTTATATGAATAAATACATTATATTTAATCGAATTATCTAAATCTCAATCATTTTTAATTGTAATTATGTTGTTTTATTTTATTATATTGTTTTACAATATTAGGCATAAGATCCAACTCAGTTGGACTGACCAAATATTGACATATCTTTGTCTACTTTGTAACAATGATATTTGTGCAACTAAATATTGACATATCTTTGTCTACTTTGTAACAATGATATTTGTGCAACTAAATATTGACATATCTTTGTCTACTTTGTAACAATGATATTTGTGCAACTAAATTAAATAAAAGAAAGTAACAGTTGTAATCTGCTACCAAAATCCAAATATCCAATGACTCCAATGTCTGAAATCAAAGGGACAACTATAGTGTGCGTGCACTTGTCTCTTACGGCATCATAGATGATCTCTACAGGCTGTGAATGAACTCTGAGTAGCTGGTCAGCTGTGCTGTCCTGTGGATTGAGCTCAAAGAGCACGCTGAGCAGAGAGGAGTCAGAGCCCCCAACTGACGCTATGAGAGACGGCACTTCCCCCTGCTGCTGCAGACCAGTCACGTACCAGTGTGCCAGTTTAGCCTCCACTCTACAAAACACACACATTTCACACTGAACCATAGCAAGACCAAACTAACTGAGCTCCTAAAGACACTGTATTCTTTACATAAAGCCCTATATATATTTGTTGGCCAATGCAAAGGGTTTCCCTGTATGTATTCGTAATGCATACCTGATGGCCTGTGCTCCTGGTCTCTGTGAGATGGACGTACTGAGGTCAATCATCTGCACTTTGAGGATCTCTGGAACGCCAGGCTCCTCTCTGAATGTTACTGAGGTGCTCAACAGTTTAAAGTTGACTATCACAGCAACATACTGCACATAAGCACATAAATATATGAGTATATGTCCAAGCTAAGGAAGGTATGCTTAAAATAAGGTATCTGAAACATCTTGCGCAACAAGTTTTATGAAGGTGAAGTTTCGCAGCCAAAAAAAACATCCATCGTCAATAGTCTAGCACACAAAAATCACCGTCAAACAGTGTCTGTTGGTCAATGCGCTGAATCCACATGACCAAATTGAATCCACTGCGCAATATGTGTAGGGAAATCTTTCACCCTCAATCGAAAATACTGATCACATGAATTCTTGTTGAAATGGTTAGATTTCACGAAAAAAAGGTTAAATGTGACTACACCCTCACAGTGTTGTAAATGTATATTTTCCACTCACATGTTTTGGTAAGGTAAGGTTATGTGAGCTCCCGCTGTAGCCAATGGCTGTGTAGAGTTTAGTTTTCTCTTCAGGAGTCATGATGGAATCAATACCTGATAATAAATACATGTACATAAATATGTATGTACATCAAAAAAAGCATTAATTCAAAGGCAAGTTTAGCAAATATATCAGAGATTAAATACTCACTCTCAGGCTCTTTATCCTCCTCTTCCTCTTTTTTCTTTCCTTCTTTCTTGCCAAAAAACCCGCTGAAGAAACCTCCTCCACTCGGTTTCTGAGGGGTGGCCTTTTTAGCAACCAGCTTCTGTCCTGACCGAACCACCTGTGGAGAGAGAAAGTGAACTTACAGTACTACACTGGATTAAAAATATCAAAATATCAGAAGAATTCGGTTTTGGTACATGTTGTCATACCTCCATCTGAACCTGCTGTCTGGCCAATACAATGTTGAACACATCCAGAACTTTCTCCAGCTCCTGAGGGAAACACAATAAATAAATGTATATACAGTTTGGTCTAAAAGAGACTGTTAGTGGAAAATAACTGTTTTTTATTTTTTTTATTATTATTATTAATTTAAAACATATATAATATTTATTTTAAATATTCATAAAAAAAATTTCTTCAATCATTATAAACTATTTCATCAGCATAACAACTTTTATGAAAAGTTATATTGAAAATGAATTTCCGATTTGTTAGTATTTGGTTTCACATGTAGCTGATACCTTGATCTGTTTCTCTGTGTCTTCTCGGACTTTGCCCTGAGTAAGTTTGTCTTTGTATGCTGCTTTGTAAGCTTTAAGCGCGTGCCTGTGCTTCTTGATGTTGGCCCAGTCCCACATCTGGTTAAAGCGCTTGATATGCACTTCTAGTATACTGTTGATGCTGTATTTCCACCTGACCAATCAGAAGAGCCATGTAAGAAACAACAAGCTCCAGTTAATCAGCCAATCATCATATGAAGATCTAAAGTACTTACCATTGCCTGGCATTTCTGTGCACTGGAACATCAGGCCTAAATTTTCTGTAGGGGCTGTTCTTCACCATGCAGTCTACAGACTCCAGCAGATCCACCATAGAAAGATACTAGAATCACCCCAAAACAACATTGTTGTATCTTGGCTTTGACCAAAGATAATTCACCAGTCCCAATTCAATTATACAACAGAATCATTTATATTTTGAGTAACAATTTGCATGTATTTATGTTATATATCTGTAATTATCTATCTAGAGTGGTCCTGTAAATTTCCCAACAAGCACACTACCATTCAAAAGTTTAGGTTTAATGTTTCTGAAAGAAGTCTCTAAGGTTCACCAAGATTTGATCAAAAATACAGTAAAACATATTATTATACTACTGTTACACTTAAAATAACTGTTTTCTATTTAAATATACAGTATTTAAAAATTCACTTCATTCCTGTGATGGCAAAGCTAAATTGAAATTTCTTATTATTATCAATGTTGTGCTGCCTAATATTTTTGCAAAAGAACAGCATTTTTTTAAACCATGTAAGTCTTTACTGTCACTTTTGCACAATTTTATCTTTTCTTACATAATGAAAGTATACATTTCTTTAAAAAATTAATAATAATATCTTAGTGACCCCAAAACTTTTGAATGGTAATTTGAGAGTACGCAATATGACACATGACAATACCTGAGGCTTGGTCATCTCAATTGCAATGTTCTGAACCTCAAGGTGCAGGTTTGCTTTGGGTGATTTTAGCTCAACTTCAGCATTAGGGTTGATGCACATCCTTGCAGAGGCAAAAATGGGTTTGAAAACTGTACGAAGAAACAAATCAGTTCATCATGATGAGTGCCATGGTTTATGATACTAATACTAAGTTGGTCATAAATTCTTTAACCATTAAAGTAATTTCATTATGTCTAACTGGCAAACGCTCAGTGCATTCATATGTATGTTAATTGGAACTGTATTACCATTCTTTCTGACATTTGTGGATTAACTTTAGTACTTGTAATAATGAGACTGTAGTAGAAATAGTACACATTGTGATTACTGGAGTTTGTGTGCTTTAAGGAGGTGTGTCATGTGTGCAGTTTGAGATCACATAGCCTGTTTAAACAGAAAATCAAAAAGAAACTGTGGCAGGTAACACACACACCCAGAAAAATCAGCATTAAAACAATAGGATTAGCAACAGTGAAACATGATTTATCCATATTAATTTTTACTATTTACAATTTACCATTTACTTCTTATAAGGCTTTCAACATCCATGTTGTTCTTTTTTGCCTTGTCATGTCTAATATTTATATTCTTTCAACACCTCTTCAGTTGAGCACAACACCAAAACATACTGGCAAAGCTAAACTAAACAGCTCAAGGCCAGATAATAATAAATTTCCCATGAACTTTCTGTGGATAAGATAATACTGTGACACTTTACAATAAAGTCTCATAATGTAACATGAACTAATAATGAGAAATACATTTGATACAGTATTTATTCATCTTTGTTAATGTTAGTTAATACAAAATATATAGTCTTTCATTGTTTGTTCATGTTAGTTCACAGTGCATTAACTAATGTTAAAAAATATTGCATCAAATGTTGAAATGAACATGTACTATGATTAAAAAACTCTATAGAAGTATTGTTCATTCTTTGTTCATGTTAACTAAAGTAGTAAACTAATGTTAACTAATAAAACCTTTTTGTAGTGTTACCGACAATACATACTGTATTGATAGTCTCGCAGTTCCTCATTTTTTGAGCTGATTCCTGCTTTCAGCTTGTCCTGCAAACACAAAAAAACAATATCAAGTGATTTTAGATATGTTTAAGATATATTTTTACAAATTAGCTACAAATGTAAATTGATGAATAAAACTAAGAAACTTGCAGAATCTATTTCTAGGATTAGATAGAAGAAAAAAAAATCTTTTAAAATGCTGTCTCAGACCTTTGGTCTCGACTGCATACACATGTATGTTGCAGGAGGGGGGAAATAAATATGTATTTTTTTAAGTCTGAAAAAGCCATCCCACAGCTAAAATCTCATTTTTGTGCAGCACATTATTTTAGTGTGTACTTAGGCCTCTTACTAACTGAGAATATCCTCTTTACCAGTGAGCATAGCATCCTCCACAGATTATACAAACCACACCCTCAAACACACCACTAGAAACCACCATCATGATGAATAAACACCATTTTGCTTAGTTAACTAGATCAAATCTACTTGGTTTTGAAGCCAGTTTCGTGCCCATTTTAAGACAGTTAGACAAAGAGCATGTGCATACTAGAGTCAGTTATACTGTTATCTGTTTGAGGCAGTCTGTGTTAAGCTGATTGCAAAAACCACTGAGAGCATGTTCAAATACTGCTTTTGCCTCTCTGAGAGACTAAGAAAGATTAAGAGATATAAGAGAGAGATGGTGTGAGAGGGAGAGATTAAAAGATAAAAAAGTGCTAGGATCCAAGCAGATTCAACCATCACTGCATTTCCTTAGAAGTCACATGCCTTGATTAGAGATGAGTCAAATAATGCCTCCAGCTAAAGAGTCTTCAGACTGACTCACAAACTAACCGGAAGAGCTTTCAGCTGCTGAGTTAATGTCAACATCAAAGATCTTCAGTACAGACATTCATGATAAACTACAATCGACAATTTTTCTACCTGATATGATCACAAATAAATACTCGTCACGCTATAAAATAATAAAAGTTCAAATGTATTTAATATTTTATTATGCGTCTTAACAACTCTTATCAACTTTTATTGTCCTTTCTTTTATAATACCTACAGTACAGCCCTAGTTTTACAATGTAACTGCTAACCAATATAAATGGAAAGCTTTTCAAAGTACCGAATGCAATTCATGCTTCCTACATGTGCGTCTTTTAAATAAAAAATTTAGTCGACCCAAAAATGGAAATTCTGTCATCAATTACTCACCCTCATGTCATTCCACTTTTGTTCATCGTCAAAACAAAAATGAAGATTTTTTTTTAATGAAACCCAAGATATTTTTTAAACTCTAAAAGAACTTCAAAAAGTTCATAAAGATGTTGTAAACAATTCATATGAATCCAGTGGTTTAATCAAAGTCTTCTGAAGAGACATACTCACTTTATATGATGAACAGATTTAATGCAGGTTTTTACTCACATATAAATATTAATCAGCACACGCATGTCAAGAACATCAAATATGGAAAAAGGGAGTGTAACTGTAACTGTGAAATTGTAAACATGCTTGCGTGACAAATCTCATTGATTATCGTGCATCAAACAAGTACAGTTGAGCTTCCGTTTATCATATTTAATGCGCTAAATTTATGTGCATTAATCAATGTTTATACCTAAATAAAAACCTAAATGAAATCTGTTTATCATATTCAGTAATTGTATATCTTCATAAGACTTGGATTAAACCAATATATTTATTAAAAAGATTACTTTTACAATGTCTTTATGAAGTGTCAAATTTTTTGGTTGAATGAACTTTCAATGGAGGGACAGAAATCTTTCAAGTTTCATTAAAAATAATCTTCATTTGTGTTTTGAAGATTAATGAAAGTCTTATCAGTTTGGAACAACGTGAGGGTAATTGATGACAGAATTTTTATCAGAATTTAATCTGATTGATCAGATCAGATTTTAAACTGTTCAATATGATGCACCATTTACAATGCCTGCCGACAACATAGCAGTCTTCAATACTAGATCAATACTATGAAAATCCTACTGTACATAAACACCACCAGAAAGCTTAGCTGTTATGAAATATGAAAGGCACATTACCACTATCTCTTCCCAGGAGCCTCTGTAGAATATTGGGCTGTTCACGTTCCAATAGGCACAAAAACACTCCAGGCGGCCCAGCTTATGTAGAGAATACACGCAGACACACACATAAGACACACAACCACAGTTGTTGTGTGAAATCTTATTATTATGGAATATAAGATATGTACACTGTTGGCTTACTTTATAGATGATCTTGGCAGCTTCATTTAGAATACAAGTCTTCCAGTTCTCATCTGCTGTCTATAAGAGAGAAAAACTGATACTTAAAGACCAGAGTGTGCAAATATGAACTGCTCATCTCAAATTAATTGTAATAGAGCCTGCTTCACTTTGTGACATTTATATGAAAGTATTTTGAGAGAGCACCTGTAGACTGAGTTCTGAAAGAGTCAGGCCCATAGAAAGAGGTTTTTGTGGATCTGACACCTGAAGCACAGCGAGAAAATGCATGACACGTAAGTTCAACAAACTTGTACCATTAAATTGCACAATTAAAAGCCACATCTGCATTCAAAAATACACGTAACTGAAGACATGTATGTAGAGTCAACACTTACATCATCCTCATATCTGATGTGAATGCTGGTGATTTTGACCTGGAGGTTTTTGATAACTTGTGTAGCCAGTTTTTCAGTGAACGTGTCTTTCTTTTCCTCATGAGGCTTCTCTGAAATTAAAAAAATGATTCAGTAAACATGAATGAAGGGTTTATCTTAACCCCATCCTATTTGTCATTCTAATCCCTTAATCCAACACTTATGTAAACATATTTAATATTCAACAAACAGAATAAAGTTTGCTCATATTTGCCACGATGAGTCGATCACAGTCGCTTTGGGCCACCCACCTGCTTTATGTTCATACTTTTTAGATCTCCTAAAGGGTTTTTTATGCTTTTTAAGCTTACGTCCTTTGTCTTAGAGCGCAGCATTGGGGGAGAGAGAAAAGTTGGTGAAGTAGAAAAGAATCATAGTGCAGCAATAAACACTCACCCTTGCAATAAACACACACTTGCATTAAAATGCACAAAAGCACACCAAGCAGTGAGAAGGAAAAAAAGGATGTCTACACATGTACACCCTCAGTAAACACTCAAAAAAAAAAAAGAAAAAAAAAAGAGTATGTCTCTTTGAATAGAAGACGGGTGTCTGATTGGCCTGCTATAAGAATGGGTCTGTACGTACCCCGTGGTGGATTCTTATACACATAATTCTCCAGATCAAACATAAACTCTCCAGCCTGAGAGCCTGCGGTCCATCAGATGCAGCACAAAGCAAACACACACAGCTGTTAAGGATAGAGATCTGAATGTACAGACGGACAGATGGACGGATTGGTACATGAATGAAGGGGTGGGTGGATGGATGTTTGGTGTGAATTGATTGAAGGGTTGATGTGATTCAATGAATGTAGGGATGCACCGATATTGAAACTCTATTGATATTCTGTCATACTATGGCCACTCACAGATAAATGGACAATATTATAAATCTATATAGAAAACACACTATCAAAACCTAACTTCAAAAGTCTCTTATCTCACCAAGGCTGCATTTATTTGGTCAAAATACAGTAAAACATTTATATTGTACAATATTATAACTATGTAAAATAATTGTTTTCTATTTTAATATACTGTATTTTAAAATGTAATGTATTACTGTGATAGCAAGATGACATTTTAAAACAGTTGTGCTGCTTAAAGTCACCACGAAATCAAAATGGACAAATGTTATTTTTTCCTGTAATACTGCAGTAATTATTATAAATAATTTATCTGTGCAGTGTGCACATCATTGTTTTTTAAAAACAAGTGCCCTCATATTCTTTAATCAAAATAACTTCTCCTCCCTCTAGCAGCATCATCTCTTCTCCGGCTGGACAACCTGTCACTCACATGATCACTCCAATAGCAAATCACAACAATGTAACTGGAGAAGCTGTTTCACTGGAAAATATGTCACAATAGCAAAGAAAAGGCTTCCGTTTCATGCAGAGTATTCATTTCTTTGAAAAAAATACAAATAAAATCTTACTGACCCCAAACTTTTGAACGGTAGTGTAAAGACTTTTATTTAGACATCATAACATTACATGTGACTTCAATATGAAAGATGGATCAATATTTATTTAGAAATCTGCTATAAAAAAGAACATACAGTTTGAATTAGGAAAAATAAGTGCTAATAACAGGGACCCCTGGGTGCTGGTTAGACAGTCCCAGAAAAACTATAAGAGAGTTTAAGCACATTTCAGAATAATTAATAACTGCTGATGTTTTTTTTTCTACTTCAATAAATAAACAACCCATTTTTTACGCACAGACACCTACAGCTTTGATAATGTTACATACGCACAACTCCCTCTACATGTGATCTTAAAGGTTTGTCATATACTACTGCTATCCCTTTAAGTTGGTGCTAGATGATGATAATGATTAAACCTCAAAAAAGCCAGAAGCAATTAAGACTTATTGAGCAACCTTAAAGGGATACTCCACTTTTTTTGGAAATAGGCTCATTTTACAACTCCCCCAGAGTTAAACAGTTGAGTCTTACCGTTTTCGAATCCATTCAGCCGAACTCCGGGTCTGGTGGTACCACTTTAAGCATAGCTTAGCATAGATCATTGAATCGGACAGGACCATTAGCATCTCTCTCAAAAATATGACCAAAGAGTTTAGATATTTTTCCTATTTAAAACTTGACTCGAATGAGTAATGAGAGTATAGTTCCTAGCCATATCAGCCTAGAAAATCGCAACTTTTCATTTTCCGTCGGTCTTAGTACACGATGTAACTACAGAAGAGTCAAGTTTTAAATAGGAAAAATATCTAAACTCTTCGGTCATTTTTTTGAGAGAGATGCTAATGGTCCTGTCCGATTCAATGATCTATGCTAAGCTATGCTAAAAGTGGTACCGCCAGACCCGGAGATCGGCTGAATGGATTCGAAAACGGTAAAACTCAACTGTTTAACTCTGGGGGAGTTGTAAAATGAGCCTATTTCCAAAAAAAGTGGAGTATCCCTTTAAATAAATGGATGAATGAATGATGAATGAGATTGAATGAGATTGAAAAAGACTGAAAAGACTGAAGACCATGAATGGATGGATGGGGATAAAGTAATTGATGAACATCCGTTAATAAAGTCCAACGTCCAACACTTGTGTATAAATTGCACACCATAAGGAGAGAGCTAGCAAAAATTGACTATGCACAAGTTCAAGAAAATTATTACATTCGGTGTAAACAAACAGACAAGTGGTTTCTCACCTCTGCGAGCGACCAGCTGAAGGGTCTCCTCAATGCGCTGAAGCTCCTTCTGTTTGGCCTCCTGAAGGTAACGCTCTTCTTTAACTGCATCATACTTAATCGCTTCAAACACACAACACACACAGTTAGAGGCAAACGAACATCACAGACAATATTAATATCATTCACACCTCAGAAGTCTTTCATTTATTACTAAACAGTTTTTACAACTGCCACCTAACATTGTCTTCAGATACGCACAGATGTACACGTGGAAAAAAAACAAGTATAGATTCACACACTGTGAGCGCTCAACCATGTAATAACAGAAAAGTAATTTACAATGACCACCTCTCTCTCTTTGCACTTTGACTCATAAGTAGCTAAAGTCCAATGCTGCTCATTCAAGCAGACTTAAGATTTATATTGCGGCTCTATTCTCTGCTCTGGCAACCACTCGTAAAGCTCTATCAGGAAAGACTGGTTTTAGACGAATCGATGAGAAACAAAAAGGCACTGTTTATCCTTCTTCATTAGGGTAATTGCAAAGTAGCCATAGAAAATGGCAGAATTTTTTTTTTTTTTTTTTTGCCATAGCTTATTTTTGTTCTAGACAGACCAAAAGGGTTTGAGGAGTTCCTGAGGCAATTCAATCCATTAGAGAGATAGTGTATTCATTCTGTTATCTCATTCTGAAGTGATCAAACTTCACAGCACATCTTTCCACAATGTTGTTTAGAGTATGTGGCTTAAACATATGCTCCCAAAGAGAAAAGCTTGTGTATATCTTAAAAAAACAACAACGTTTGATTAGCATTTAGAACTTGACTGTCTTCATTCCAAGAGACAGAGACAGACTTTCATGCTTTAAAAATAATTTGATTACTGCGTTTTACATACATGCATTATACACAATTGATCGGTTTATAAGATAAAGCAGAGCACAAAAGAAATATGGGGGGGGGGGGGGGGGAACGGTAACAATTTTGAACACTTGATTAAGAGACTTTCAATACATGCTATCAAAGGCTCACCAAAACAAACACTTGTATTTATATGATTAGACATTGTAACCGCAGGTAAAAAATAAAGTTTGCCACAATAATCAAAGAGTCAGATACACACGAGAACAGCTTATCGGTCCGGGTCCCAAACCACCACCCTGCTACCCACCTTCTACACCTGGCTTACCATTGTTAGGTGAGGAAAATAACTTAGACTCAGCTGTAACATGTAAAAGACAATGTCAGTTGAAGCAGCCCAATAGAAATAGAAGATATATACTGTATCAAAGAAATACAGTTATTCAGTATGTTTGTAACTGCTGCTTTACTAGGCATACAAATAACATCCTCAGTTTTTAAATGAGTCTTAGATAATAAAATGGTTCAAGAGCTAAGAGTTTTTAGGCATTGTTCATTGTCAATGGATAACACCCCAAATTATTTCATTACAAATATCAAAAGTATACAGTATTTTGTGTCTAGTTTTCATTAATACAATCTTTCCTAATAATTTAAGTTTCTTTGTGCAGTGAAAAGTAGTGTATAATGCAAGACGCTTGGTGAATTCAGAACCATAAACTAGCAAACTACTTCTACTACTTCTGTCATAGAAAGATATTGTAAAAGTAGTAAGAGCATTATAGTAGTATGTGGTTCCGAATTCAGAAACTGTATACACCCTCTGTTAAAAGGCAGGAAACCATCTAGGTTATAAATAAATCATGCAATTATTCTTAAGAGGAGATGTTATAACAAGAAATGAAAGAATTATGCAAATGACTGCAGTAAAGTGCCATGAAATAAACAGCATGATGCTTCAGCCTAGATATATAAAACATTGAAACTTCCAGATGTTTAAGAGATGTGTTGCATTAAGAACATTTTAAGTAAAACAAAAAAACTATAAGCACTTACTTGCACCAGGAACCACCAGAAGGTATAATCCATCTAATGTGGCCACCACTGCTTCATTGTAAAGGTTTTTCCAAGGGATCTTCAGAGTCAGTTTACCTAAAGAGCAGACATTTTCAATTCAATGTCTCAGTTAAAAGTAAGGGCCTGTTTACACCTTGTCACCTAGCTATCCGATCATGAAAAGACCAGGAGTAAATCCCCTCTGAAACGCTTTCAAGATGGATTTAAATCCGATCACTCAAGCCACTTTAGGACTCAGGATGTGATTTGAGATGATTCCAAATGAAACTGGACAAGTGTAAATGCATCTAGGTGTTGAAACCACATATGTAAATTTTACTCCTCCAAAAACATAAAAACATGTACGTGTGAAAGTGTGTTATAATATAGGCTATATGACATGTTAGTCAGATATGACAAGGGCTACTGCAAAACGCATCACCACAGAATAGTAGCTAAGTATCTCTTCAGCAAGCCAACGCACAAACTGACACAAATGAAAGTGAAAGTAAGGCGTCACAGACTCAACACACAATCATCTTCATTAAAAGTACCAGTGCTGATGCTGCTCTTTCTCCTATTGCAGTCTTTGATCATGAAATTAGCTGATGATAAATAAAATGCAGTAGCAACTCATATCTGTTGCTTTTGCAAATAGCGTGGGGATCAAATATCAGATTTATATTTGTTTTGCAGAGACACATTTATGTGGCCAAGTGTAAATGGAGCAATTTTTTACAAATCAGATAGCTATCCGATCAGTAAAAACACGTGACGTGAAGGGACCAGATGTAAACGGGCCTTATGACACACATTAAACAATATAAACATGGTTTTTAGGCAGAATCAGAGTCAGTTAAAAATAACAAGAGCAGTTGATCATAGATTCCTTCTCGAAAAATGTAAATATGTAAGTTGGATTATTGGGTGACATATGGCTAGAAATCTTTTGATCGAGGACATATAATAAGCAGAATAAAAGCAGACCTTTTTATTTAAGATTTTCTTAAATGTAGTAAATATGCAGAGAATTTCACTGAAATTCTCAGACTAGCATGTTGTCCTTGTTAACCAATTACTTTTTACAACTTGACATCTAGGCACACTGTCCAGCAGATGTTTAAAGTCATCTGACAGGATCATGTGATAAGCTGCTTCTTATTGGCAAGGCATCTGTGCTGCAATGTTTGCTGAATTAGAAGTAGCCTATCTGTTAAAACTGATTCAACTCAACAGACAAATCTGTTGAAGAAAAAAAACTGTGAAAGCAGACCACAAACTTTAAACTTTTACTTTTATTTGACTTTTATTGCAAAGTTCAGTCTTGAGTAGCACAATAGGGGAAATGCAATTCATCACACCGAACACAGAAACTTTTTTTCAACTTCAATCTCCTTGGTTACAGGTTATCAACACGCAAGGCAGAATGTTAGGAAGTACAAATTTCATACTTTTTTTCATAACAAATCACATGCCACAGCACAGAGAAAGTTGGATACTCACCAATCTGACCAGCCTTCACTTTAAAAGGGACATCAAACTCGCTCTAAAGAACAAAGATAAAATGGGCAAATGGGTTTAAATGCATATTTCAAGCAGACAATATTAAAACACCATTTTGTGCACATATACATATAAAAACTCTAGTTATTATAATTTAGTTGTGGAAACATCAGCAAATCTCATTGTGTTAACACTCTTGATTCAGCAGAAGCCACAGGCGCTTAAGAGGTGACCACAGTGTGACATAAACAAACACGCTCTCTCTTATCAAGATAAATATGGTTCTTTCATGTTTTTTGCTATATACTTTAAGTTTTGAGACATGACATTGTTAATAAATAATACTTTAAAATTATATCTAACAAGTAATTAAACTTGGTGAATGAGGTTAACATTGTCAAATACAAACTTACCAAAGCATTTTCTTTCACCCTCAGATTTTCCAACACCACATTTCCTTAAAAAAAAAAAAAAAATGTAGGTATTCAATGACATGTGTATTGCAGACTGTATTTGTATTATGTGGTCTGTGTTAAATTTTTGACAATGCAATTCGACTTTTATGGAATAATACAGTATATCCATCCACCGAAATACCAGAACCTCGTCATTCTGCCAGTGTCAAAAATAAGAAACACTACCACGAAACACATAAATAAATGAATCCAGATATGATTGGCCACTTTTGACATTGACGATAATTGGACTGGCATCACAGAAAAGAAATAAATGTCAACCAGAGCAGCCTATCTGGTGCTGGGATAAAGATGTCACCTTATCAAACTAAATAACAGGGCACCCATCCTGATCTGGCCAAGGATTGTCTAAATCCCTGTGGAGTCTCTCACACCTATGAAAGCTGACTGTTTAATATAGTAAAACGGTTCCCTCCTCTCCTTCTCTCATTTTAACAACAGCTGACAATTTTAAACTTGCAATAAAATGAAAGTAACAACAGATATACTTCTACTATTTCCATATTGGGGTGTAAATCAGATTCTAACGGATTATCGGAAAAGTAAAAAACGTATGGCGGGGACTCTTCTATGCATCGGTTGTTGGTTGAATTTTTTGCACTCAAAAACTGTGGCAGATGAATGTCAGCTTGCAGGGGCGGTTTTAAGCAGACTAAATGGTTGGAGAAATCCTGATTGGGATTGCATACGTCACCATACGTCACCAGAGAGAACTCTTCCGGAAGATCCAGTAATGAAATTGATTAAAAATTGCCAGGTGATTTTTATTTATTTTTAAATAGAAGATATACATGTAACTGAAAGAATCTAGTTGGAGTTGTTCCAGCAGTGACACATCCAGTAACGTGACTATAATAACACAGCAGAATGACAGAAATTTGATATATGACTCCTTTCAAAGCATATACTAAAGGATAAACTCAACTGAATGGACACACATATTTGCACAAAACCTACTGTACATTAACAATACATTGTCCACAAAAAGAAAGATTAAGCACAGATGGGAATTTTATGGGAATTGAGAGGGTCATGTTTCCATCAGTGGTAATGGGAATAATAGATGGACCTCACCCCACCAATAATATTTCTAATTATTAATTAATTCTTATTTTGAATAATTATTGCACATTGATTTGATTAATCATAGCAAATGTTACACTTGAACCACAGCTGCAATATTTGAAAATTTGGATAAATAAATAAAATTATTAATTAATTAATTTTTTTTTTTTTTTTAAGATATACAACCAATTGTACAGTAAATTGTGTAAGTTACATAATGTACAAAAGTTTACATGCTAAAACTCTAAAGTTGGAATCATTAGTATTGTAATGATAGGAGTGATTTGGGTCATAGAGCCATTGATGTTTATCTGTAGTGAAATGTAGTGCTCAAGGTTTTTCCAAATAGATATTTGGAATTGAACTTTTCCAATATATTTTGAATCTGTTCCTTCAATGTAACACTCTGAATTGAATACTGAATTCCACTCAGTATGAATTTTGCAGAGTAAGTGTAAAGCAGTCCCTTCAAAATGAAAAGAACAAAAGTTTTTAGGAAAATGATTTACTATTATCTAACGTTATGAAGGTGCACTTCAAACCATTTTCTGTGTGGTCTTATCTATAAGACAATTGTTTGTGCGCGCGCGTGTGTGTGTGTGTTAATGTGAAATTAACAGGCTTAAATAATGTTTATGACTGTGATACATACTACATAATAGGGCGGAAACTCTATAAATAATATAAGTAAACCGTATAAATAACGATTGTTTTCATCGCCTACGTCCAAACAATTTGACAGACTGCCAATTCTTACAGAACAGAAACCAATCAAACATTAATGACATTAATGGACACTGCAGTACATGTACACCTAGCTTGCACTACATATCGGAATAGGACGTTCTGCAACAGAAAACAAACCAGCGGAAAAGACGAGCGTTCGTTGTTGACGAGCTGTTTGACGAATGCACGCTTACCTCCCCATATGCCAATCTTAAGCTGCGACTTGTCCAGGTTTTCCACATAATCTCCAATAAACCTGTTCAAGAGATCACTGACTAAAGACTCAAACACCATGGTGAGTCGAGAACGACAGCGACACTGTCGCAGACAACACGCTAAAATGCCACAATACGCATTTGATAAGGTTACTTCCCTCCTTGTGTGACAGGCGTTTACATCAAGATCGACTCATTCGGTGATCCACTCACACTGTCTGCATCTGGGGTCGCGCGATTACATTATAAACAGGCCGGCTAGTTGATTGTAGAACAATGTTTGCAAAGTGAAAGTGTACTGGTGACTAATGCTCATTTGTATACCAAATGAGAGACGCCTAAAGAAGATTAACAAGATATAAAATTACTGTTTACTTTAATTTGTCTCTGTGGGACATTCATATTATTCAATTTACCTAAATGTAAATATATTCTGAAATGTGAAAACATGTATTAATCATTAACTATTTCCATTTGCTGACTGAATTAATAGGAAATACTTTGACATAACCTGCATATATAGTTAATTTGTTAGCTGAAATAAAGATGGAGAGGCTGACTGTAGCCTAACTGTGATGGCATTTTCCCACCTCACATGCATCCATCAAACTCCCCTTTGTCCCCTGGCTGTGGTTTTGCTTAGGGAAGTTTTCAGGCTCTTCAGACAGATTGGTCCACGTGGTCATCTGGGAATCTGGTTGCAAGTTGATCTTATGATGTTTGAGCACATAGAGGCTTTTTGTCTTTGTGCTGAATCGTTTAACCCCAAACATGTTGTCTAGGATCTCAAACCTGTAACAGATACTGAAAGATACACTGAAAGATACACTGTAAGCTGTTGTTGTCTGTAAACAAGACTTCAGACTTGGTATCCATATTGCATGCACAGATGTTCAATGACAAAATATAATTTAGGCACAAACCTTAATAATTAATCATCCGATTAACAAATGCATGAATAACTATTCCTATTGTAAGATAAAAATTCATTAGGGTATGCAGAATGTTGGCAAACTGCACGAAAAAAACTACTAATGAACAGCTTCTCACAAATTTCATATATTAGCAAAGTATTTAATTACATGTATGCTACAATGAAAATAATCTGTGTGGGGCTTTGAATGACAAATAACAAATCCACACCTTTAATTAAATGAATTCTCCCCCACCACTAAGTTCATTGTAATGGAAATAACAGTCGGTGCTTCCTTATTCAAGAAAAAGATGAGAGCAACAGCCCCATCTACGGGTGAATGGATGTAAGAACCTTTTCGGTCAAGTTTGAAAAATAAAAACACTAAACCAGGGGTTTAGTCCGTACATTTTCAGACACACATTTAAAATTTTACGTTTTTATTCTAAAATATCGATGCCGTAAAGTAAGAGAATGACTAGTTACAATAGGGTTGGACATTCATTTGACTACAATTCTTAATGACTGGAGAATTATTTAAAGTTGTCTTAAAATCACATCATCATTTTACAAATATACTCCTTATGGGGTTTTTTTTCTTCTTTTACTGGCTACACAATTTTTGACAGTCATATTAAACAAAGTCATCTTAAAGTTATTCCAAGTTCAGGAAGGTGAAGTCATAGATGTAGCCAGGCCTACCTGTTTCCTGCAAAACAGTTATTAAATTGCATAAGGGGTCATAAACCAGGCTATAAACCTAAATATTCCTAAATTTGAATGTTTGATTATTGAGAAATTACATTATTTCCTGTGTTAAATTCATACTAGTCATCATTTCAGAATTGTGGTGTAGAAAGACCATGAAGCTGCCTGCACAGCCTGACCACCATGGTAAACATCATAAGAAAAACAAAACCCCTGTAATACTACACTTTTATCCATAGAGAGCAGCATTTAGGCACTTAGAGACACAAACTAAAGTGGTCTAATGGTCTGGGATTCAAAGTACATTTAATAGAGTTAAGGATCAGCAGAAATTCCTACAAGGTTGTCAATATTGTTTTGAAAGCCACATATTTCATGATAGAGAGTGATAGGGTGTTCAAAAGGGTGATAGAGAGGAATTTTGAGTTTTTAGGGCAGGATAGGTGTTCTCCATAGAATGTGTGGAATGCTGTTGTGGGCTCACCCCTGTTTGAGCTTTTTTGGGTCAACACTTCTGTAACACATTCCAGGTGACTGACCACACAATCCGTGACTGCTTGAGGCTAGATCCTTTAAAACTGAGCAGATGATTTACAACTGCACATGCATCAAAAACAGAGAGTAGGCCTAATACAGTGAGAAAGAGAAAGACAAGACTGGGGGAAAATAACTTTTGTATCACTAACATACCCCAAGAATGCTTAAAGGGGGTCAAATTGACCTGTATTCATTTCCTATGGAATTTTGACTCAACAGTAATTTTTGGATACATTTTTGTCAATACTAATATTTATTTTCTTTAAACTTTATGGATTACTTAAAAAAAATGCTCTGAGCCAAGAATTTGCCTCAGATACCAATCCTGTGTCTGAATATGAATCGCCTATCTCCTTACTAGGGCACGCTATAGCAGCTGAAAAGCTGTATCTGAAATTAGTATGTCTGAATTCACAGTATTCGTAAAACAGTATAGGCAAAAAAGTACCTGGATGAACTACTGCTTCTGCCATGATTCTCACATCCAATGGACACTTTACACATGCTGGAGAAATGAGTAGGGAAACAATGCAACTCATTCTATAGCTCATGATCACAATGCTAACATGGCAGCGGATGTAGCATCAGATACATTCATATTACAAACATTCATGCTTGATAATACTTTATTCATACTGTAGGCCTACACATGAATACTTTTTTAACAGATTGTCACGAAGTTCTCAAATGAAGAGCCTACTCAGACAGTATGCAATTTCAGATGCATAAGTAAAGAAAAGCTACAAGGACAGCTGATGGCAAAAACAAAGGAAGCGGTGCAAAGTCTACCCAAAAGTTATGCTTAGAAAGGTGCAAATATAATGTGAAATGTTCTGCCTCCTTATGCAAAGATCTTTTTCACATGGTCTTTGAGAAATGTGACGAGTGAAGGTTCAGAGTAGAATATACTTTATATATATTAGTTTGAGTTTGTTTAAACATTTGTGCATTCTAGGGTTAAATAATAATATTATGGTTATCAAGAAATAAACTGACGAGACTATGATGGCTATTTTTGCCAGGCGTTTGTGTGTGTGTGTGTGTGTGTGTGTGTGTGTAGTGCAGGCCTAATATTATTATTTATTAGACTATATAACTATTATATCAATATTGGTTGGTAGTTTATATTGAATTAATATTATACAGTATATGTGACCCTGGACCACAAAACCAGTCTTATGGGTAATTTTATTAAAATTGAGATTTATACATCATCTGAAAGCTGAACACATAATCTTTCCACTGATGTATGGTTTGTTAGGATAGGACAATATTTTGCCGCGATACACCTATTTGAAAATCAGGAATCTGAGGGTGCAGAAAAATCGAAATATTGAGAAAATCACCTTTAAAGTTGTCCATTTCTATTCGCGATTGTGCTGCATCCACTCACAAAAATATATTTTTTAGATATTTATGGTGGGAAATTTACAAACTTTCTTCATGGAACATGACCTTTACTTAATATCCTAATGATTTTTGGCATAAAAGAAAAATCGATAATTTTGACCCATACAATGTTTTGTTGGCTATTGCCACAAATATACCTCTGCTACTTAAGACTGGTTTTGTCATCCAGGGTCACATATAACAAAATATTATTATGTAAGAATAATTTACTAAGAAGGCCGACTACAAATCAGGACTACATTCCCCTTAATTCTGGTCTGCATGACGCATTTCCTCTATTCCCACCTCGGCTGAGCTCGGTAAATTCCGTAAATCGAAAAGGGATTTACTCCAAAGAGGCAGGACAAGACCGTAGTTTACTCTGCATCGAGCGGCTGAGGGCTTGCAATGAAACTGCGGTAAACAAACTCACCGGTAAGACCCAGTGTGCTCAGATTTCAGTGTTCGGCGGATTGTGCACAGAAAGACCCGCGATCGCTGTGCGTTATGTATTAATACGGCAAGACTGATCTCACATGCAGTGTTGAATGGATTGGGATTTGGAGGTGCGTGGAAATAAGCAGTGTGTGCTGGAAAGAGACGTGCTTAGAGTCCTTATCTCATCTGACATGATACACATGCTTCACCAGTTGCTAATGAGGAGAATTAATTCATGCGCACATTAATCGATGGGAACATTGTGGGTATCTGCATTGTAATTGGTAAGTTTAACTAGGTTACTTAAAGTAAACGTTTGTCTCTTTAATGCAGAAGACTGATGATGATTGATATTTGCAGTGAGGCAAATGTTTGCTCGCGCTTTCACGAGACGGAGGGAGACTATGGATGAATCAAAACGGCTGCAATATAAGAAATAATCTTTTTTATTTCAAACTTGGCGAGACTTGCATGTTTTTTCTAAATATGTAATGCTTTAACTTTTATGGATTGCAACTACACCTACCGTCATATTCAGCACATAATGTGTTTGATAAAAGTTTACTTTAATAGTTCATTTCAGATTAAAATAGTGGTCGTTTTTTGAGTAGAATTTAATAGCATATTTTACCTGCTTTATCAGGGCAGAAGTTACCTTCTTTAGAAGAATTAATTTACACTGTGGTTATATCAAAACAGTAAGCATGTTCGAGGACTGATTCCTAATTCAAAAGTATTACTTCCAGATTAAAACATTTAAACACTCTTAACTACACCAATCCAGCCTTAGCAGTGGGATATAAAATGCTTTTGTGGTTGTCCAGACACATGCAGCCCATGCTGACGCCACACCCCTCTGTGTCATCACATTTAAACATCCCCTCAGACGTTTGCAAATTTATACTTGTGGATTCGCCATTGTTCTTTAAAGATGTATTGTTTGGTTTTCATTACATTACTCACCCTGCTTTTTATCTAATTAACTGTTATTTGCCGAATTGCATAGGCTGTTCACTACAACAAGTTTAGCAAACATATGTTTATTGGTTTTGAGAACATAATCAAGTAGTAGGGAAGACCCAGGACAAGGTTATCTCAGGTTTTGATTACACAAATATTTTTGCATGTTGGCTTACAACACCTTGTTCAAGCTGTTGTTATATTTTGCAATTTTATACCATTACGTTTTTTTGTTTTTTTTTGGCTGAAACATATACACATATTGTATATTATCTATTTCATGAGGTGTTTTTAATATTAATATGGTTGAAAATCCTATTATAAGCTATTTATTGGCAGGTTCCCATTCTGACAACATAGTCATATCTGACATATAGTGGTACAATATGTCCCAACATTAGGCTACTTTTATACTTTTATTCTTTGTCATATTCTCTTGGCATTTAAAAAAAAAAAACTTATGAAAGGAGATGCCATACAAAGATGAGTATCTTTCTTTTTCCTGAATTTTCATTGACATGGTTGTTCAAAGTATGCTAAATGAGAGTTGCTTTGCATAGGTTAATCATCTGTTTTATTACTATATGATGGTATGCAAGTACATTGTTCTTTTTGCTTTGGCACTTCTCTTCAGCTTCATCTTGTTTGTCATTGTCAAGGTCAAGAACTAACTTTTTCCAATAGTGCTTTTTTAGTGACAGTCCGGTAAAGACGGTTTCTCTTACATCATGAGCAGGACTCGTGTATCCAGCGCATTCCTAAGGTTTTTAAGCACTTTTATCAGTCAGTGTAACTCATCCTCCTCTCTCTCTCCTTCTAAGAGCTTGTAATCTCTTTTTGAGACGCATGGAATTGCAAGACTGTGGGTTTTATATTTGTTTTTACCTTTTATCAGCATTGTAGACCTACTTTGCTTTTAAAGTCTTAAGTTCATCTTGCAGTATTCAATGTCTGACCTGAAGGAGACAGACAGGTCTGCTTACTGTGTATGTGGTGATGGACTGCTGATGCTGATGAATCCAGTAGCTTAGGAAAAGGCATCAAGCAGAGTACTGTCTGCTGTCCCTTTGATAAACTGCTGCTTTTTATCACCACTGTCACTTTTATTGGTAGCTTGCCCATGGGTCATACCTCATTGGCAAGGTTCCTGTTATTTAGCTTGAGTGTACACTGTATAGGTGACAGGATCATTGACTTGTGCTAGCGACTCATCACTTGTCGCTTTCTTCACTCCAACAATGTCCCACATATTCTCTTTTAAAACACCATTTAATTGGAAGGCCAGAGTCAGCTGAGTGTAAATGTTAATTTTGTACACACCATGTTGAACGTGACTGTAAATAAAGAAAAGGGTTCCCTTATGCCACGGATCAGTTGGTTTCTTTAGGGAGAATTAGGCATATGTCATATGGGACCAATGAGTGAAACGTGCCATCTTATAATAGAACCTCAAACAGTCCATTTAATTGTTCTCTTTTCTTTGAATTATGAATGGTCACTTATCACAAAATGTCATTTTTGTTTATTTTGCCAGGCACTTATGATTCAGATAAGCCTGCTGCTACTATGAACAATATTGCATGAGAAATGAGGTCTGTCTGCTAATCATACCCTTCATTATATTGATGTTGACCCAGCTGTATGTCAGCCAGCATAGATTATGAATGTGCTTGTTTAGAAAAATAGTTTTCATCACTAATTTGCCACTTATTGTTATCACTTAAACTATCGTTAAAAGTGTGGGATCGGTAAGATTATTTTAAAAATCTTTTTCAAAGAAGTTTCTTTAATAAAAGTACAGTAGAACTGTAATATTGAGAAATATTATTATTATTATTATTATTACAATTTAAAAGAACTGTTTTTGATTTTTATACATTTATACATTTTTAAACATGCTGAGTCAATACTCAGTCTTCAGTGTCACATGATCCTTCAGAAATTATTCTAATATGCTGCTTTGGCGCTCTAGAAACATTACTTATTATTATCAATGTTGAAAACAGTTGAAACCACAATTATTTTTTCAGGATTCTTGGTGATTAATAGAGAGTTCAAAAGAGCATTTTGTTGCACATGTTAACTCATCCTTGATAAAAGTGTTAATTCTTAATTCTCAATCTTACTGACCACAAACTTTTAAACAGTAGTGTATTTATTAAGCACATTTCACTGTATGCCTTTGGACCACCGGCAATCTTGGTGTTTTGAAGGGCATTTTTGTTTGTTTATTGTAACAGGAATTGTAGCAAACGAATGTAGGCCTATGTGAGGGCATTCAAATGAGCCTCTGAACACCTGCCATGTTCTGCCCAAATCTAGTTTTACCTTGGGCAAGTGTTGCATTTTCCATTCTACATTCCAGAGAACCATTAGAAACTGTTTTTGAGTCAGTATAGAGGTTTTTACAAATGTTAAAATTCCTGTCATTCTGAATTCCACATTATCAGACAACTTAGATCTTTTACAAGCCCTCATGTCATTCCAAACTTGTATGATTGCCTTTCTTACATTGAACACAAAATGAGAAGCTTAGCAAAATGTTCACACATGAATGAGCAGCTGCTGTCATCAAGCTCCATTTGTGTTAAAAGATCACTATAAAATGACAAGATTTGTGGATAGAGTGTAAGTTTGTAAATTTAAGTCCCATTCCACTGAAAATCTACCCCTCTGCAATGGTTTAATTTTTTTTTTGAACATTCTGATCAACTATTTTTGTGTTCATAGAAGGAACAAAGTGGTTTGGAACAACATGAGAGTGAGTAAATAACAGAATTTAAATTTGTGAACTATTCCTTGAAGAATTCGTATTCACACAGAAAGTTGAGGTGGCAGTCTGACTGAAACTTCTCCTCAAATGCAGCTGATATAATTAGCAGGGGTGTCGTTGGGTATGCGGGTGTCACATCCTTTTGCTCCAGTGAGTTCTGAGCACGACTGCCAATAGAAACTGATAAAACACTACACCTCCACACACTACTGTCATCATTCTCTCTTTTTGAACTCTACTTTCCATATTTTGCCACTCACTTCTATCTGCACCTTCATCTTGAATGAAAATGCCTGGTTGTTTATTCTGGCTTCAGAAGTTTTGGTAAAGCTTTAGGTTTATTGAGTTGTCACAAAACCCTATAATTAAGTTACCTGTTATTGTTACCTGTCATAAAAACCGATTAGACATTTTGTCTAGCTCAGATTTGTGTTCATAGATCTAGTCAGCTTTTATGAGAAAGCTATTCCTGAAAATGAAAATTCTGTTATTTACTCACCCTCATGTCATTCCCAGAAAGAAAATCGAAATATATTTAGATTATTAAGAAAGTAAGTCTTATTAATAAGTTACTTAAAAAATGAGTTATTTTAGCTCTTGACTTTTGAAATACGCTAATGACTGATTTATTTTTTTTATTAGGAAATTAATACTTTTATTTAGCAAGGATGCATTAAATTGATTAAAAGTGACAGTAAAGAATTTTACATGACAAAATATTTTTCTAACTCTCTGTTCATCAAAGAATATTAAAAAAGGTATAGCGTATTTCACAAAGATGTGAAGCATCACAGCCATTTAAAAAAAAAAACATTGATAATAATAATAAATGTTTTTTATGGAGTAAATCAGCTTATTAGAATGATTTCTGAAGGTTCATGTGACACTGAAAACTGGAGTAATGATGCTGTAAATTCAGATTTGCTGTCACAGGAATAATTACATTTTAAAATATATTAAAAAAGAAAAACTGTTATTATAAATTGTAATAATGTTTCATAAAATTACTGTTTTTACTTTGATTTTGATTAAATGCAGTCTTGGTGAGCATAACTTGGAACATACATGGTGAATAACATGCATATTTTAATTGTGTGAAAGTGTTTACCCAACAAAATGTCCGGCTCCATACAGGCAGACACAGGACACCTATTGGAGCCTTGGAGTTTAGTTTGACTCTGGGGGCCTGAGGCTGTTTCTACCCCCACATTCTCTGTGCCGAAAAAGGATCCAGGACAGGTCAGTCTGTTATATTAGGAACTTCTGCTATTGCTGCCTCCCCTTCAGCAGAATGGTTAACTGGCTCATCGTGATCTTTTGTGCTCACTAAGAGTTGGTTGCCAGAATGGGCAGATACAATTACCATCCAAACTGCTATGAGGGTTCAAGCAAGCTGCTCTAATTTGAACACATTCCACTGGAGCAGTAGATGAGTGAGCTAAGAAAGGTGTTGAAAGAAAAATACAGTGGTCTGATGGATTGTTGGACAATGTATTAGGTAAAGAACATAGTTCTTCATAGTAGTTCCAAAACTAAAACATTGCATGCATCCCATCACTTTGAATGGTGCTTTTTCTGTCAGGGTATTTTTAGGAATTTCGGGGTATTCTTTGCCCTCTGACATGAGGCTCAATATGGTTACATGAAATCAGAGCGTCGAGAAGGGTTTTCTGAGCCAGTCTACAGCTGGCTGGGTGGCGTAGATATCTGGCATTCCCAGATTCCCTGTATTGTAGAGCTGACACAGACTGGACTATATTGTGTATACAATATATGTATATATATATATAAATTGTATACACAGTATAGCCTAGTCTGTGTCAGCTCTACTATACAGGGAATCTGGGAATGCCAGATATCTACGCCACCCAGCCAGCTGTAGACTGGCTCAGAAAACCCTTCTCGACTAATTTATATATAAAAATAATTGATTCCTCTATTTTAATATAAGACAATGGATTTGAAAGATAATTTAGAATAATTGTTTTTATTTTAAGATATTGATTATACTTTTGCCATCCACTAGCACAATCTTATAGGGATAGTTTACCAAAATATATATATATATTTTATCATTACTTACTATTACTTTCTTTGCTGGAACATAAAATATATGAGATATTAAATACAGATAAACATATGTAGAGAAAAAATTCTCTGTGGGTTTATTTTACACAATGAAAGTCGGTGGGGTCCAGTGTTGTTTGGACCTAATTGACTTTCAAAATAATACAAAATAAAGATTAAAGAAACATCCCGTTATGGAAGCTGTAACTTTGTCTTTTGGTGTTTTTTTTATGTGTGTGACATTTAAATATTTGTAACAAGAAAGGCTGCATATTTCACAAAGAGTCTAGGGACCTAAAGCATATACGCACAGTAACATGCACAGGGTTTAGAGAAGTTGTGAAGAATCATGTGATGTAACTTTGTAAACTGAACTTGCAGAAATGATCTATCTTCACTCACTTGGGTTATTTAGGTACACCGTCAACTCAAGTATTATAAACATGCAAGTTAAGTTACATTTATATAGCTATATATATAGCTTGGCAACACAGTTCTTTAAATGGACCCTGCTGGTCCTAAATGACAGATGGATCTATAGAGTGAACATAGCTTGGATTCATCTCAAGACCATTTGGGTATTATTAGAGTTAATATTTTCAGATAATTGTGTTTTTGTGATGTGTCATGACCTTTTTAAATCTTATTTACTACATAGGAGTGTGTTGATATTCTTTTGTAAGAGTGTTTTTACCCACAGTGTTGTTGGAAAATGTGTGATGTATTTGACACTTATTTGTACATGCAGATAAATGTCATATTTCAACAACATTGTTTGACTTGCTGAGAAAAAAAACATTGAAGTTTCAGCATTTAAAGCACTCTTAATAAATGTTGGCAGTGTTTCATTGCGTGAAGATGAGTCGGGTGGTGTCTTAGTCTGTGTCCAATTTTATCTGTCTCTCTGTCTGTCTATCACTCTCAATCTCAGTTTACTACCTTCTTGGCCCCCTCTGTCCTTCTAAAGTTGGAATTTGGCTTGACGTAGAGATGCTAATATTTGTCGACCATCCGTTTAACCTTCACAGGGCTATGTGTTGACAGCATCTGTCTAAATTATGGATTATTTATGAATGTATGCCTTTATCAAAGGTCAGGGATTGGTAAATCATAAAAAAAATATATATTTTTTTGTACATATTCTGTTTAAGTCATTTTAAGTCCAAATGTGACATTTTTGATGTTCTGCGCAAATACAGGTTCCTAAAAATACACTTTGTTTACACAAATTACTACCCATTAGGACAAGATCATGTTGAAGACTATGAGGGATTTGGAGCCAGATGTTACTTCCTACATGACCCGTAGATCTATATAAGGAGATTTGTTGTGTTTATGGGTGAGAACAACACCAGTGGGATTCCAGCCAATGTCTAGTGTTGTATAGCCACACAGAGAGGAAAAGCCAAACCTAGATGTCATGCTCCATGACTGTTACCTCCCCCCCTATACTTTATCGCCCTCTCAATGTGAATCACTTTTTGGAAAGGGTGTCATGAGAACTCCAGCTGGATCCGATTACATGCGGAGAGCTCTGCGTTAATCAAATGCTTGAAAATAGCCTTTTATTTGTGTGGTATGCCATCAGAGTTCCCTAATGCTGAAATAAATGGATACAACAGACTAGGACAGGCTATTTAGGCTCCTGACTGGCATGTTTACTGGAAGGCTACGTGGTGTAATCCTCTGAGGTGCATCTCGTAGCACAGGACATAATGTCCATAACCAGATCTGTGTGATCTGTTACAGCTGTTTGCTCTGAGGTCATAGTTGTGGCTCAGAAAATCATATGATCCGTACCTTACTTGTGGGCGGAATTCCAACTGTGGTTCTTCCTGGCAGTGTATAAGTCATTTGTTAAAGTTTGCAGATGATACTCTAGTGGCTGTACTTATACTCTATTTGAGAACGGACTTCAAACTTGGTACATACAAAATGAGTAATAGCCTCATTAGCTGGCACTGGCAGTGGTTTTAGTTGCTAATCCCCACAATCTCAGTGACAGTTCAGATTAAGCTGTCTAGCGCTGCTCTTTTTTACCGGAATAGCTAGCTGCTTTATGAAAGTGTGCAGCATGTAAAATGTTGCCCCAGTCGTGTTAAACGAGCTCTATTGTCAGTGAAAATACAGTCATTAAACCAGCTAATGACTAGCAGGAGGCTGCTGATTGGCTGCTCGGCTGCAGCAGGAGATTCTTTTGCAGATGTTATTGGGGTTGACTGAAGTCTATTTCCATTTGAAAACTGTTTTGCTGTTACTGTTTGCAAAATATGTTGGAGGCATTATTTTTGCTCCATTTCTGGAATGATCGGACTTGCTTTGGAACTACTGAATGGAAATGATCTCTATTTGAATGATGATGTGTTATATCAGTGTACATATGAGTGAGTGTGTGTATAATATCAGTGCATGTATATAGAAGTGTGTCCCATCTCAGTGCGCAGCAAACTATAAGCACGCCATTGTTAGGTTCATTTCCTTAAAGTGTAAACTTTGGTTCTGTAGGTCCATCAAAATATAGTGTGTTTAAGCATCCCATCTTGGCTTACTGATGGAAGACAGGCGGAGTGTTGAGGAAATAAAATCAGTGTGTGTCTGTGCAGGTTTTTTTTTTTAATCACACCAATTTAATTTTGTTAAACAGATGTCACACCATGTAGCTGTTCCAGCTGTGTAAAGCCATGTCAATCCCATGATCCACAACATGAGCTGGCTGCCAGTGCAATATAAATTTCTACTTTTGCCTGCCCCCTTTTTGGAGGGGTAATTATTTTAGAATGATGGTTTAATGTGCCCTCCTACATTTAAAATCATTCATACACCCCTGTGCCCAGGCTAGACTCTATATTCCTGCTGTGAGTTAATCTAGCCTGGAAGCATATTGAGTTTTGCTGATCCAGCAGGAATGTTGCTTGTCTTTCAAGGGCCAGACCTGCTAACAGCTAACCGGTCTGTGACAACACAGACTTTACATTTGGCCAGAAACCCAAAGATTTCAGAATTAGCTGATTTTGTAGCTCAGTTTCCTTGAATGTTGTTTTGAACTTTAATGGATAGTTGTCCCAAAAATGAAAATTCATGTCATTCCAAAACCCATAAGACTTTTGTTCATCTTCTACAAATGAAGATACTGTTAATGGAGAGGTTCCCCAACTTTTTAGAGTGACATTTAACATCCTTCTATGTACCCTCTTCCACTTAGCCTGGAGTCACACCTTTTCTGTTAAGGGACAATGTTTGCCCACCTTAAATTGATTTTCAGGTCCATTTTTTAAACCTTTAAAATTCCATTAATATAACTATTAATATATTAAATAAAGCAATAAATTACACAAAATCAATAATTTCAATCAAATGAGAAATTCTCAACAAAAGCCATCTTTGCACTGCAGTGGTACAAGCTGCATAGATGTATTTACAGACTGTTTAATTTTGCTCAGATGTAGCATGAATGCCATTACAATGGCATAAATAATGTTATGAGACAGTTTTAAATTAAAAATGTTCAATAGAGAAATATGAAATGATGGTCAAAGCGAAGTGATTCTTTTAAATATTAAACTAAAACCAGCAGTAGGTAGTGGCAAGTCGCTGTCTTAATGAGTGAGTCATCGAGTCATTCATTCATCCTTTCATTTACTAAGCAAGTGGCTGTATTTTTGAATGGGTCATTGAATCATTGACTCTCCCAATTCGTTCAAAGCCCCAGATTCATTCACTGACCGAACACTGCTGTGTGTTGCTTGGTGACACAAAATGTGTTTCAGCCCTCACAGTCATTCCCCCATACTAAAGCCCAATTTATACTTCTGCGTCGAACTCACGCTGTAGCTACTTCGTAGGCTGTGTGTAGCACGCGTAGCCTACGGCGTACCCTGCGCGCACTTCTCCAAAAATGTAACAACGTCAATTATACGCGGACCGCAAGCGCTGTGATTAGTCTGCTAGAACCCCTCCCTCTGGTTTCACATGATCCCTCTGCATGTGTAATTGCACGTCAACACGTACAATGACGCAGAAGTATAAATGAAATCCGATGCCTAGCCTACAACATAGAGACTATGGCGTTGGTCCGACTCAGAAGTATAAATCAGCCTTAACACATAACAGGTGTCTTAACCCCACTTAATAAATGACACTCCCCTTTTAGCATTGGTCACATTACTTTTCCATTACATGGCTCCTACACTATTATTTAATTGCAAAATAGAGCAAACAATACTCTATGTACATCACTTATTATTACAATTTTGTTTGTTTAACTTAAATTAATGTCACATTTGCAATCGTGTGGATATTCGGGGGAAAAATTGCATTACACTCGTATAATACACTCACCTAAAGGATTATTAGGAACACCATACTAATACTGTGTTTGACCCCCTTTCGCCTTCAGAACTGCCTTAATTCTATGTGGCATTGATTCAACAAGGTGCTGAAAGCATTCTTTAGAAATGTTGGCCCATATTGATAGGATAGCATCTTGCAGTTGATGGAGATTTGTGGGATGCACATCCAGGGCACGAAGCTCGCGTTCCACCACATCCCAAAGATGCTCTATTGGGTTGAGATCTGGTGACTGTGGGGGCCATTTTAGTACAGTGAACTCATTGTCATGTTCAAGAAACCAATTTGAAATGATTCGAGCTTTGTGACATGGTGCATTATCCTGCTGGAAGTAGCCATCAGAGGATGGGTACATAGTGGTCATAAAGGGATGGACATGGTCAGAAACAATGCTCAGGTAGGCCGTGGCATTTAAACGATGCCCAATTGGCACTAAGGGGCCTAAAGTGTGCCAAGAAAACATCCCCCACACCATTACACCACCACCACCAGCCTGCACAGTGGTAACAAGGCATGATGGATCCATGTTCTCATTCTGTTTACGCCAAATTCTGACTCTACCATCTGAATGTCTCAACAGAAATCGAGACTCATCAGACCAGGCAACATTTTTCCAGTCTTCAACTGTCCAATTTTGGTGAGCTCGTGCAAATTGTAGCCTCTTTTTCCTATTTGTAGTGGAGATGAGTGGTACCCGGTGGGGTCTTCTGCTGTTGTAGCCCATCCGCCTCAAGGTTGTGCGTGTTGTGGCTTCACAAATGCTTTGCTGCATACCTCGGTTGTAACGAGTGGTTATTTCAGTCAAAGTTGCTCTTCTATCAGCTTGAATCAGTCGGCCCATTCTCCTCTGACCTCTAGCATCAACAAGGCATTTTCGCCCACAGGACTGCCGCATACTGGATGTTTTTCCCTTTTCACACCATTCTTTGTAAACCCTAGAAATGGTTGTGCGTGAAAATCCCAGTAACTGAGCAGATTGTGAAATATTCAGACCGGCCCGTCTGGCACCAACAACCATGCCACGCTCAAAATTGCTTAAATCACCTTTCTTTCCCATTCTGACATTCAGTTTGGAGTTCAGGAGATTGTCTTGACCAGGACCACACCCCTAAATGCATTGAAGCAACTGCCATGTGATTGGTTGATTAGATAATTGCATTAATGAGAAATTGAACAGGTGTTCCTAATAATCCTTTAGGTGAGTGTATATTATCAACTTTAAAAACTAACTTGCACTGTGTTTTATAGTATCAAAGCGAGTCTTAAATGGATCTCTATGTACAGTGTGTCTATATTTGTTTTTCATGCTAGTAAGTGCTAAAACCCCACTTTCCCTGTTTTTACACTGGGGCCTTGTGCCTGTTAGAAATACATGCTCAGTTTGAATGATATTTTATAGTGGGGTAGAATTAAATGAAAGGCAAAACTCAGCATTTTGTTCTGAGAGATTTCTCTCCCTCCATTGAAGCGTAAAATTTTTAGTGTAATGGACTTTCAAAGAGTTTATAAATTCTAAATGCAATCCATATGACTCAAGCTGTTTGATCCAAGTCTTCTGAAGAGACACACTTTATGCACAGATTTAATTTAGGATTTTATTCGCATATAAACATTGCTCAGCACACATACATGGAGTACATCAAAAATGGTGAAAAGCTCAACCATACTTGCTTGAAGCACAAGATCCAATGAGGTTTGTTGTCGTTCATATTTAATTTCTGAAATTTGCAGTATGTTTTTAGAGGGCATTGAACTCTTGTCTCAAAAGATAGGGACAATTTGATTCCTTATGATTCTTTAATGACCAATTTCTGTATTATTCAATCTAAAATATAATGCTTATAATGATGCACTAAGACTTTTGTTAAAAAAGCCGAGATGGATTAGTGCCGGTGACTTGTTTGTGTCTGCTCGAGTTAACACATTGAAGGCTGTTTTGAGAAACATAATGTATAATTTCATTTGTCGACTTAATGAGTCTGGAAATAGTGTCATCATGACTAACACTGAATATAGCGCCATACGCTACACATCTAAACCTTGGAGACACTGGTATGACTGTCTTTTGAAAGAATAGAATAGAATAGAATTCTAAATAATTTTTTTTTTTTTTTTTTGTATGTATTTAATGTGATGTGTTTTAATTTTTTTGCTGTCTGTTGTTTTTTATGAAGTATGGACCATGAGTCTGCAATAAAAGTCTATCCATCTATCCATCTATCATCTATCATCTATCATCTATCTAGTAAATAGTCTCTGCTTTATAGGCTGTGCATGGACTGAATTTTACTTGGAATCAATCTGTTGTCCTGTTTAAACATGCTGCATGTACAGGGGGTTGTTCATTCTGTCTTTCAGTGAATGTGAGTCATTGGGAAGCTGTCTGACACACTGTTGCCATCATGAACATGTGAACTTCACCGCCTACACATGCAAGTCATGCCAGTGATGGCCATGTCTGGTGTTCATCAAACAGGCCTTCTCGATCATCATGCTTTACCAGTCACTCGTTTTTTTTTTTCTCTATCCATCTCTCCAACCTGTCCCTTATTTTCCGTAGTGCTCTTGGCAGCAAAAGGAACATCTGAATATTTGTAATTGTGATTTAATTAAAATGGCTATTGTACTTTTTCAGAATTTATTATGGTGCTATGATGGTTATTTATTATCTACTTTTTGTGATTCAACATTTATTTGAGAAGTTATTAGATTTCCAGCTTGGCATAAATGATAAAGTGCTCATTAGTCTGTATAGATTTAAAGGAATAGTTCACTAAAAATAATTAAATTGTCACGCACCCTTGTTGTTCCAAACCTCAATGACTTTCTTCCATGAAACACAAAGGAGAGTTGTTGAAGAATGTTCTAGCAATTTTCTATGAAATTCTCCCATTCCATTTTCTTATGAAATGGATGTTGCGACGCATATTGTGGCATATTGATTACCTATTGTGACGCATATCCAAGTGAAAATTTTAGGGTGGGACTTGATTTTGTGCATCCAGAATTGATTGGATAGTTGGATTGTTGTGCTTTGCTATTGCTGTGATCTCATTTGAGTGACAGGTTGTCATTTTTTGACTATTGGTTTTCAAATACTGTGTATTCTGACATACTACACCCTTGGCATGCTGTTTTTCACATACTATATATCAGAGAAGTAGGCATATTCGGACATGAGGAGAATGTACTCTCTAAAAAAAAAAAAGCTGTGTTGCTTCAACCTATGTTTGGGTCAAATATGGACAAACCCAACTGTTGGGTTTAAAATTTAATAAAAAAAATTGAACCAATGGTTGAGTTTGTCCATACTTGACCGAGACATTTTTTTTGAAATGTGTGAGTTTGCCATGATTAATCAGTGTATTTAATGATCTGTACTGGACTCTTGTTGACCTCTGTAGTGGTCGAATGGCAACAGCTGCTATGCAGATGTTCCTACCACTCACTGAGGTCACTTACCACACACACAATGCAACTCAATACAGCAGCAGCTCTATGACCCTTGTCTGCTATCTGGGCTAGTCACACCAGTGGGGAAGTGTGTATAGTGGTTGATACTTATAGACAACGTCATACAGTAATTTCATATGCTACTGTCTTCAGATTTAGAAGAACTTATTGTCTCATTCTTGATATTGTTTCCCCTGAAGCTGTTAATGTTATTTTTGCTAATGTTAGATGTTGTAGTCGATATATGTGTTAAAATGCTGTTATATGCTCTAACTTGATTTACTTACACCTTTAATGTCACCTTTTAGTTAATAAGCTCATTTGGTAATTTAGGAGTTTAGTATGAGCTCTTGTCTTTTAAGTGTGTTTAGAGGCTTCTGGCCTTGAGTCAGCTCTGCAGTCATGAGATCATTAGTAGATGGACCTGGGTTAATTACTGCGGCTTTAACTCATCCCTCATGAGGCTATAACACGCACGCCATCACTGGTAGGATTTCCATGTTAAATTAGCTGCTTTTCTCTTTCCGAACTTGCCTATCTGTTATATCTTCCACCTAACATGGCTAATGGGAATAACATTTTGACTGAATAATCTGTCATTGATAAACTGATAAACTTTGTGATGGAATAAGATCTTTAAAGCTAGATTGTGGATAAACCTTCTCAGGGTCCAATTAAATATCCGTTACTGTGGTTTCATTTGAAATGTCTTTTTGATTAGCATTTTTAAAGTTGTGCTTGACTGACCATCAGTCTTTCTTTCTTACTGTCTCCATAGATCTGCAGTGCTTTAGAGTTGCATACGCCTCAAATTTACGGTAAGACCAAGCTCTCTGTACCTCTTTCAAAATATTTTTTGTGCTGCTTTTAATTGTATTTCATTGCTGTAGAAAAGTCTTTCCCAGCCTTTTTTTGTTTTATGTACACCAAACAGTCCCATTAGTAGGGTTCAGGTACCCCTTCATCAACACCAAACCCAATTTTTTTTTTTTTTTTTGGATATCATTAAGCATTAGCATTATTAAAATGTGCATTACCCACTATAGTTATTCACATTTAATCTAAAAGCAATCAATACTTTCTTTTACCAAAATAATTAAAGCTAAATAGAAATGTATAGAAAAATGACAAACTTCAACAAAAATTAAAACGAGAACTGAAAATATAAAAAAGCAAATTAAAAAATATTAATATATTTCTTTTTTATAGGTTTAAGTTAATTGAAATCTCTCAAAGTAATCAGTTTTATGCACATTTATACACTATTTGAGGAGTTAACACTAACTTTGTGGAGGGTGGAGTTTAGCGCCGTAATCATATTTCAGTAGCCCACAGTTACTATAGTAACACTGGTGACAGACATGAGTCACGTCTAGAAGTGTGTCTATGAGTGTATGACTCAATGGGAGAATATAGCTGCCGAGTCTTGCTGATATGAGGCAGTGGAAATAAAAGGTTGTGTTAATTGAATGGCTGCATGTGTGCGTTTCATTACTGTAAGAACTTGAGTGAGTAATCAGACTTCAGTCAGTCTGCTAACCTGAATGTAGCATGTGATCCTGTTAAATGTCTAAAAATGGAAGAGCATTCTCTAGAGTGTTATGATGTCCCGGGCTCTCTAGAGCCACCGGTGGGCTGGTCTAGTCAGTGCTTGTGGATCTTGCAAACATTGAATGCAGAAGAGAAGTTACGCCCGATCAGACAGGAATTTTGTGTTGTTCACAACATGGGCTGATTTTCTGTACAGGGGTTTGGTGTTCTACTGAATTGAGGTGATGTATTTAAAGGAAAACTGCTCATTTCTGCACCACTAACAACACCAGATGGAATTGCAAAAAGTAATTTGATCCCCAAACAGCTTTTCAAAACGCTACTCCTCCACCCCATCTCCTACAAAAAAAGAACAGTGCAACCAGTGTAGTCTGATTCACAAGCAAATGACTCTTGTGAACATGTTGTTTTAATGAATGCTTCTAAAAGATTCACAAACTTCAGTAGTTTTGAATCAGTCTGATGAATCTTTTACTGAATGAACTAACTGAATCACTCAGAGCAGTTACTGAATCAACATTTGACTCGTGGCTCAATACTTTTAGTGATGTCTGTCTCAAAATGAAGCAAGTTGTTTTATACTTAATAGTCATGACACAATGTCTGATTCAACTCTGCGTATATTGAGTTTCCAACAATGCATTTCCTGAACTATATATGTCTGTCTAAAATGGCTTGGAGCTCTCCAGCTTGTCCCTGACATACTAGGTCAGATCGCTGCCAAACCCATGCCAGTGTTCAGTGTGCCAACTGTGCACAAGGGCATCCTCTATCCCCACAGACATACATACAGACTAAAGGTTAGCTGAATGCTGAGAGATATTCTGACTTTAAGATAATAGTTTTGGTTCTGTATTGGATGTTGATTTAATGCTAATTTTGAAGGGAATTAACGGTTATAATTCTTTTTATGCACTAGTCAAAGTGATTTGATTTTGAACCTTCAAAGTGAAACGCTATCCTCTGTCTAGTATTATGTTGTGTCTTTTTTTCTGTGTGTGTGTGTGTGTGTGTGTGTGTGTGTGTGTGTGTTTAAACTAAACAGGGTTTCATTAATGCGCAGTTTGGATAGTGCTGAAAGCAGAAAGACAGCTGACTGGGAGCTCAGGTGCTAACAGTAAAGTGTGTGTGTGAGAGAGGGGGAGAGGATGGACCGAATCCTGATACCTTTCTAATAACAGACATAATGTCAAACAGGAAAATGAGTTTTAGGTACAGATTATGTGTATTAGAGGGCCAAAACTATTAAAAAGTGTAAGAATGTAATTGGTTCAAATGTTCATGCTGCTTTAATGATTAATGTGAGCAATTTGTATTGGGGGTAACATAATATTACAGATGGAGATGGACAGTGATTTTTCCTTATTCCACAGTTTCCACAAAAATATTATGAGAAATATGTAATGTTTCTAGTGCTCCAAAACAGCATATTAGAATTATTTCTATAAGATCATATGACACTGAAGAGTGAAGACTGGAATAATTATGCTGACAATTCAGCTTTGCCATCACAGGAATAAATTATTATTATTATTAATTTTTTTTTTTTTTTTTTTTTTTTTTTTACACTGTATTTATAATCACATACATGCAGTCTAGGTGAGAATAAGAGACTATTTAAAAATTTACCAAGTACCAACTCCAAACTTTTGAACGTTGGTGTATATTTATTAACATTTTTGTATTTAGTGAGGGAACACTTTGCTGACAGTCAGTACATTTTGGGGGGGAAATTCAAATAAATGAATTAGCATAATTTTTTTTAGGCCGAAACATTTTTTGTCACATACAGCAAACATCTCCTCACTATCCGTTAGCTGCCTGTCCCCTGAACACACTGTAAAAAAAAACGCGATCTCTGTAGACAGCCCAGGCTCCACAAACGGCAAGAAAAACAAACTGGCCCAGCCTGGACCATGAAACATAACAAACAGTGTTCCAGCCAATAACTGACAAGAATGATTTGGGGGTGGGGGTTGGGGGAAGAGAGAAGCATGAAGAGGGAAGTTAGCTAGAGGAGAGATGTCCTAGACAACGATTACGACTGACGTTAGAATTATATTCTCTTGAATTTTGATATGGCCGACACGCGACCAAAGAGACGACGTTCCGATGAACAAATAGCAAAGAAGAGGGAAAAGTAGAAGGAACGCGCGAAGTCCCGAATTCACATCGGAAAAGCCTTCGACTCGTTCGTGACTGTTTCAGGAAGCACGGAAGGGAGGGGGAGGGGACGGGATGAGGAGGAGGGAGGGTCGAGCTTGACAATACTTCGAACGTCAACAAGAAGTGACGTCACCCAACATCGCTTAGAGCTTTAATTAACAATGAACATGTTTGACAATATTTGCATTTACATCTTTTATGAGAATCAGAATGTTGATGAAAGTCCTAAAATCAGCATCATTCAAATGCACACGTTCTCTCTTCTGTTCTCCGTCCCTCTCATCTCCTTCCATCTCTCCACAGGTGCAGAGTCTTTGTAATACTTGAGCTGGCAGGATGGTGGCGCTGTCTTTGAAGATCTGTGTGAGACAGTGTAATGTGGTGAAGACGATGCAGTTTGAGCCATCAACGGCAGTGTACGATGCATGCCGGGTCATCCGAGAGAGGGTTCAGGAAGCCCAAACAGGACAGGGTGAGACATGCTTGCTTTCTTTGTTCCTTGTATAGTAAGATTTTCTAGTTGCTAATGTTGCATACTTTTTTCAAATGCAAGCTCTAATACAGTGCCTGTTGTTTCTCAGCTTCAGAATATGGGCTGTTTCTGTCAGATGAAGATCCCAGGAAAGGCATCTGGCTGGAAGGGGGCCGGACGCTGGATTATTACATGCTGAGAAATGGGGTAAGTTCTTTGATCTTCTGTCTCTCTCTCTCTGTTTTACAAGCTGTTGTCAAATGTTCTGTGACATGTCTTTGGACTCTGGTTTTTTGTGACATGTCTTCGCAACAGATTTTGAGTATGTGTGTGTGATGAAAGATGAGAACTCTGCTCTTAGTTATTTTTATAGGCTCTGTGTATGTGTGATTTAAGGACATTGGTCACTGCAGCATGTGGTTTTTGTTTGTATTTGTTTACGCTTGTAAGTCTCTCTGATTGTGTGAAGTATGAGAAGTGTTGCATAGAAAGACAAAACCGAATGCTTGTTCCCTCAGGAAGAAATAAAAATGTGTGTGCGGTGTAAATTGAGAAGTGTTAAATGAAGATTTCATCAGTAGTGTTTCATCTTTTGTCAGAAGTTGACATCAAAAGACCTCTTCTTCTCCCTCATACATGCACACACAGATGTTCAGCTCTCACAACCACGTCTTGCTTGTCTAATTTGTTGTATTTTGCAAAAAAAAATCCTTTTCCTCTTGTTTCTCTCACAAACTCATTCACATTCATTACAGTGTTTGCAAGGCAGCACCTAATTTATATTCCTCAAACATTCTGGTTAGGGTTTGTTCTTTTTGCAATTCTGCAAATGCAACACGAACCGCTTCGGATACAGAACTTTATTTTGTAGATAATCTCAGTCTTAGGTTAAAGATCGTTAAAAATGTAACCAGCATTTATCATAATATTAACATACTGAATTGTCATTGATCTTATTTCTTACATCTATTTTGCTTGCTCATTTTTATTGTCTTCCTTGCATATATTTAACCATAAATAGTAATGTTTTGCCTTTAGGCTGCACAAATTTGATTCTTGTGTGCTGCTGGCTGAAAACAAGACGTGTGGTGAATTTCTTGCATACAGCAAAACAACTCAGATGCAGAATTTCATTCAGAATCAAAACATCTTTCCTTTAAACTTTAAAACTATTTGTTTACTGAGCTTGGGAAATCTAGTTTCTCTCTCTCTCTCGGTCTCTTAGGACATACTGGAGTATAAGAAAAAACAGAGACCTCAGAAGATAAAAATGCTGGATGGCGCTGTGAAGACCATCATGGTGGATGATTCCAAAACTGTGGGAGAGCTGCTTGTCACCATCTGCAGTAGAATAGGTCAGTGATGCTCTTATACAGGTTACTATCTGATATAACTGTATCATATACAGTTATTCTCTTGTATGGGTTATTTTGAGGGGGAACTTGTGGTTCCGTGGGGGGTGGGGGGTTAACTTGGTAGTAAATGATTAAAAAAAAGATGTTAGTATACTGGTTTAGTTTTTATTTAAAGTTCAAGGCAACCTGTGTTTAAACAGTGATTTGCACACAAATTCAACTCCATTGGACTGACCAAATATATACATGTTAATGCATGATCTGCCATAGCTTTTAAGACAAATGCATTATACATTATTGTTCAAAAAAAAATTGATTTGAGAAATTTCAAAAGTGTTACCAAAGATTTCTATTCCAAATTAATCCATTTCTCATCCAACTCATCAAAGCATGCTGAAAAAACAAAAATAATAAACAGCTATTCTCAACATTGATAATTATTGATAAGTTTCTTGAGCAGCAAATCAGCATATTAGAATGATTTCTGAAGGATCATGTGACACTGAAGACTGGAGTAATGATACTGAAAATTCAGCTTTGTCATCACAGGAATGAATTACATTTTAAAATATTCTCAGAGAGAAAATATATTTCACAATATTACTGTTTTTACTCTATTACTGATCAAATAAATTCTGCCTTGGTGAGTATTAGAGAGAGACTTCTTTCACAAACACTAAAAATGTATACCATCACAAAACTTCAGTAGAACAAATCAGTAATTTGTCTATGTATACTTCTGCCGTTATACACACAACACAGGCCATAACAAGTCTATAACTATGTCTCATTTCTCCTTCCAGGAATCACTAACTATGAAGAGTACTCTCTCATCCAGGAGGTGGTAGAGGAGAAGAAAGATGAAGGGACGGGCACACTGAAGAAAGACAGGACTTTACTGAGGGAGGAGAGGAAGATGGAGAAGCTCAAAGCTAAACTGCACACAGATGATGACTGTAGGTAACACATCATCACCCACCATGTGCAGATAGACATACTGAACTGCTAAATGGGCCACAATAAGTCAATAAAGTTTAGGTTTAAAATTCTTTCAGGGTTATCTTTGCTTCCCTTTAGTCTATCCCTTTTATTATATTTTCTTAAATTTTTGTTTCTAAGTATTCTCTTATTCTATTATTTTATATATAAATAAATATATAAATAAATGAATACTTTTATTCAGCAAGAATGCCTAAAATTGATCAAAAGAGACAGTAAATACATTTTTTTTTTTTTATAATATTACAAAATGTATAATATTTATAATATTACAAAATGTATAATATTTAGGGGTGTCCCCGACTATGGATTTTCATAGTCGAATCAGAATCGTCAAGTCTTGCCTATAGTCGACTAATAGTCGAATCATGTGTATGGGGGCGGGGCTTTAACATTTCAAAGCCGCGATGTACAGAAAATCACACAAAGATATAGAAGAAAATGTATAAAAACATTTTGGATCAATAAAACTAAGAAATAACATAATTAACTCCAGAAAGGCCACACTGCAGACAGGATTTATATTTCACATGCAAATCAAATTAAATCGGCTAAATTACCTGTGCGAGCAGGCTCTAAGTACAGCACAACATTGATGCACCGAAAAAAATAAACAATTAATTTACTAAATTAAATTAGAACAGAATATACCTTTCTAATAAATAAAAATACAAAACGAAATCAATCAGAATCAAGTCACAAGATAAGGAGCAAATGTGTGCAAAATGCCTAAAGTGCAGGGGAACATATATTCAAAACACAAGCCACAAATAGTTAGATTAGATAACCCTGACAGATCAATAAATACAATTAAAATAAAGAAATTATTAAAATAACGATAGTAGCCAGAATTTTCAACTTTGTCTTTTTAACTGCAGAAACAACAATAAATGCTAAACTGGAGTGGCAGTCTTTTTAGCTAAAAATGTTCACAGCATCCAAAAATCTAATTAGAACCGGCTGAAAAGTTTTGAAATCACTTGTACCCTACCTGATCGAGAGAACAAATCCAGTCTTTCACTCTGTCTGTGTCCGTTGGAGTCTTTTCAAATTGTGCTCGCGGATAAAATACATTCTAAAACACTTAACGTGAAAAACGTTTAACGACTTAATCTCCTAAAATAGTTAAATTAAAATATGAAAACGCTTTACTATAGGAGGAACGCATTGCGTTCATTTTCTGGGTTCATCTGCTTATCTGCACATAGTATGGTTTCTTAATAAAGTGTGTACTGTGTACATGCATTAAGCCACGTTAAAGTGCCTTTTAAGCGTTTTAAAAGCTTTTTTCACGTTAAGCATTTTAGAATGTCTTGTTAACGTTGGCCGGCAGAAGTGCGATCATGGTTTTCCTGATGCTAAATCCAGCCTTGGAGAATATCCTTTCTGATGGTGTACATTCACACTTTAGATTTTCTTATCCCAGACATTGTTAAAGATTTAAATCCTTGCCGCCAAGACGTTCCTCTGTCGGTCACGGATTGAAAGTGAAACTTAAATCTGTCACGGGGTGTTTGGATTTATTCACGCACGTTAAAAAATATTTATTAAAAGCTTCTTTCTTTGCACATTTTTATATACAGCATTATCATAATAGGCTGAATATTAACGTATTGACAGAAAACCGGTAGTTCTATGTGAAATCAGACATTGAGCGCCCTCATATAGCCAAAGTGGCATGATCCTCGTTTCATAACACGCCTGCGAAGATTCGACCGTGAGATCGGTAGTCGAATCAGGCTCCTCCTATCAAAGCATCGAATCTTCGACTATTCGGGGTCACCCCTAATAATATTTATAATATTACAAAAGATTTCTATTTCAAATAAATGATGTTCTTTTAAACTTTCTATTCATCAAAGAATCCTAAAAAAATTATCATGGTTTCCACAAAAATATTAAGCAGCGCAACTATTTTCCACATTAATGATAATCAGAAATGTTTCTTGAGCACCCAATCAGCATATTAGAATGATTTATGAAGGATCATGACTCTGACGACTGAAGTAATGGTTAATAAAGAGTGATCTTAAATTGTAATAATACCTCATGATATCATTTATTTGTCTTTATTTTTGATCCAAAAAATGCAGCCTTGGTGAGCATGACCCCAAACCTTTGAACTGTAGTGGATCTTCTGTTAATAACTCTGTAAAAACAGTTTGATATATGAAAAAATATATAAATAGTTTATTTCTGTTTCTCTCACAGTGAATTGGTTGGATCATGGGCGTACGTTTAGAGAACAGGGAGTCGAGGAGAGTGAAACGCTACTGTTGAGACGAAAGTTCTTCTACTCCGATCAAAACGTGGACTCGCGAGATCCTGTGCAGCTCAATCTGCTCTATGTACAGGTTAGACACGCCTCTTCTCTCTTACTGTATTTTATAATGATATGAGGTGAAAGCCATGATCGGTATCCAACCGCCTCATGTTGACCTAAATGATCTGATTCCACGGTTCTCTACTTGTCCGTTCAATATAATGTATACAGATCGAAATACTGTAAATCTCTTATCGACATATGACCCTAAAAGCCTCTTGAGTGCTGCACTACATGCTGTTATACACATTGTATCGATCTGGAAAGTAGTGCAGTCCCTATTACCTTTTTATAAGTTCTCCTTCTGTGAGGGACTCGGTTCCTGATCTGGATCATTTCTGCTGTTTGATTTCTAAAGGCTTTGATAACAAATGTGTCATCCTGCATGTGTTTCCCCAGGCGCGTGACGACATCCTGAATGGTTCTCATCCCGTGTCATTTGACAAGGCTTGTGAATTTGGTGGAATTCAAACACAGATCCAGTTCGGGCCTCATATAGAACATAAACACAAGTCTGGATTTCTGGAGTAAGACCAAATCCCAGTACTTTCAGTTATAGTACACAGTGTTTACTGCCCCTCTGCTTCATAATCAAGGGTGCTGCATTATTAAAAGCCATCATGAAATGATGTGAAAAATCTAGATATTGTAATGACCATATGGTCCATTCAGGTAATGAGCTTAACAAACTCGAATGAAATGTGCTTAATGCATTTAAATATTGTATGCGTATCGTATAACTGTAATGCCAGTTTCAGTTTAATGTATTGTTGCTTATCTTCTCACTTTGAATGTGAATATCATTTCGTTCAGCTTGAAGGAGTTTCTGCCTAAGGAATACATCAAACAGAGAGGAGCAGAGAAGAAGATCTTTCAGGTGGGCCAGTTTATCCTGCACTTGGTTATACACTTGTCTGTTTATCTTGAATTTCACTCTTTGTAAGCAGAGATGAATGAGATAAATGAATTAATTAGGTGAATAAACGCTTTGTGAATTTAACAGGAACATAAGGCTTGTGGAGAAATGACAGAGATTGAAGCCAAAGTGAAATATGTGAAGCTTGCGAGATCACTCAGAACATATGGAGTGTCTTTCTTCTTGGTGAAGGTAAAATGCATGTGTGTTTGTGTTGTACTTGGTTATATAAACTGTTTATTACAGTGGAATGTCCAGACTTCCCAGATGATGATGATGATGATGATGATGATGATAAAATAATAATAATAGCTTAAATCTTATTTATAATTGGTTGTGTGTTTGTATGTGTTGTGTATGTACAACCAAAAATTGACTCTGCTTTAAATTCCCATGTGCAAGAAGGTTATTGAAGGTCCCACCCCCGAGTTGATTAGAATAGTAGGCCGCACCTATGATGGGCAATCAAATTTCTTGGCCAGGGCCACCCATATGGACATGCACCTATTGCATAGAGGGTATGCATTGATGTCACTTTCCCGCCCCCCTCAGCCGGACTGAGTGGCAAAAGAGCCTGCTGCGGGACTGGATTTAATAGGGGAAACTGCGAAAACGCGAGTAAAACAAACGATTATCAGTTTAAACTAAAGGTTGGACTCGATTATAGTGTTCCTTACAAATTACCAAAGACCCAGTGATCCATGGATATTAACATGCAGCCAGGAATTGTGTTTCCTGACATTGCCTGATTTCAACGCCATAAAGCACATTTTCCTGTGAACGCTTTAAGTTATATAAATACAATATAGGTAAGTCTAAATCCGGGTGATCACTTATATCAATGTTATACATAAGGGATAATGTAGTACATCCAGCCGGTTGTTCTCTCAAAATAAAGAGCTTCGCGTCGGGCTCCTCATCAACCTGTCAGGGGTTTATTTTGAGAGAACAACCGGCTGGATGTAGCCTACATTATCCCGCTTATTACACGGCTAATTGCCACATAAGTAAATAATTACAGACACGAAATAATGATCTTTAAGTCTTTAAACGCAAAGCTTCCACGGAGAGAGCAGTTGCTGGCATGGCAAGTTTAAACTAGATGGACATTTAAGAGATACGGTATACAGTCATACCATTTATTACACAGCATTTTGACACATAAATAATTATGGAGATAAGAGATATTGATTTCAGATTAAACCGTTTTAAAATTGTACCTGTTTGTATCTTATTATCCAACAGTGTAACGTTACAAAACAATAGTCACAAAATGGCAGCAGCTGCGTTTGTATGAAACAAGAGCGAGCGAGTCCATGATACTGGATGGCATAATTAAATAACTATACACCAAATATTGATTCGACTGAGTTTTAATATTTTATTAGCTCACCAAATGCAAAACTCGTTCCTTCCAATCACATTTCTGAATCAGCTCACATATTGTAAAGGTGTTTTTGAGATCAGCAGTCCTGAGTCACAATGTCAGTGTTCTTTCATTCCCAAGTCCAGATATTTTCTTCGATGTACATGTTGCCAATCAATTGTTCTCATAAGAGAGGAATTCCACCTCCAGAATTCTTCCATCTCTTCCACCCCCCATTCCTGGCCAGTGGTGGTCTGCATGACTCATGCACTGATTACAATTCAGCTCTGCTTGAGTTGTAAAGTTAAGGTGGAGCAGATGTGCTGGTTGCCTGAAATGAAGATCTCAAGTTACTGATTTTAGTTTTGGGCTGGCTTTTATTTATCTCTTATGACCAATATAATTATTGTCTGTATTCATAAACTCAAACTATTTGCAGTTTGGCTATTTATTTATTTATTGGCCTTTAGTGGTAAATGCATCTTTGCAAAAAAGCTAAAGTGAGAAATATTGGCACAACTCGGAAACTCAGACAGGCAAGCAGAGCTCAGCTCATCCATCTGCTGACAGCTCTGTACAGAAACAAAAGAAAAACAGTAAGCTTTAGAGAATCTGAGAGGATACTGGAAGAGTGTTATGTGGAATAAGTGTTACATTTTTTTGTCAACTGTTAAATACACCAGCAGGATTTTGGTAGATCATTTGCATTGTTCTGAACATAGTGAATTTTATTTTGTGTTGATTTTTGTTTCTTAGGAAAAAATGAAAAGTAAAAATAAGCTGGTCCCAAGGCTGCTGGGTATAACCAAAGAATCCGTGATGCGAGTGGATGAGAAAACCAAAGACGTGGTTCAAGAGTGGCCACTTACTACAGTGAAGAGATGGGCCGCCTCACCTAAGAGCTTTACACTGGTACTTATATAACAGACATTGACTTCCAGATGGCTCAAGGGCTTTTTTCATATATTCACAACTGTTGAAAAGTAAAGTAAAGTTTTTGAAGTCTCTTATGCTCACATAGGCTGCATTTATTTGATATTTGATTCATTTATATGAAATATTATTGTAACTTAAAACGTCTATTTCAAAATAATTGAAATGTAATTTATTCCTGTGATGGCAAAGCTGAATTTTTAGCATCATTACTCCAGTCTTCAGTGTCACATGATCCTTCTGAAATCATTCTAATTTGGTGCTCAAAAAACATTTCTTCTTATTATCACAGTTAAAAACAATTGTGCTGCTTAATATTTTTGTGGAAACCATGTTACGATTTGTTTCCAGGATTCTTTTATTGATTTATTTAAGTTCTAAAGAACAGCATTTATGTAAAATATAATACTTTTGTAACATTATAAATGTCTTTTCTGTAACTTTTGATCAATTTAACATTGTCTTGCTGATTCAAACTATTATTTCCATTAAAAAAAATACTGACCCCAAAGTTTTGAACGCACACGCGCACTTTATACCCATTATTTATTCTCATTCTCATTAAAATCTGACAACCTGTGTTTTTCTCCATATGAAGGATTTCGGGGAGTATCAGGAGAGCTACTACTCTGTTCAGACCACAGAGGGGGAGCAGATATCGCAACTTATAGCTGGCTACATCGATATCATTCTCAAGAAGGCCTGTATTAACTCCTTTATCTGCCTTTCCTTCATGAAACAGTCAACAATCAGTTGTCCTGTTCTTTTCCTGATAGATAATCTCCTGGATTATGAAGGGTTTTTGTATTACAGATTAACAGTGTTCAGATTACAGCATACACAATGTTACAGTAAATACCAGATTAAACCTGAGTTTTATGTGTAAATGTGTTTATTTTTGAATGTTTGGCCCTACAGAAACAAAGCAAGGACCGTTTTGGTTTAGAGGGAGATGAGGAGGCCACCATGTTGGAGGAATCAGTAAATCCGAAAAAGTAAGACGTACACATTTTGAGTCAGCAGTGATAAGAACCATATTTCCTTTCAAGGTTTTGTAATTTTCTGCCAGTTGTCTTCGGAAATACTTTTGTAATCAGACCAGTGCAGCATAACAGGAAAATCACAGTGGAAAAACCTTATCTCAGTTTCTATTTATCTAGATTGAGCTGAGGTTACCTGTTCCACACACAGTAATATATTCAGCCTGTTTTTAAAGAGTGCCGGCGGGAGTCTCCTCTTCTTGAATAACCCCTGTAGCACTAATACAAAATGAAAAATGTACTTGAACTTTTGTACCTTTCTGTGTCATTTCATTTATCTTTTTTTTTTCTCTCTATCTTTCACAGATCTACTATATTGCAGCAGCAGTTTAACCGTGCCGGACGGGTAGAGCATGGCTCAGTGGCATTGCCTGGGATCTTGAGGTCAGGTTCTGTCGGCCCAGAAGAGCTAAACATGGGTACCATGCCCTCTCCACAACAACAGATCACTACTGGACAGATGCATCTTGGGCATATGCCACCACTGGTGAGTCTACATATGCAAATGCTCACATTCATAGAACACTTGGTTAATTCAGCAAAGTTAATTAATTGTCCATTATTGGTTATAGGCCACCTTGCTGTCTAGATATCAGCATGAGTCCCTTCATAACACATATTGGTTGATCATCAATTAACAGCTGTCAAAGTTAGATATATAGATATATTAGTGGATGAATGTGTAATTACTGCCATCCTTAATGTGGCGATCAGAGCGCAGCCCAACAGGCTCTCGTGGGAACCATTAGCACCAGTATGCAAGCGGTGCAACAGGCACAGGAGGACCTGGAGGAGGTGGAAGAGCTGCCACCACTTGGAGATGATATGGTGAGAAAATGCATACGTGACACTTCACATTTACTCTCCTGTACCTATTACCAATATTTTGCTTTGTGTTTAAATGTAGTGAATGCACACAACTTGTATTTTTCTTTATTTCAGGCTTCTAAAATGTGGATTCAGAACAAGGTGGATGAGTCCAAGCATGATATTCACTCTCAGGTGGACGCCATTGCAGCTGGAACTGCCTCTGTGGTTAATCTTACTGCTGGTAAAACCTTGGCTGTATTAAATCTGATTAAATTAGTCAAATGTTTCACAACACTTACTATCCAGCTGTACTGTAAAGACAAATGAAAAACCTGACAGACCCTTCAAAATGAAAAGCCTTACTCCTTTACATTTTGAATATACATCTGCAGCTTCCTATTCCATTTCCCAGGTGATCCGACGGACACAGATTATACAGCGGTAGGCTGTGCGATTACCACCATCTCCTCTAATCTGACGGAGATGTCCAAAGGTGTGAAGCTGCTGGCAGCTTTGATGGAGGATGAGGTGGGCAGTGGGCATGACCTCATGAGGGCTGCCAGGACCCTCACTGGAGCTGTATCTGACCTGCTCAAAGCTGTGGAGCCTGCATCAGGAGAGGTGCGAGCAAAGGATGTCCTGCAGATAATCACTATCTGTCATTTTGATGGATTGTGCTGTACATTTTCTGTACAGTTTTTGTTTTTCCAAACATTATATGCAGATGTATGCCATTTCTGTATGGTTTCGTCTTGAGATACACATACAAGAATAAATGTCATTTTGATACATTTGACCAATCCAACTGCCTTTGCACGACCATAAAGATTTTGAGTGACTATGTTTAATAGTCTGTGTGCATGTTTTTTCTCATGCAGCCACGACAGACGGTTCTGACTGCAGCCGGCAGCATCGGTCAAGCCAGTGGAGATCTGCTTAGACAGATTGGAGAGAATGAAACGGACGAGCGCTTCCAGGTACACAGATGTCTTATGAAATACATGATGTACATTTGTGTTTTTGAGTGTTGATCACTCTCTATGTGTGCTTGTGTTTCAGGATGTTCTGATGAACCTAGCTAAAGCTGTGGCTAATGCAGCAGCTATGATGGTTCTGAAGGCCAAGAACGTGGCACAGTTCTCTGAAGACAGCGTCCTGCAGAACAGGGTTATTGCAGCTGCGACCCAGTGTGCCCTCTCCACTTCTCAACTAGTGGCCTGTGCCAAGGTGGAGTTCACCTACATGTGCTTCTAATCCAGATTGATTAAAAGAAATAAAACTGTGGATAACCGTTTTTTGTTCATGTGTTTGTGTATCAGGTTGTGAGCCCCACTATCAGCTCCCCTGTGTGTCAAGAGCAGCTGATTGAAGCAGGGAAGCTGGTGGATCGTTCAGTAGAAGGTTGTGTGAAGGCCTGCCTGTCAGCTACCAGTGATGGAGAGCTTCTCAAGGCCGTCAGCGCAGCAGCTGGTATCGTCACACAGGCTCTTAGTGACCTACTCACGCATGTGAGGAACTACGCCACTCGTGGGGAGCCCATCGGACGCTACGACCAGGCCACGGACACCATCATGACGGTTACAGAGAATATTTTCTGCTCCATGGGTGATGCTGGTAAAATAAATACATCATATACACCACTGTTCAAAAGTTTGGGGGTTGGCAAAGCTGAATTTTCAGCAGCCATTACTCCAGTCTTCAGTGTCACATGATCCTTAAGAAAAAAAACCTTAATGACTCCCCACTTTTGAACAGTAGTCTACATTGTATATTTTATTTGCTTAGTTGTTTTAGGCTGTATAATAGTAAAGATTTACCAATCTGTTCCGTAGGTGAGATGGTCCGACAGGCACGGGTTCTTGCCCAGGCGACATCTGACCTGGTGAACGCCATGAGATCAGATGCTGAGGTGGAAGTGGATGTGAACAACTCCAAGAAGCTTCTTGCAGCTGCCAAACTGCTTGCGGATGCCACCGCTCGAATGGTTGAGGCTGCTAAGGTGGGTTTAGCAAACCTTGGCTCGCATTAGAAACATATGACTACATTTAAGTGAAATATATTTTTCTAATCTCCTATGCCAGTGGTTTGTAACCTTTTTCACTCGAAGAACGTATTTCTGCTGTAATTGAGACAACTGCTTGCTTTAACCTTTTTTTATTGAAATAGATGGTATTGAAAGAAATATTATATAAATTAATCTGAATAAATTTTTCACTACAGATGTTTTAAGAACTGTATGTTTTTCAATAAAAACAATAATTAGTGAGGGATAATAAAAATACATGTTTTTATTTTACATCTTGATTTTGAGGTTTTTACACTTTAATTTAAGTTCAAATTTAACTTAATTAGTTTACTGTACACTACTGTTCAAAAGTTTTGAGTCAGTAAGATTTTCTTCTTGTTTTTGAAAGAAATTAATACTTATTTTCAGCAAGGATGCATTGAATTGATCAAGTGACAGTAAAGACATTTTACATTGTTACATCAAAATTAATAAAACAAAAAACAAATGCTGTTCTTTTTTTCAACTCTTTATCGAAGAATCCTGAAATATTCTTAAGCAGCAAATCAGCATATTAGAATGATTTCTGAAGGATCATGTGAAAGAAGAAAAATCATACAAATTCTTAAGTATTTAATAATTTGGACATATTTTCTGCACTGATATAGCATTTCCCTATAGTTATCATCTCTCTGGTTAATAAATCGGTGACCTAATATATATCCAATAGACTTGTTACACGTCTCTGTGTGTGTGTGTGTGTGTGTGTGTTAAGGGAGCTGCTGCATACCCTGAGAATGAAGACCAGCAGCAGAAGCTGCGGGAGGCTGCGGAGGGGCTGCGTGTGGCCACCAACGCGGCTGCACAGAATGCCATCAAGAAAAAACTCATAACAAGACTGGAGGTCAGTGACTGATGGTTATGATTGAGAAAAGTCATTCAGTTTAGACAGGATTATATGTGATCGACGCAAGGGATTGTTTGACGTAAATCCAACCGTTTGAATTATGAGTCTGTTTTCTATATTTCCAGAATGCTGCTAAACAAGCTGCTGCCGCTGCCACTCAAACTATAGCGGCATCCCAGAATGCAGCAGCTTCTAACAAGAATACTGCTGCCCACCAACAACTTGTTCAAAGCTGCAGGGTTTGTTAGAAGTATTAGTTTGTGAATATCTAAAGTGTTATTAATGAAAGTATTCCTAATGTTTATACCACTGTATTCTCTATATGTCAACGTGTGTTAGGCTGTAGCTGACCATATTCCCCAGCTGGTGCAGGGAGTGAGGGGCAGTCAGGGTCAGCCAGAGGATGGTAGTGCCCAGCTTGCCCTCATCATTGCCAGCCAGAACTTCCTTCAGGTAACCATCTACCCTTTCACTGATACTAATCACCTTTCACTCATCAGATAACATCACTCTACTTTAAAAGTGCTCTTTTAAAAAGCTTCTCCTTCAATTCTAAAATGTCTTATTCCATGTCTTTGCTTTCCAGCCTGGAAGTAAGATGGTTTCTTCAGCGAAGTCGTCTGTGCCAACTGTTTCGGATCAGGCGGCAGCCATGCAGCTTGGGCAGTGTGCAAAGAACCTGGCCACCAGCCTGGCTGAACTCCGCACTGCTGCACAGACGGTACTTAATCTGTCTTCTCCACACATGTATTTAATGAGTAAGATGCCGCGTTCTGTTTACCTTGAAAGTCGGATGTCGCCGCTGGAAATTACGTCACACCCTAGTTGTGACCGTGTTCCAATACACAGTTGGACAACCAAGATGGACGTGTGCACCACTGAGTTTGAGACAAACAGAAGTGCTAATAAACAATATATTACTGTTGTTTCACTTCTGTTGATGCGCTGAGTGAGCAGCCATATTGGATTCTGAAGTCAGGGTTGTTTGTGGTTCCTCTGAGCTTCCAAATTGGAACCCTAACTTGGGGGGCAATTCCAGTTAAAAATTTCTACTGGGAGCTTGGAATTTCTGACTTCCAAGTACAAAACGAACTCACCATAAGATCCACATATTTTAAGTACTAAAGGGATATGCAAATGAAAATTCTCGTTCCAAACCTTAATGACTGACTGACTTCTGTGGAACATAAAAAATATATATTTTGAAGAATGTTGGTAACCGAACAGTTTCGGTACCAAAATTCTTTACAAATCTCCTTATTAGTTCTGCAGAAGAAAGAAATTAGTGTTTGGAATGATATCAGGGTGAGTAAATGATGCTATGAGCTATCCATTAATGAAATCCTGTCATGTGATATCTAGGCTCATGAAGCGTGCGGCCCCATGGAGATAGACTCTGCCCTTATAGCGGTGCAGACGCTTAAGAATGAACTCCAGGATGCAAAACTGGCAACTTCTGAAGGACAGCTGAAACCATTACCTGGAGAATCAGTGAGTTGATCAGTGATACTATGATTCTTTTACACTGCCTCTGAACACTGTCTTCTCAGCACAGACTTATTGATTGATTGTGTGAATTATGCATCCATTTTGGGATGTAATTTGTTTGCTTTAGTTGGAAAAGTGTACTCAGGATCTGGGTGGTACATCTAAGGGCGTTGGTTCATCAATGGCCCAACTGCTTACCTGTGCAGCACAGGGAAATGAGCATTACACAGGTAATACACTCACTAGCATAGGAAACGCATTTATTTGGCTAAATGGAGACTTACCTTAAAGCTCTGTTGTTTTAAGTAACTAATCCTAACCATAACCATATAGTAAGTGGGTCATTGACGAATAAGGTTTTTAAAAGTGTAAAAAAATAGAATGGAGATATAACTATATTTGAAACCATTTTTTTGTTTACCTAGGTGTTAACAATAAGATTTTGTGGTTTGTACAATCAATTAACACTGTTTTGTGTAATTTTTTTTTTTACAAGATGGAAAAAATGTGTCACCAAAAAAGTCATTCGGTTTAACCACTGATTTGAAAGTTAAAAACTGATTTGACATTGATGCTGAGATAGTGTATAGTGTACCACAGAAGAAATATTAAATAAAATTATCACTGATCTCATTAATGTAATCATTTATTGGACTGCTCTAAAGACTCCAACATATTCAAGTAAAACATTGCACAGGGAAAGGAGAAAAGGGGAAATGTAAAAAAAAAGAGCCTTATCTGCTTTATATTTGTATTATTGTAGTTCCTTTAGATATTAAAAACAATATTATTCCATTTAAATATTTACTATATCGGTTTTACCGAATGACCTTTTGACACTTCAAAATCTTTAAAATACCTTTATATGTAGTAAAATATAATTAAAACCTTTTGGATTCAGTAAAAGAGATCAAGTTGTACTACCTTACATACTTTGAATGTTATATATTTGTTTTTTTATTATTATTAAGGCCTTTGGACAAAAAAATGACCCGTCACATCATTGACCCAAGTACATGTAGTTAATTAATAATACTCTGTACTTATTTGGGTAATTACACTGTAACAACGTCACTTTAAAATAGTGTAACCTTATTTTTTTTTTTTTTAAATTTTGAGGAGGTTTTGTAAAATTAAGATAGCTTACAGGGGCTGTTTTTTTCTAAGTGAGCTCAAACAAATATACATTCTTGTTCACTCACACACACACACACACACACATACTCCCAAACACATGAATTGTATGTGTTCGCAGGTGTTGCTGCTAGCGAAACTGCCCAGGCTCTCAAGACATTAGCACAGGCTGCGAGGGGTGTTGCTGCCACCACATCAGACCCTGCTGGAGCCGTAGCCATGTTGGATTCTGCTTGTGAGGTTATGGAAGGGTCGGCTAAATTGATTTCTGAAGCCAAGGAGGCGCTGGTTGCTCCTGGTGATGCAGAGATACAACAGAGGCTAGCACAGGTGAGGGAGGAAGAGATGTAAATGTAATATGAATAATACAAAAAGAAGGCATTTAATAATCTATCAGATATCCATTCTTGCTACATAAAAGTGTTCATTTTCTTTCCAAAGAAATAATCTTACTGACCACAAACATTATTTTACTGACTTTATTGTTGTGTATGTCTCTGTTTTGTGTACTAGGTAGCAAAGGCTGTGTCTCACTCACTGAACGCATGTGTGAACTGTCTACCTGGACAAAAAGATGTTGATATGGCTCTGAAAAGCATTGGTGAAGCCAGCAAAAAACTACTTGTAGAGACGGTGAGTAACAAACAAGAAAATCCTTTTTTTTATTTCCTCCAAAAAATATTGTAGCTTGAAGATTGCTAGAGCTATTCCTTAATATACTCTCTCTGCCCTCAACATAGTGCATGCAGTTATTAAATGCACATGGCCCTAATGTGTCTCTGGAGTGTTTTGTGACCTTTTTTATTTATTTATTGCAGCTCCCTCCTTGCAGTAAGACCTTCCAGGAGGCTCAGAGTGACCTGAACCAGACCGCAGCCGATCTGAACCAGTCCGCAGGTGATGTGGTCCATGCCTCTAGAGGGACCACTGTCAAGCTTGCAGATGCTTCTGGGAAGTTCAGTGAGGACTTTGATGAGTTTCTGGATGCTGGCATTGAGATGGCTGGCCATACACAGGTACGATGTGTGGAGCAGGACAGGACGTGAGAAGGTGGATAGGTCTTCCTTTTCCTAAAATAAAAAGTAATTCTTGGTTGTTTTTAGGGTAAGGATGATCAGATACAGGTGATTGGGAATTTGAAGAACATCTCAATGGCCTCCAGTAAGCTGCTGTTGGCTGCCAAGTCTTTATCTGTGGACCCTGGAGCAGGAAATGCAAAGAACCTGCTCGCTGCTGCTGCCAGGTACTTAACGCCATGTTTATTCATTTGTGTATTATATATGCTCTTGTTTCTATTTTTAACCTCACTCCCCTGCATGTTTATTCAGAACGGTGACCGACAGCATCAATCAGCTGATTACCCTGTGTACCCAGAATGCCCCAGGACAGAGGGAATGTGACAATGCTCTAAGAGAGCTTGAGGTATTATAAATAAACAATGCACTGTACTAAGTAATTTGTCTTACTATTGAAAAAAAAAATGGGATATTGTCTCTTTTTGTGGGTTACAGGCTGTTAGGGGACTGCTAGATAACCCGAATGAGCCAGTCAGTGATCTCTCCTACTTTGACTGCATTGAAAGTGTCATGGAGAACTCTAAGGTAACCGCAACATGATTATATTGGAGGTAGTGATGCACAAATTGCAGTTTGGGATTGGGTGGGTCAAGCAATAAAAAAAATTACATTCCAAAAATTGAGGGTGGATGAGAGAGAAATCGGCGAAGACATTTCACGGTAAAATGCAATGAACGTGCGTCGTTTTTACTTTTGTTTTCAAGAACAACGTATACAGTATATCTCTTCAGGGAAAACATGCCTAGAGCACCTCTTAGTGGTCATTATATCAAACATAAAGGAACCTACATGAGACATTGCTTAATAACTTGACATCTTTAACTCAAAACAAACACAAGCTTAAGAGAAAGTGTTTTCCAACATAATGATGGAAGCAATTTTCCATAAAATTAGTTTTAATTTGGTCAAATTCATGCTCACCACGTTCACATCACCAAAAGCAACAGAATGGGCTTCATTTTATTTATCATCAGCTAATTTCAAGATCAAAGACCACAATGGGGGAGAGAGCAGCATCAGCACATGTAATATAATTTAGTCTCGCTTTTTTTAATGAAGACAACTGTGTGTTGAGCTTCAGGATGCAACGCTGAACATTTTAAGTCTGCCTGAAGAGATACTGAGCTATTTGAAACGCATGAAGCGACCAGCATTGAACATGCATCGCCGTCATTGTGATTTGTGTGGAATGTTTAATGGGACTTTATATAGCCTACTTTATCTATACCATTAGCTTTGCTTTTTCTCAAAGCTAAGCGCTAAAAAAAAGTGGAACTAGCTGTAAGCTGTCAGTCAGTAACTCTTGTGTGCATGTGATGCACAGCGCTAGTGCTTTCAGAGCTGCATAATTTAAGAGACTTGCATCATTTAAATCTCACAATTTATACATATTTGTAGTTCCTTAATAAAACAAGCTGGTTTACTACGATGAATTATTACCTCAAAATGTAGATCTGTATGCAGGTGCGATATACTTTATCTAAATTAAATACATGCATACATAAATATCTCGCTTTTGCTCATGTGCCAGTAATTACCCCTCTGTGTGGCATATAGGTTGCCAACCCCTGCAGATATCTAAATCAGAGAAAATCATAGGTGCGGGTGGGTGTCAGGTGGATAATTTGTTTTTAAAAAGCGGATTCGGGTGACGTTAGAGCTGATCCGTGCAAGAGCAGATGATCTACTGACATCGTGCAAATTAAAGAACTCGGATGCAGCCGGACCATTCAGTAATGATCAACGTAAATAATGGGAGGTAAATAATGGTGCAAATACCAGTTAATTGACTAGCGCAAACCTTGGTAAATCACCTTGCATGATTAATTGAAGTACTCTACAACCATACATTTTGTGTCTAAAAGGGAAACTCTTTCAAATGCATATTCAAAATTCAAATTTTTCACTATGTGTCTTTAGTAAATCTTGGCGGTAGTTTTTTAACGCCAAAAGAGGGTTTTCACTGGCGCAAGCTGTTAGTAAATCTGGCCCTAAATGCGCAAAATTCCTGTTAAGATGCTGAACTGCAAGCATTCATATAGCCTGTTGATATTGGTAAATGTTAATGCACATCACTAAATGATGACTGATCTGTAATCCACGTCTTTCTGTTAGATACTCGGTGAGTCTATGGCCGGTATCTCGCATAACTGTAAGACAGGAGATGTTCCAGCGTTTGGAGACTGTGTTGGTGGAGCCTCTAAAGCTCTGTGTGGACTGACCGAAGCAGCTGGTCAGGTAACAAATACTACCAGCTCTGCCCTTCAATGTCATATTTCACTCTCAACCATTAAACATTTTTACCTCTGAACATTTTTACTTTGTGTATGTGCCGTTCATACTTGTTTTTTGGTGTGTCTCTAGGCTTCTTACTTAGTGGGTGTGTCTGACCCCAACAGCCAAGCTGGACATCCAGGCTTAGTGGATCCTATCCAGTTTGCTCGTGCTAATCAGGCAATCCAGATGGCTTGCCAAAATCTTGTTGACCCAGACAGTAGTCCTTCACAGGTAGCTTCGTTCTGTCAGATCTTGGGCATGTAGTGTTTCTTTCTGCAACATCTTAATCTGCACTTTTAAGGCCAAAATGTTAAAATGTACTTGTTGCAGGTGCTCTCAGCTGCCACCATTGTTGCCAAGCACACCTCAGCGCTGTGTAATGCTTGTCGACTGGCTTCATCTAAGACTGCCAACCCTGTGGCTAAAAGACACTTTGTGCAGTCAGCCAAAGAAGTGGCCAACAGCACAGCCAGCCTGGTCAAAACAATCAAGGTTAAACCACTCCTCTTTATAAATGATTCCAACTTTTATCCACTCCAATGACAGCAAATGATTGCTTTCCAGCATCATTTATTTTCCCTCTTCTCTCCCACCATAGGCATTAGATGGGGATTTCTCTGAGGAAAACCGTGAGAAATGTCGTGTTGCAACAGCGCCGCTCATTGAAGCTGTTGACAATCTGACTACGTTTGCTTCCAATCCGGAGTTTGCTAGTGTACCTGCACAGATAAGTAAAGAGGTATGAGTTTCTTCTTCATTGAAATGTTATTCACAATTGAGTCATTCTTCTTGTTAATGATATTTATATTTTTATACTCACAATTTAGGGTTCTGCTGCACAGGAGCCAATCATCCAATCAGCACACTCCATGCTTGGCAGCTCCACCCACCTTTTGAAGACAGCACGGTCATTAGTTATGAACCCTAAAGATCCACCCACGTGGTCATTACTGGCAAGTCATTCACGCACCGTGTCAGATTCCATCAAAAGCCTCATCACTGCTATCAGGTAACACATATATACTCACTTTTGTTGTTAATATGAGACATGCAATAGAAATAAAGGTAAATAATTTGTGTTTATGTGATTTGGTATTACAGGGATAAAGCCCCTGGCCAAAAGGAATGTGACTCAGCCATTGATAATATAAATAAATGCATCCGAGATATTGAGCAGGCCTCTCTTGCAGCTGTCAGCCAGAATCTTCCTCCTAGAGATGAAGTTTCATCTGAGGTAAATGTGTTTCTACAATAGCTACTCAGAATAGGGTTTATTTCTAGCTTCATGGCTGTTATCACAACTCTATTGAGCAGTATATCAATTAGGGATGGGTTGCGATGGTCAGCTAGTGGTCTCTTTTTATATAAATTTTTAACACACACACACACACACACACACACACACACACACACACACACACACACACACACACACACACGTGTATATATATGTGTGTGTGTGTGTGTGTGTAGCCATGTTAGAGCCTTGAAAGAAGAAATAAAAGAGAGTTTTCTATCTAGGAGTCCTTAACACATGTTGTATTGTATCAGGCTTTGCAGGAGCAGTTAACATCATCTGTTCAGGAGGTGGGTCACCTGATTGAGCCGATTTCCACAGCAGCAAAAGGAGAAGCAGCACAGCTGGGACATAAGGTAAATAAATTGATGAAGCCTTTCCAGTCTAAAATTAGTTTTCATATAGTTTTCAACTCTAATGCATGCCATGAGTATGAACTCAAACCTTTCTCTGTTCCTCAGGTCTCTCAGTTGGTCAGTTACTTCACCCCGCTGGTCTCAGCCTCGATGGGCATGGCCTCCAAAATCTTTGATCATCAGCAGCAGATGAACCTTCTGGATCAGACCAAGACTCTGACTGAGTCTGCTCTACAAATGCTGTATGCTGCCAAGGAGGGTGGTGGAAACCCTAAGGTACATGTCATCCATTCAAATATGTGATACCTCCATGTAAATGTTTAATCTTTGAACAGTTTCATTAACCCATTTTCTTTAGGCGTTTCATACCCATGATGCCATAGCAGAAGCTGCACAGCTGATGAGGGAAGCTGTTGATGACCTCTTGCTGACCCTGAATGAAGCTGCTAGTGAGGTTGGCATGGTCAGTGGCATGGTGGATTCGATTGCTGACGCTATGGGGAAGGTAATAACCCACATACTTTTGCATTATAAACAGCCTTAATATACTTTATAATTACATTTAAATGAAAACTATTTGATATTTTAAAGGGCACCTATTATACAAAATGAACTTTTACATGGTGTTTGAGCATAAATGTATTGGCAGTGTGTGTACACAACCACCCTATAAAGATAAAAATCCACCAAGTGCTTTTTTTTTTTCTTTTTTTTTTTTTTTAAATCCCCATAAATCATAAGGACTGTCTCAGAACAAGCGATTTGCAGATTCTGGGCAAAGTGGCGTCACTTTGCACAGGTCCCTCCCACGACTGTTGACAGACACTGCCGTATTAGCATAGACCCACCCTGTGTGAGCTGTACACAGTCCGCCATTGTTTCGACGCTTGAGCAGCTGTAGACAAGAATGTCTCCGAAGCGATTGAGGTGTTTTGTTGTTGGATGTAAGAATGAACATAGCAGTCTTCGTTTACTCCCGACATCTAAACCACCGAAGAGGAAGTGGATTACTTTTGTTTTTATGAAGGGAATGCTTCATTCTTCATTAAATGCTTCATTCCCAATCTACCTAAATGTGTTATGTTTGCACAAAGCATTTTACACCAGACTGCTTTGTGAACGAGGATCAGTACAAAGCAGGCTTTGCTAAAAAGTTGTTACTCAAGGATGGATCTGTACCAACTGTTCGTGATCCAGCTTACACTCTCCGGAGTGATAGGCCTAACGTTACTGATCACGGTAGTAATGAAAGGGAGAGTGCGCATTTTATTACAGAGTTTATTATCAGAGTTGTTTTACGGATATAAAGTTTACCAGTTTATTAAGTACCCACTGAAAAGGTCTGTATATTGTTTACTGTTAGTTGTATTGAGTGTTTTTGTGTAATTTGCTGTATGTGTTGATGATAATGCAAGGGAGAGAGAGAGTTTATGGATAAGACTTTAAATCACACTTCTTGTACTGTTTTATTCAGCTCTTACAGTGATTTTCTGAAGTAAACCGGACGCTTCATCTTTTGTTTGAAGTACAATAAACTTCATAAAAATCATCAGTTAATTTTTGGTCATCATTCGGACAGGGTCCGCTGCAGCAGGCTTGTACTAATAGTGGATAATAGCAAGATGACAAATAAGTTATAACCGTAATTAAACAAACTATACCAGTTCTATCTCCATACAGCATATATTCTCTGGCTCTGTAGGCATTATTGTCCGACTCAAGTTCAAAATGAACACCGCTACTGAGAGTTTCTGTTCTGATATTTTCATTTCGTGAGATGAGATTGTCCTTACACCGAGGTGTGAGCACCAGCTCATTTGCATTTAAAGGGACACACACAAAAACACACACACACAGTATTTGCTCACCCCCAAAAAGTGGCAATTTTAACATGCTGTAAAGTATCTGTGGGGTATTTTGAGCTAAAACTTAACATACACACATCAGAGACTTATTTTACATCTTGTAAAAAGGGGCATAATAGGTGCCCTTTAAGTGTTTAAAATCATTTAAAACAGCCATGTAATGTTTAAATGATCTTGTGATCCTGTAGTTAGGTGAAGGTTCTCCACCAGAACCAGAAGGTTCATTTGTGGAATATCAGACCACCATGGTGAGATACTCCAAAGCTATTGCTGTCAGTGCGCAGGAGATGGTGAGCAATCGTAATTTTCTACATTTAATGTGTTTTATGCTGTATATCTACAAAACACAGTATAACATAAACATCTATGCATAGACTTATGTGTCCAGTTTCATTGTATCGCTTTATTCTCTCCCTCAGATCACTAAATCAGTGAGTGCTCCAGAGGATCTGGGCAGTTTGGCCTCACAGGTCACTGCAGACTACAGTCAGCTTGCAGTTCAAGGACGTCTAGCTGCTGCTACTGCGGAACCAGAGGAGGTCATTGACATACAGATGCACGGTCGGTCACTCTTTGTGTATCTCTCACTCACACGCTGACCCCTGTTTTGGTGATTTTTTTTTTTAGATCGGGTTCCAGATAAAGACACGTGTGCAGGAACTGGGGCACGGCTGCATTGTTCTCGTTCAGAAGGCTGGAGCGCTGCAGATCAGTCCATCTGACTCGTTCACAAAGAGAGAACTTATTGAGTGTGTACGAGCCGTCACTGAGAAGGTGCCGGAACAACACAGAGCAAATACAGATGCATTACTTACAACTATCTTTCAAAGAATTGATGTTGTTCTCTGTTGAAATTACAGTTTCTCCATATCGTAGAATTGATTTTAATGTGTGTTTGTTTTCTGTAGGTGTCTATGGTGCTGTCTGCATTGCAAGCCGGTAATAAGGGCACTCAAGCCTGTATCACTGCAGCCAGTGCTGTATCGGGCATCATTGCTGACCTGGACACCACCATCATGTTTGCTTCTGCTGGTACACTCAATGCTGAGAACGATTCAGACTCCTTCGCTGATCACAGGTATCACACAAATATATAATACAACTGGGTAATTTACAGTCTACAGCTGTTGGTGATACACTGAAATATAAAGTTATTGGACGAAACCAAACATTTTGGACACATTGGGTCAAAAAATTTAATCTGAAAGCAGAATATTAATACTTTAAATTACACTTTTTTTGCAATAGAATTTTGACCCTTTTTCGGCTATAATTTTTAGATGGACAAAACTTCGGTGCATCTCTATCGGTCATTATTATACAAAATAAAGCTAACGGAGTGGCCTTGTATCATCCTGAAGGAATTTATTTTGCAGTTATTACCAGGTAACTAACCAATATCACGCTTAATTACACTGCTGCTTACCAAATTATTAAATAAGTGGACATTAAATATAGAATATATTTTGAATTGAACTTATTTTATATATTGAATTTATTAAAGGGATAGTTCAATGAAAATTCTGTGATCATTTACTCACCCTCAAGTTGTTCCAAACCTGTATGAATTTCTTTCTTCTGCTGAACACAAAAGAAGATATTTTGAAGAATGTCAGTAACCAAACAGTTGATGGGTCCCATTGACTTTCATAGTATTTTTTCCCATACTATGGAAGTCAATGGGGCCCATCAACTGTTTGTTACCCATATTCCTTAATGTGTGGTTTCTTTAATATATTGAATTTTATTTTATGAATTGAATTGAATTTATTTTAATATAAAAAAAATTATATTCTGTGAGAGGAAATACTAGAGGGATACTACCATGGATGGATAAACATTAAACAACACAGGAGATAGAACCGTCAAAAATATTTGACCCCAGAGCGCCACAATTGACCGATCAAGAAGGCAGCATATGCAGTCATTAAAATGCAAAAAGGCAGCATACAATCACATATGTACAAAAGCATTATTATCAAACTTTTATCACTTCTCTCTCTCTCTTTTTGTTTTTAGGGAGAATATTCTGAAGACAGCTAAAGCGCTGGTGGAGGACACTAAGAACCTTGTTTCAGGTGCAGCATCAAGTCAAGAGAAGCTGGCCCAGGCTGCCCAATCTTCTGCCAAGACCATCACACAACTTACAGATGTGGTGAAATTGGGAGCGGCCAGCATAGGCCCAGATGACCCAGAAACACAGGTGAGAGACAGTGATGAAAGTGATGAGGACAGAACAGAAGTCCAACACAGAGATTTAGCAGCAGCCAGTCGTAAGTCATCTTCCTGGAATGTGCATGTGTTATTATCATTCATCTCCTCGTAGGTGGTGTTGATCAACGCAGTGAAGGATGTTGCTAAAGCTTTGGCTGAGCTCATTAGTGCCACCAAGTGTGCAGCAGGAAAAGCTGCCGACGACCCCTCAATGTACCAGCTCAAGAGTGCAGCCAAGGTAGGACTGTGAAAAACGCTCAGGCCTCGTTTCTGCGTAACGTAAATATTATTCTCCCTTTTGCGAATTTTCCTTCATACCTCAAGAGCACAGAACTTACTTAGAAACAGTCCAGCTAGACAATTAGCTGTTATAAATTTGTCTCTGAAACTGTAATCTCCCAGTTGTCCCTCAGAAATCTGGCCGCAGGGGTGGAAATGTCTCCTAACTCAGATATCAGTAGAAGTGTTCTGGTGAGAAACTCATTTCAGTGTGTGCCATTAATCAGATTAATTATGAATGAGGAAATTAATCTGTGTTCTTTTCCATCCGCTACTGCACATTTAGTCCAACTATTGTGCCATAAATTGAACTACATGCTCTATTAATGGCATAGTTCTGCATGAGTTTGGAGTCAATAATTTTTAAAATTCAAAGAAATCATGGTTTAATCAATTTAACCTTGGATCCTTTAATTAGAATTAAGCAAGTGTATAAAGCTCTAGGGTATACATAGCAATTTTTGTCTTTTTAATTTAATTTAAAAACTGTAGTCTATAAATAGCTGGTTTTCAAAGGAACTATTTTGCAATACTGAATTTTGACATCAGATGTTTTCCTGTAAAAGTGCAATTAATGTTCGCAAAGAATGTGATGTTCTTGAATCTAAAATGTAAGTGACTGACTTGTGTGTGTTTGTGTCTCATCTTCTGTGTTCAGATTATGGTAACTAATGTAACATCCTTACTAAAAACGGTGAAGGCAGTGGAGGATGAGGCTTCAAGAGGAACCAGAGCTCTGGAATCCACTATCGAGTGCATTAAACAGGAACTCACAGTAAGACGGCAAATGCAGAAAACATGGTGTACTAATTGTCTATTTTTTTATGTTCCTTTTTTCTTTCCTTTTATTTTTCCAGCCCATAAAGTTTTTTAAAAGTTAAGGCCCTGATATACAAAGTTCTTTTTTGTTCTTAATTTAGGGGTAAAAAAAAGTTTGAAATACCTTTGCTGCTGAATACCATTAGCAATCATCCCCGACACCACCCATGCTTCTTAGAGTGCCGTTTAGATGACAGTGGTGAGAAAACAGCAGTAAAGAAAGCATTTAATCATGGTGATGTGCATATGTTTGTACAAGCTCTGCAATATGGCACTTCAGTCAAGTCACGTAACCTTTATTTATTTACCACTTTTTGCAATATATTGCTTTAAAACAAGCAGCTTTGCAGTATTAAACATGAATAAACAGTGTCAGTATCGCTTTCAATTATAATTACTTCAATATCTACTATAAAATAACTCTCCAGTTTGTTCTTGTCTCACTCGTGTCTGACCTCGACAGAATAAATGAACTGGAGAAAATGTAAAAATCAAAGAAGGCGGAGCCTCATAGCACAACCTACGTATTACGTAATCACCACAAACCAATGCTGCTTACCAATCGGAGTGAACTTAGCTTGTCAAAAGCAACCTTTTCCAGATGTTTCGAACTCCAAACGAATTTTGTTTTGGCTTGGTTTTGTTTGAAATAATAATAATAATAATAATAATAATGTTGTTTTCATTTATACAGCACCTTTCCCAAGCTCAAGGACGCTTCACAATAACAGTAAAGAACAAACAATCAGTTCATACATAATTGGACAATAGACATTTGCCCAGTCCAAAAAAAGAGCGATTGCAGTTGCATATCGCATTGCCATTGAATATATTGTAAACGTGAGATAGAGTGTGCCGGTAGTCCAGAAAAAAGAACATTACAGTAGTCGAGGCGAGATGTGATAAACGCATGTACCAGTGATTCAGCGTCTTTTGGGCTGACATAGGGACGGAGTTTGGCAATACGGCGGAGATGAAAAATGCAGCTTTACAGAGTTGACTAATATAAGCGTCGAAGGGTCAAGAGTAATACCCAAGTTTTTGACAGTGGCAGATGGAATAATTGATGTAGCTTCAAGGTCAAGTGTGGGTGTATTAGTTATATTTTTTGTTAGAGATGGTGGACCAGTAATTAAGATTTCTGTTTTAGTCAGATTCAAACTGAGAAAATTGTAGTTTAGCCAGGTCTTTAATTCATTAATACATGATGATAGTGATGTAGTCTGGTGAATAGAGTCCAGTCGGCAAGCAATATATATCTGAATATCGTCTGCATAACAGTGGTATTGAAAACCATGGTGGCGAATAATTTGTCCGAGAGGCAAAATGTAAATAATAATAGTAATAGGCCGAGAACTGATCCCTGTGGAACACCTTGTTTGAGAATGACAGTGGGAGATTTATAATTGTGCATGGTGATGTGGTATTTTCTGTCTGTCAGATAGGAGGAAAACCAGGATAGCATGATCCTGAGATGCCAATCTCTGAGAGGCTCATGAGTAAGAATATGACAGACGGTATCAAAAGCTGAGCTGAGGTCGAGTAATAAAAGTATGGAGAGGTTTCCCGAGTCACCAGAGAGTAAGAGGTCAATGATAACCCTTAAAATGAAAATGAAATGACGTCACACCAGGTTGTTCTTCGATTTCCCTTGAAGTGCATCAAGGCCTTTAAAGTTAACCATGCTTTTCTTTCATTTGACCTTCATTTTGACCTATTTTTATTTGTTAAGTGCTAATTACAAATCTTACACAAACATAGGCATGCATGGTTACAAAGCAAAATTTGAAACATCCCAATTGACAATCATGTTGTCATTTTACTCAGATGTTCCAGTCTAAAGAAGCCCCTGAGAAGTCAACTACTCCAGAAGAGTTCATTCGCATGACGAAGGGCATCACCACTGCAACTGCGAAAGCTGTTGCAGCAGGAAATTCTGCCAGACAGGAAGATGTCATCTCCACGGCGAACCTCAGCCGCAAGGTCATAACCGATATGCTGACCACATGCAAGGTGTGTTTTCTGCCAGTGTCCATATGTGCTTTATTATCTGTGGGTTAGCGAAGTTGGTTTTGGTGTGCGTAATGGACTCAGTATTTTCCACCTCAGCAAGCGGCATATCACGAGGAAGTGAGTGACGACGTCAGGAGAAGAGCTCTGTTATACGGCACTGAATGTACCAATGGATATATAGATCTCCTAGAACTTGTCCTACAGGTACAAACACACACTCGTTCACACACAAAATGCATCTGTACAGTGCTTTGCTGCTTCAGGATTATGCTCTTTTGAAGGTTTCTAAATTTGGTTTTGGAGGTCTCCTACAATAGGTTTACATGCATCCAAGGTCAAAAACACTTTAATTTGATCTTAATATACATTGCAACATCGATGTACAGTGCCTTGCGAAAGTAGTTGTAGCCCTTCATTTTTTTCCCCACATTTTATGTTGCAGACTAATGCTAAACTGCTTTAAATGACTTTTCCCCCCCATCAATCTAAACTCCATACACCATAATGACAAAGAAAACAACAGATTTGTTCTCTAAATTTATTAAAAATAAATTATTACATTGATTACTCAAATAATTACATTGTCCCAGAAAAGGGTATGAATACTTTTAGCCTATTCTGGGAAGCTCAAGAGCATTCCAATTTCGCTTGTAGATGTTACTACACTTTCAGTGGAGTTAACCTGTGGCTAAATTAATTGAATGGGTATGATTTAGAAAGGCACACATCTCTCAATAAAAGGTTTAACAGCTGAAAATGCATATCAGAGCAAAGACCAAGCCATGAGGTCAAAGGAACTGCCTATAGGGCTCAGAGACACGGTTGTGTCAAGACAGATCTGGGATAGACTACAAAAAAAAATTCTGCTGCATTAAAGAGGCATGTAGCCTCCATAATCCTTAATGGAAAAGTTTGGAACAACCAGAACTCTTCCTAGAGCTGGCCTCCTAGCCAAACTGAGCAATCGATGAAGAAGGCCTTTGGTTAGAGTGTTGAGCAAGAAGCTGATGGTCACTTTATTTTAGCTCCATGATCATATATGGAGATGGGAGAAACTTGCAGAAGGACAAATATCACTGCAACACTCCACCGATCTGGGCTTTATGGCAGTGTGGCCAGACTAAAACCTCTCCTGAAGACACTTGAAAACTAACTTGGAATTAGCAAAAAAGCTCCTAAATGCGACTCTCAGACTGTGAGATACAAGAATATCTGATCTGATGAGTCTTAGTTCCAAGCGTCATGTGTGGAGGAAACCAGGCACTGCTCATCACCTTCACAATACCATCCCAACAGTAAAGTGTGGTGGTAGCAGCATCATGCTGTGGGGGTGATCTTCTGTGGTAGGGACTGGGCGACTTGTTAGGTTAGGAGGAAAGCTCAACGCAGCAGAATATAGAGTTAGCCTTAATGAAAACCTAGTCCAGAGCATTCAGAACCTCAGACTGGGCAGACGGTTCACATACCAACTGGACAGTGACCCTAAATGCACAGCTAATACAATGCAAGAGTGGCTTATAAACAGCTATGTGAATGTCCTTGAGTGGCACAGCCAGAGCCTGGGCTTGAACCCAATAGAATGTCTATGAAGAAACCTGAAAATGTTTGCCCATCCAACCTGACAGAGCATGAGAGGATCTGAGAAGAATGGCAGAAAATACCCAAATGCAGATGTACAAAGCTTGTCACATCATACCCAAAAAGACTTGAGGCTGTAAAAGTGCTTCAACTAAGTACTGAGTTAAGGGTACAAATACTTATGCAATGTACTTATTTCAGTTGTACAACAACGTTGTCACATCTGTTTTGTTTTTTTGCTTTGTCATTATGGTGTATAGCTTGATGTGAAAAAAGTAATTTAAAGTAGTTAAAGGCAGCAACATAAAATGTGGGAAAAAAATTAAGGGGTACGAATAGTTTCACAAGGCACTGTGTATATTATGTGAGATGTGAGCTGTGAGCTTTTCTCTCCTATCCGAGAGCCTACTCTGCTCTAATTGGTCAGACGGCCCAGTCTGTTTTGATTGGTCTACCGCTTATTCATTCATTCATTCATTCATTTTATTTTATTTAAGTGTCATGCACAAAATTTGCGCCCAGCCCACATGGGCTTATAAGACACTGACATTTCAAATTAATATTGTAGTTAATATTGTAATATTGCTTATAGTGCTTGTTGGCAGGGCCGGAGTGGGGCCACTTTTCAGCCCTGGAGTTCAGGCCCAAGACCGGCCCACTTTTTCCATGGTGGAATTCCAAATTAGCACTTTTTCCAATTTGGATAAATGAAGCAACAGTTCAGCTGTTACTATTGTGTAGTTTGTATTAATACCATAGTTCAACAAATAATGTAAAGGTTAAATAATAATTAACTTAGACTTTATAAGAAGCAATTGCGACTTTATATCACACAATTCTGACTATATCTCGCAATTCTGAATTTCTGACTTTAAAAGAAGCAATTGCAACTTTATTTCATGCAGTTCTGACTTTATATCTTGCAATTTCTGACTATAAGAAGCAATTGCGACTTTAATTCACACAATTCTGACTTTATAACACGCAATTGCGACTTTATATCTCAAAATTTTGACTTTATATCTCGCAATGCTGACTTTATAAGAGACTTTATTTCACGCAATTCTGATGTATTCCGAGATGTAAACTCGCAATTGTGAGATAAAAAGTCGCAATTATCTTTTAAAATGTTTTATTCTGTGGCGGAAACAAGCTTCCATACCTCCTGGCCTCTTCCTCCCATCCATCCTCCCTGACGCGTACCGTTACGGTAGGGCCGGCCCAGCTATTGGTAGGCGCCGGCGATGCCGCGGGCCCGCGGCCGCGGTAGCCTACCTAAAACTTTTTGGAAAAGACGGGCTATGGACCCAACCAACCCAACCAGGGGAGGGGAGAACTCCCTCACATGGTACAACCCATGCAGAGGCTGCGCGCTGCAGTGTCAGAAGGCGGAACGTGTAATGTTACTAACGTGACATTGAAATGTGAAACAAACAAAAAAAAATCCTCGACCGGCCCAAAAGTGAAGCGGCCCACCGGGAATTCTCCCGATTCTCCCGATTACCCAATCCGGGCCTGCTTGTTGGAAACAAAACGTCCATTACCATATGTGAATTTCCGCTCTGGGGGTTTTTTCAGCACTTTTATACACAGGGATGCGGACAGTAACGATGGCCTCAGTTTAACTGTGTCAATTCAAGCCTGAGTCCTCATCCTTTGGAAATGCATGCAATGTGGATTTGCTTTCGCAGAGCATAAAACAGCGTATTTTTGACATGTTGGCAAAACGAACCAAACTCTTCCAGGCCTCAGCTATAACTAACTACAGTGTTTGAGGGTAGGTCAAAGTAGACATTTTTCGCAGGCAGCCAATGAAGACCATAGGCTGGAATTATGCAAATTTGTTAAAAACTTATGAAAGTTTGTGCAGGAAGAAAGACTGGAATTACTGACGACTCATTTCAAGCAGTTCAGAATTGGTCTGTTCTTTTGGGGCGATAATAACTCCATTTATCATGCAACTTTACCAGCCTTTTTACATTCACAAACAGCTATACAACACACTACATGAAAAGCAAACAGCATGAACTGTTTATGTACATAAATATTTGTTTCAGGTCTTACAAAAGCCAACAGGTGACCAGAAACAGAAGTTGGCGATGTTCTCTAAGAAGGTTGCTGCAGCTGTTACTGAACTGATTCAAACAGCAGAGGCCATGAAAGGTAACCTCACTCACAGACACACACCTTCATTAAGACGTATACACACTCGCTCAGTGTAATCTGTGGATTTATTGTGCTGAGTAAAGTTTCCTGTCTTTCCCGTCTCGCTCAAGATGTGGGTGAGTACCATTAGACTACAAATGTTATTCCATCTTTGCAAACTCCATTTAGAACACTTATTTATTTAACCACATTTGTGTCTTGTTCATTTGTTTTGATTCATTTCATTTGTGGGCAAAATGAATTACACTCTGGCATGTTTGTTTTAAAAGGCATCATCCATTGCCCATGCAACTGACACACACGTTTAGTTATTGCAGCATGCCGTCTATGTGTTGAATCTAGGCCTGCCAAACAGTTGATCAGTGTGTGTATTGTGTGTTTAGGCACTGAGTGGGTCGACCCTGAGGATCCTACTGTGATCGCTGAAACTGAGTTATTGGGAGCTGCTGCCTCAATTGAAGCAGCGGCCAAGAAACTTGAGCAGCTCAAACCAAGAGCCAAACCAAGGGTAATGCACATGCTTAATGCACTGTTTAAAGACTCACCAACGCTGCATTTATGATTTTTGGAATGTGTGACTCTGAAGACTGGAGTAATGGCTGCTGAAAATTCAGCTTTGCCATTACATGAATACATTACATTTTGAAATATAATAGAAAACAGCTTTGTTTTATTTCACAATATTTCACAATGTTACTATTTTTACTGTATTTTTGATCAAATAAATGCAGCCCTGGTGAGCATAAGAGATTCTTAATCTAAATCGTAATTTGACTGGTAGTATATTAATGTAATATTTATTAATTCTATATCATGTATATTTGTATTCTATAATAAATTTAAAACTGTTATGTTTGTGTGTATTTGTAATGTACTGGAATTCAAAATGCCACTAGTAGTTCCTTGTGTGTCTTTGAACACTTGCCATATAAATGAAAACCATATAAATATGAACCCTGAACATCCTAAGCTCAAACCTTTTATACAGTTACAATTTACTACTTCTCATGTAAATGAAGTGGTTACTGTTTTAACAGCTGTGCCCTGTATGTTAATAAGGTTCAGACACCCTATTGTCTGAACCCTCTCAGATTCCCACACATGTTCCCATTTTAAAATTGATGACTATTTGCTTAGGATGTGGTGCACTTAAATGGGGCATAAACAATTAAATTGGGGACTTTGTTGTTCTCTATGATAATTAAGCCATTTTTGGGGAATGAGCATGATCAACCACCTATCTTGGAATGGAACCTGGGTCGGAGCAGACTATAATTTCTTACAGGAGCGAATTCCTTATTAACCCTTTAAGAAACTGCATTGCTGATCATTTTCAGTTCAGAAGACCCTTTTTGTTATTGTTGTTCCACCCATCAAATTAAATGTAACAACTGAACTTTTCCTATTTTTTTCTTTGCAGCAAGCTGATGAGAGTTTAAACTTTGAAGAACAGATACTTGAGGCAGCCAAATCTATTGCTGCAGCCACCAGCGCCCTTGTAAAGTCAGCTTCAGCAGCTCAGAGAGAACTCGTAGCCCAAGGCAAGGTAAGAAAACATAGCATGAACCAAAAAAAGCTTGACTAGTCCATATAATGTTCGCATGAAACGGACATTGCAATAGTCTTTTCTTCCCTATTGTGACGTACTGTATATCCTTCTTGAATGAGAAATAATTGTAGGGCGTGACTTGATTTTGTCCATGGGGAATTGATTGGATCGTTGTGATTTGCTGTTGCTGTGATCTCATGTGAGAGACAGGTTGTCCCGCCCTCGTCATCAGAGAAGAGAAAGGATCATGCTGCAAGAGGGGAGGGGAAGCGGTTTTGATTCAATATTACGAGGGCACATGAATTTTGAAAAAAATAATGATGTACATGAATACATTGACTTCATAGCCTGACTTTAAAAGCAACTGTTTCTTGCATTTTTCATTGACTCATTGCCATCTTTTTTTCCTTTGTGAAGGTGGGAACCATCCCTGCCAATGCTGTGGATGATGGACAGTGGTCTCAAGGGCTGATATCTGCTGTAAGTCCTTAAGCATTTAACAGTGACAATAAAATGTCATCATGTTGTATCCCTGTATGACTGCTTTGTTTCCTCACTGTTGCAGGCACGCATGGTTGCCGCAGCCACCAGTAACCTCTGTGAGGCAGCAAACGCATCAGTCCAAGGCCATGCCAGTGAAGAAAAGCTCATCTCTTCTGCCAAACAAGTGGCTGCTTCCACTGCACAGCTGTTGGTGGCGTGCAAGGTTAAAGCTGACCAGGATTCAGAGGCTATGAGGAGGCTACAGGTATATACGGTTGCATAAAGAAAAAAGATTGAATTAATTCTGATATTCAAATAGTAACTGCACTGTAAAGGCCCCGATATACTCACGGTGAAGTTCTTTCGTCGGTGACGACGATTACTGTCAGCGAACATCCGATGCTGAGAGCGGCATTTAGATGAATATGTAAATAGGTGCTGTGCGCTTTCCTCTCAACAACAAAATAAACACACAACAAAAATTTGAAAACAGCAAGCATTTTTTAATAAAGCATAAGAAAAGCATCTGATCATCATAGCAAGGTGGATATGTTTGCACAAGCTCTGCAATTCGTCACTTAATGCTGGGTACACGCCAAAAGATAATCGGGCTGATTTTGGGCCGATTTCCCCCCTTCCGACAATCCTAGCTATGTCCCGATTATCTTGATGGTTCTACAGATTATCTTATCAGATTTTCCCTTGGTGTGAGGTGTGTTAAAGGGATATGGCGTAATGATATGATGCAGCGCATGCCGCCTGATAATAGGCTACCGAGCTGGGGACTATTATCAGGCGCTGCGTCATATCATTACGCCTGCTGCACTCATGGTACTGCAGCAAAGTTTCTTGATTATTACGCAGGAATGAGAGTATAGTTCCTAGCCATATCAGCCTAGAAAATCGCAACTTTACATTTTCCGTCGGCCTTAGTACACGATGTAACTACAGAAGAGTCAAGTTTTAAATAGGAAAAATATCGAAACTCTTTGTTAATTTTTTTGAGAGAGATGCTAATGGTCTTGTCCGATTCAATGATCTATGCTAAGCTATGCTAAAAGTGGTACTGCCAGACCCGGAGATCGGCTGAATGGATTCCAAAACGGTAAAACTCAACTGTTTAACTCTGGGGGAGTTGTAAAATGAGCCTATTTCCAAAAAAAGTGGAGTATCCCTTTAAGAGTGTCCGAACCTGATCGGAAGAACGTCGGAGCCACCCCGATCGCGAATCGAGATGATGGAAGACGGAAGCATAACAAACGCAGTCATGGTGCAGCACAAAGTGAAATTGATGTGGACAGCAGAGATGAAGAACCAGCTTGTTGATTTGTGGCAACAGCACGAATTTTTATACAACGTGTTCTGTGAAAATCATTCCAAACACTATCATCGCAGTTTCTTCCTGCATATCGTCCGCAATGCTTATTCAGAAGTCTCGCGAGATTTCCTGTGTTCACAGTCGAGAATCTGGTTGAAAATCTGTTTGTGTGTGGTGTGCTGTCTTTGTCACATCATGGCACACCACACACTAAACGGTTAAATCTAGGATTTTTTGTCCTCATGTTTGTGGTCACATTTTGAACATCTTATAAGATGTAAAAAATCTTTTGGTGTGTACCCAGCATAAGTAAAGTCACGTCATGTTTATTTATAAATCACTTTATACAAAAGATTGCTTAAAATCAAGCAGCTTTAATGTATTAAACATGAAAATCAAACAGCGCTCCTGTGTGTTGATGTTTTCCCTCACGGACGAAAAGTTTTGCTTTGGCAAGATGTTTCGAACTCCCAAACCGAACTCTAAACGAACTTCGTTTTGGCCTGACGAAATGACGTCCCAGCAGTTCATTCTTCGATTTCGCTTGCTGTATGTCGGGGCCTTAAATGTTCACATGTAAGCCTTACCGTACTATCTTCATTTACTATGTATTTCATTGACATATTTCTTGAACTTGTGCGATCTGCAGGCTGCAGGCAATGCTGTGAAACGTGCCTCTGACAGTCTGGTTCGAGCTGCCCAGAAAGCTGCTTTCAACAAGTCTGATGATGACAATGTGGTGGTCAAGACCAGGTTTGTCGGAGGAATTGCTCAGGTACGATTTACAGGCTGAATTCTATCTATGCTTTATTTAATAATAATTAGATAATAATGTACTATTTTTTTTTTATAATCTATATTAATAATATATTTGATTATTATTGTTGTTAATAAAAATAAATAAATATTTACGTATAAAATGGTAACACTTTACAATAAGGTTCATTAGTTAACTACCTTAGTTAACATGAACTAAGAATGAACAATACTTCTATAGCATTTATTAATCTTAGTTAATATTAATTTCAACATTTACTAATACATTATTAAAATCAAAGGTTGTATTTGTTAACATTAGTTAATGCACTGTGAACTAACATGAACAAACAATGAACCGCTGTATTTTTATTGAACAAAGATGAACTAATACAGTAACAAATGTATTGCTCATTGTTAGTTCATGTTAGTTAATACAGTAAATAATGTTAACTAATGAACCTTATTGTAAAGTGTTACCTATAACCTATACACTCGGAATGCACTTAGGCTTTTTTATTGTAGTTATTTATAATACAATTTTTATCTAAATTTATCTAGAAAATTAAATGTGTGTAAATGTGCAATTTAATACAAAACCACTGAATGTCTAAAATGCATCTTTACCAATAATTTTTTTCTTGATGCCTATGTTTTTGTTGTTAAGTTAAATAGATAAAGTTAAGTAAATAAATACATTTATGTAGACGACAAAATGTGTCTAAATGAGTAATGTAATGCAAAACCACTCTGAATACATTTTTTGGCACGTTCCCTGTCGTGTGTGTGTGTGTGTTATTCAATTTATGCTGCCCCATATTAAGCTTTATTCAGTTATTGTTTTAATTGTGTTCCATTGTCTGTTTGGCCCAGATTATTGCTGCTCAGGAGGAGATGTTGAGGAAGGAGAGGGAGCTGGAAGAGGCCCGTAAGAAGCTGGCACAGATCAGACAACAACAGTACAAGTTCCTGCCAAGTGAACTCAGAGAAGATGAGGACTAAAACATATATGTTGGCTTCCTCGTGATCAAGTTGTCCACCATTTGATTTTTGCCTTCAGAGCGCAGATGGATTTCTCTTCAACCTATAGTGCAGTCCATACAACACCTACGAAACTGATGAAGGGTTATTGAATTAGTTGACTGGACTGTGAATTTTTTTAAATATTTAAACTCTTGAAGAACTATACAAACAACAACCATCTCATCTCCTTTACCGTGAATGTGTTCATGCCTCCACCACACCCTCATGAAGAAGCTTTGGATTTCTGGCATGATTCTGAACTTGTCAGTGTGTGTGTGCATGTTCGTGCCGAACAGCGGGATTACACTTGTGGGATTGGAGTGTTGAAGATGAACTAATGAGGCCTGTTTGAGCTCAGTCATTAAAATAAAGCATTTTAGGGTTTCAAACAAGGTACAGACTTTGACGTTTACATCAAGTTTAAAGTCGAGCAGAAAGGAGTAATGAAAGGAGTAAACCTGATTGTTAGAGAACAGCCTTTTAAACTCCAGTTGAATGTTTAACACTTGTACATTTGTAATGGTGAGATACGTTTTTTTTATGCTTCACTTTCATTGCTTCGAAGTTCACAAAGTATACAAATAAAAGATATTTATGTAGCGAAATGTGCGTACATGTGCAATGTAAAACAAAATCACTCAGAATGAAAGGTCTAAAATGCAGCTTCTCAAATGATTTTTTTTCTTGCTGACCATACGCTTTTTGAGAATGCAATGACCGGATGTAGTGATTCATGGATTATAAATGGAGAATCAAAAGACCATATTAACCTCAAAAAAGTACTGTGGAAAATCCACCTCCAACTCCTTAAAACCTTTTTAAAATATGACCTTAAACCACATCAGTTTTTTTTTCTTTTTTTTACATGAATGAATCCTAAATACTGAATGTATGTGTTAAAATGTAATGGAATTGAATTTCTCATATTTGTTGTCTGCAGGCATGAGGATGTATGTTTAAAAGGCTGATTGAATGTTTTTTTTTTTCACTTTTGGTAGAGCCAGACATACTGTAACTTCAACATTTATGCACATTTTTAAGAATGAATTTTTTTTTTTTTCTCGTCCTGAAATGATTGGCCACTGCAGTATTTTATAGTGCTGTTTGTAGCTACTTTTGAGTTTTTTTTTTCTTTTCATCATATACCTTATCTAAATGTTCTAAATCATTTGATGCTGGTATGACTTTGATTTTTAGCCTTATATTCTGGTGTGTCACTTTTATGCTTGTATGATGGTCATATGCAATCCTGGAAATCACATTCGGTTCTCAGTGCTTCATTGCTTTGCTACTACAGCCCTCCTTTCTCTGGCTTTATGTGCATTTAGTTTCAGTGCCTTAGTTTATCAGTCAAATGAACGTATCAGTTCTCTGACTGCAGGAGACAAGATCAGGTGTGTACATTCTGGCTTGCATTCACCGTAGTGTGTCTGTCAAAGCTGAGTTGCTGCTTATCTGTTACTACTTTTGTGCTCTCTCATGCTCAGAGCTGGAAGAGTACGAGTTGAAGTTTGGTAATTACTGCAACAAGTCATTGTCGGTCATAACGTGGCCTGTGCAACTCACTTTAAGCAGTTCCTCCTTTAGCTAGTTCTGTCATGGCTTATATACGAATATGTGTTTATGTTAGCACATGTTTGTCCTGCATTTCTTGTGCATGCTTCATGTCATCTAATGGCAGAGTTGCAGAATGATCAATGTTGCCATCTCATGCATTGACTATAGAAGAGTCTAAAATATTGAGAAATTACTATATGTGACTTCACATTTTGAAAAATCAATTGACTTGTTTATTTTTGGGTGTCTTTGAATAATTGCTTGTAGCATTGCCGTAAAAGCGTAGACCTGAAGTTACATGTAAAGCATCTGTCTATAATGAAGAACATTTTAACTTAAAATAAAGGGTTTCAAAGTATAGTTCTCTTTATATGATGTTCATCTTCACATGGAATGCTTTTCTTATACCTTGCCTGAGAGTGAATTGGCAATGGAACCACAGTATAAGTTGCTGGTTGTGCACTGAACCGTGTTAGAGAGTTAACAATCACAATTCTTATTTTATAAGGCTTCTTATATGGTATATTGGAGAATGAACTTATTATATGAATTTATTATATTACAAAAACATTTGCATGGGCTTCAGCTGCCTGTCACTTCCCTTAGTAAATCACTTGTAATGTGTACAGTAATAATAATGTATTAATACTTCATTCATTTTATAATATTAGTATTAGTAATAATAATACTGATAGTTGTAGTAATTATTAATTGTATTCATACTTTTTTATTCATACAGTTTAAATCAACATTTAAAAAACATGCACGGAAAACATGTCAAATTTATGTAAAGATTTTGTATACATTTTCTTTTAAGTAAATTTCACATAAGGAATTAAGTTAACTCTACTTAACTTAGTTAAGTAAAATGAACAAAGAAAATGACTAACTTGGCCAGTAAAGGTTTGAGTAATTTCTACTTAGTTGGATTTTACTTTGCAAAACTTTTTACTCAAACAATATAACTCTGAATTAAACCACACTTTTAAAGTGTATGCTTTACTTAGGAACATCTAAGTATATAAAACAATAGATATTGTGTAGACACCATTTCTACGTAATTGACAAAATGTGATACCTGAACACAGAGACCTCTGCTTGATACACAATGACAGTAACATTCGATGGATCGTTTTTGAGTATACAGTATGAATGTGTCATTTTGAGTATAGCAAATAAACTCCAGATGTCACAAAATGGCAAGTCACTAAACCTGACAACAAAAGCAAAGATAAAACCATGTAAATACAGCAGGAAAACAGAGAAAACTTGTTAATTAGTCATGCCCCAGTGCATGATGGGAACACCAGTATCAAAAAACAAACAAAAATGTTGAGTAGGTTTTACTTAATTTTTATATTTTTTTACGATTTAAGTTCTACAAGCTTGAATTGAGTACTAATGTAGAATTTACTTAAATTCTTGACTTAACTATTTCATGTAGAAATTAAATTTGTTTTTCTGTAGTATTTACTTCACCACAGAATCATTTTTATCAGTAGACAGGCAATAAAGGGAAACAAAAAGTACTATAAAAGAGTCGGCAGCTGAGAGACAGTGTGTTCAAAATGTTCATCACAAAAGGGTCAAATACAAAAGTTTAGTATTTGTGACAAATCTTCCTTTGAGAAAAAATATTAATATTTTGCTATCTCGCATGACGCTTGAGTTTGGATTAATGTTCTATGCAGTCATCTGTAAATATGTATAGTCTCAATTTAGAAAGTTATAAATCTTTTGCAAGATGCCAAATAGAAGCAAGTTTACCTTCTATGTACCTTCTCACCCTTCTCCCCAAATAGTAAGGCTTTGTGAGATTTATATATACATTTAAAAAAAGGTACTTACTTTGCATCTGTGATTTGTTAAATCGACTGACACAAACATTGTCTCGTTCTTTTAAAGCATGTATCAGTGTCCTGTTTCTACCGGTTTTGCTGTTATTCTGAGATATTCTTTATGATTGTGAACTGAGAAAATGTAATCTGGTCCTAGATCAACTCTGTATGGCAGTACTGCACTAAGTTCAGGCTGGCTGCCCCTTTAAGCCATTGGTCTTTGGCATGGGGTAGGGCTGAGGTGGTATGTCTTAGTCAGCATGAGAGTATGGGGCTATATTGGGTGGGATCACATACTCAGAGAGGTGCTAATTTTAGTCCCCTGTGGGGAGATGATCATAGCAGATATGCATGTTTAAAGATTTACAGTTAGTACAATTGGAGTTTCAGTTGGTTTGGCAAGTAGAACTGGTAAATGTTCTTAGGCAGACGTTTCATGCATTATGATTTTAGTGGGAGAGAGGGAAAGATGGTGAGAAGTGAACCCATTGTGTATGGTTATGTTTTATTTCTCAACATAATGGAGTTCATGGCTATTTAATTCTATTCCATCATAATAGCACTAGCAATACTTTAATCTTAGATCTCAGTTAACAGAATATAATTCTAAACATTTAAAGTGTCAATTTTACTAGTTTTCATTAGCAACATTTAATTAGCTGCTTTCTGTAAATCAATTTCAGACTAAATTCCTAAAAATTAAGGTGGCATTGCTTCACTGAAAGGTTCTTCGAAAAACTCAGACTGGTTATTTTATGGCCTTGCTGTGAAAACTCACATTTGGAACATTTTAAGAGTGTGTATAACTGCAAATGACATCATACAAATGATACAAAATAGTATCAAAGTTAGCAGCATCCAGAAAATCTTGAAGTTAAATCAAAGGCATTTAGCAGGCTGAAGTGCCAGGCGTAAATGTACCGTTGAAAGGCTTTCCCCGTGAGGAAGCTTTGCACGTCTGCTTAAATGTTTCTGGCTATAACTTGTTAGTCTGATCTTTCTGGAAGACTAAAAGCGGTGAGAAAAGAATGAAGCTAGACTAGTTGATTTGAATCTATCTTAAGGCATACAGAAACAATTCTATGTGTGTGTTTTTCCATCAGCATCTCTGCACAAAAAACGTTGCTTTAACGCAATGTAAGACCATGAAGGCAAAGAAAGTGTCCATGTTACATATTTCATGCATACTGAATGACAGCACTAAACATGCACATAAAAACGGTTCCGTACAAATTAAGTGCATGTAGTTCATTAGTATAGTTCAGTACATTTGTAATAGGAGGCTACACAATGATATAAACACTGTTGTGTGATCCATGATTAAGATTAGTTGTGCATGTTGCAAAGCTTGTCTTACAACAGCTAAGAAGAGACTGTGGCAGGTGCTTCCTTCAGGGTAAAAATAACCTCCTGGAAAAAGTTCTTGGAGTGGGAATGTGAGAGTGTAAGAAATTAGCCTAATGTTAAGTGCAAACACCTCAGCTTTGTAGAAACACTCTTGTGATCTTCTTATCCAACAACACCTTTGCATTAAAAATGTTATGAAGGTAAAAACTGTATCAAATAGCCTACAATGTAGCCCATTTTCTCTCCTAACTTGCACGTGTGCGATATTGACCCAAGTAACCTCAGTCGTAAGTGACAATTTATTAAATGGTGTAGCAAAGTCCATATAGACGCGTTACATGAGGCTTGTATCTTCGCGGCATGGCCGACAGCTGTAGCTTTGCCACACGGCACGTCGTTGTGATTCCAAGAGATTTGGGGGGCTTTTACCGCGGCCGATTAAAGCCAGCACGATACTTGAATGAATGCTAGCGTGCTGAGAGATTGCTGTTCAACAGCCACCGTATCTAAAGCTCTTCAGATTATGAACAATGCCTGAGGGACTCGTTGACATGCCTCTCTGTTACGAGGCTGACCCAGAGATAGTAACGCCTTTCCTTAAGATAATCACTTTCATGAGACCCTCGCGTGCTGTATAAAACCAATCGATTTTTTTCTCACAAAGACTTTTACTTTTCTTTGTAAAGAGTTTATGAGGGGAAATAATAAACATTTTATATGTTGGGGTTAGCATATTCAGCGTTTAGCATGAATTGGACAGCGGGTAAATTGCTTTCCGGACAGTTTTACTCCTCTTCCCAAGATTTCTCTTCAGGTTCAGGGTGTTAGAAATAGGAACGCGGCCCCCTTGCAAGACGTCTTGGCCCTCAGATCCCATATATAGGCATTTCAATGGTCAAATGTCTGAGGGCAGCGAATCGCCGTCCAGATCCTTAAAAAAAGACGCGAGGCAGGAGGAACCGCCAAGGGTCCTTCCCTAAAAAGTATTGGGTGTCTTGCGGAACTTCTCAGGCTCCTGTGAAGGCACATATTTGACAGGCTACAGCGAGACGAGCTCGCACTCCAGCTCAGCGTTCGGTTCAGCACAGACGCTCATCGCCTCTCTCAGTTCGGTGTGACCACCCATACACTAACACAGCCATGGATGCCATTAAGAAGAAGATGCAGATGCTCAAGCTCGACAAGGAGAATGCCTTGGACAGAGCAGAGCAGGCTGAGGGCGATAAGAAGGGAGCAGAGGACAGAAGCAAACAGGTTGGACATGGGCACCCGGGTGTCTCTTGTACACCTTTATAGATCAGACTTTATGAAGTTGGATTTGTGTTTTCTCAACTTATTATGCTGTAGCATATGCTATTATTCTATTTTTAATACGTTTTTCTATATCTAGTTCATAATCTATTTTATTTCTATTTCTCATTCTATTTTCATAATAGATATCTCACTAATACTTTAGACTGTCTTTTTTTATAGGCCTGCATGGTTAATTGATGTATGGCAGTTGTTCTTGTGCCTATCCATGTCCATTGACACACGTGCTCTTCTTGCAGCTTGAGGATGACCTGGTCGCCCTGCAGAAGAAACTGAAGGGTACTGAGGATGAGTTGGACAAATACTCAGAGGCCCTTAAGGATGCTCAGGAGAAACTGGAGCTGGCTGAGAAGAAAGCTACCGATGTAAGCATGCCGTCTGATGTCACGCGTAACCTGTGCCCACCCCTGCTAGGCAGTCTGTTAAACTTATTATATAGGCTACACGTGATTTCATATTTACCATCTCGTACTTTGGCAATGCTTTACCGACTAAACTTTATCGGAAACTACAAAATTTGTATTTTAAAATGACTCAAGGCCATTCTTAAAAGTTGTTGCTCCACCTGGTAAACGAATGCCATATGTGCAGGAGAGTGTATGCAAACGGCGAGTTAAATTTAGCAGTGCGCTTTATAAGGCAAGCGTCTGGGGGGTTCGTCTTGCCCACCTACAATCGTCTTAATAGGGTCCGTGTAGAATTTCACCTCACCCTCGTTGGATACTTAAGACCATCAGCCATCATCCATCTATTCTAGATAGTATGATAAACGATACAAATAATTATATTGTATAATAAAAGTTATATCTGTTAAATAGTCCTGGACTAAAAATGAATATCAACCCATTATTCGTTATACAATACAAAACAATATAGCCTAATATAGGAATATAGATTTATGGCCCAATTTAGAATTTTTTTATTTTTTTTTATAAATAAAGACTTGTTCATAGACTTTCAGGGGGTCAATGCCTGAAACGATTTGTGTCAGTAATTTTGTGGGCTCAAATAATCAAAGGAGGGTCATTCTATGCGTTTGGCGCCCCTAGCGAAGTTAGCTAACGTTAGCCGTCAGCACTGTTGCCTATATATTTGTGATGTCTTAAATAAAGAAATAATGCCCTCATATTTTTGTCGATGCAGCGATCTAGCTGCTGTTGCTATAGACAGTTATACCTTCAAACAAAAGCAACTTAAGTTCGCGAGCATCTATTTAGCGCTCACTAACTAAAGGTAGCCTAATTTTTCTAAAGTTTCAAAACGCTTTTGAAGCTAACGTTATAACTTATAGCTATGTTAAAATAAAATAGGTACCCTTGTAGGACCTCCTCTTTGTTTGTAGTTCCTTGGGAAGAGGCGCCATGATGTCATTAGAGAAGAAGCCCAGAATTCCCAGTTTCACCAAACGAAAACAATCTGTATTGCACCTCCTTGGGAGAAATTGTGCTCCACTTGTATTGCAGAATCACATCACAAGATGGCGCTGTACGCTCAGAAAATCGAACACAGTTAAATGAGTATAAAATCTGTAGAGGCCACAATGTGAAAAGAATAGACGGAGAGATTGTCGCATTTAATATACACTTAAACAATTTGCAGTTTCGCAAATCCAATTCATTACATTTATTTTTTATTTATTAAATTTTTAATAGTGTTCCTTATTGTCAGCATTCATTCTTGCCATAATACACGAAACGCAATGACATTTCTCTTGTAATTTATAAACAAATCTTGTGGCCAAAGCGGTAGTTTAAAATGCGATAATACGGCGTAAATGAATTGACTTCCGGTGTTTGTTAAAGCGTTACCACCAGACTGGGAATGAACCCAGTCGAACGACTTGCTTAACCGGATCGCAGTCACGTCCTGTGATAACCATTCAGACAACCAGTATATTCCGTGATGGCTGGTACGGCACATCTTGAGGCTGTGAAAAAGAAAATCAGATCGCTGCAAGAACAAGCAGACGATGCTGAAAGCAACATGCTGAGACTACAAGAGGAGCTCGCGTCCGAGCGCGCAGCCAGGCAATCTGTGAGCTTACCTGCCATAATCATTTAAGTGCATTAGTAGGCCAACTGTAGCGCGTTTTCCCATCAATCACGTCAGAAAGCAGGATATGTCATGAAAACTATGTTTAAACAACGTTGTCAGTGTTTCGCGTCGTTAGAAAGTCGCGATAATTGATGGTGAACTGGCGCTTAACAGATGGAGAGGGCGGTGAAGCTTTTTGACAGCTCCCGTCCTCCTGCCTTTCAGTGCTAATGTTTACCAAAAATCCTAGACGATAACCTTTACATGTTGTGTGGTATTGGTGAACAACTCGCAGAAAACCTTTATTAGCGAGAGCGTTAAGTTCTAGAGATATTTCTCAAACCCTGTCTGTCTGCATCTAGTGAAATGTGCATTTCTAGGCGTATGAGTGCGCGCTCATGTTCATTGCTGTGTGTGTGCGCGCAGGCTGAGGCTGACGTCGCTTCCCTGAACAGACGCATCCAGCTGGTTGAGGAGGAGTTGGATCGCGCTCAGGAGCGTCTGGCCACTGCTCTGCAGAAGCTGGAGGAGGCTGAGAAGGCTGCTGATGAGAGTGAGAGGTGTGTATGGAAACAAAGTTGGGCCTGAGACTCTTAAAAACAATTTTGAAAAGTGAAATATCAGGAGGTCAAACTACCCCCCCCCCCCCCCCCCCTCCCAAATATGTTCCTAGTAAAAAAATAAAAAACAGTGTATAAAAAAGATACATATAAATACAATTTAAACCAATGATATGGACTGTAATAGCTATTAACATTAAACAAATATAAAATTAAATCAGTTTAATAAAAGTCAATAAAAAAAATTGGAAATTAAAATGAGTTTATATTACAGTTTTTACTACAGTGAATTGAATATCAATTCAGTAGATTTTGTCAAGTTATGGCAAAGTATGATTTTAATTGATAGATATAAAGCCAAAACCTCTGACATAGGATAGCCAAAAATCCCCATTTTAAGAGGAGGATAGACGTTTGATGTTTCGAAACTAGCAAATTTTGATGCAGTGTTAGTTTATCAAACATATGTAATAGGTCGCGTGATTTTTAGGGAGCGAAATAACACCCAAAGTCTCTCTCTCTCTCGCTTTCAGAGGCATGAAGGTCATTGAGAACAGGGCCCTGAAGGATGAGGAGAAGATGGAACTGCAGGAGATCCAGTTGAAGGAGGCCAAGCACATTGCTGAGGAGGCTGACCGCAAGTATGAGGAGGTTAGTTCTCTCTCATTTCTCTCTCTCTTATAATTTATTATAAATAAATATAATCCAAATATAAAAAAAAATCCGATAAAATAATTGTCTTCCCCTTGGACAGCATAAACAAATGCATGTACGCTCACAACTTTTCTCTTTTGTGATGGTACACAGGTGGCCCGTAAACTGGTGATTGTTGAGTCTGAGCTGGAGCGTACTGAGGAGCGCGCTGAGCTCAATGAGGGGTAAAAACAAACAAATTGAATACTTTTTAAACACATGCTTACCTTAACCTATGCCTGGCTATTTTTGTCTCACATTTTCTGTCACTCTCTCCCACAGCAAGTGCTCTGAGCTGGAGGAGGAGTTGAAAACCGTGACCAACACCATGAAGTCTCTGGAGGCCCAGGCTGAGAAGGTAAGCGTGTAAATGTTTGTGTGTGTGTGTGTGTGTGTGTGTGTAGAGGTATTTATGTGTATGCATGAATGATCATCTGCGTATATTTGTTTTGTGTGTTGGTGTTTATAGACAGTCCTTTAATCCTTTTTTTCCATCTACAGTACTCAGCCAAGGAGGACAAATATGAGGAGGAGATCAAGGTCTTGACTGACAAACTGAAGGAGGTGAGTTCATCACCTATTTTTTGTGTGTGTGAGCATTGATATAAGAGGGCCTGACAAACTTTCTGTGTTCCAGGCTGAGACTCGTGCTGAGTTCGCTGAGAGATCAGTCGCCAAGCTTGAGAAGACCATTGATGATCTGGAGGGTATGTCAACTTGTACCTCACTGTTTTTCATGCTGCTATTAGACACGGGTTAAAACAAGCTATTTAGAATCAATGTGAGACTTACTTTTTCATTTTATAGAGAGACGCTAGTTTCATCCTTAGAATAACAGGTTCAAGTCCTTTTTGCATTCATACACTTACAAATAAAGGTTGTTTATTGGCATCTATGGTTCCATGAAGAACCTTTAACATCCAATGGAACAATGGGAATTCCAATAGTGGAAAAATGTTCTTTAGATTATTAAAATGTTCTTCACGTGAAGAAAAAAAATGGTTCTTTAAAGAACTGTTCACTGAAAGGTTCTTTGGGGAAACCCAAATGGTTCTTCTATGGCATCGCTGGGAAAACCATTTTGGAACCTTTATTTCTAAGAGGACATGTTGCTATTAACAATTCCTATAGTGATTTAAAAGATACGCCTTTAAATTAACAGCAGTACTTATCGGCACTGCTATCTTTAGGTATTTAAAAGATCATATTTTTCTCATTATTGAAGAAGGTAATCTCACCTCATTTCATTTCTGTTTAATTCTGTCTCTCTATGGCCACTTGTCACTGTTCAATCCGCCTTTGCACTGCTTCCTCTCCCTTATTTTCTTGTTTCTCCATTCTTTTCCATTCCTCTCCATTCAACACCCTCCACCGTTCTGGCCTTTAATTGGCTACTTTAGATGAATTGTATGCTCAGAAACTCAAGTACAAAGCCATCAGCGAGGAGCTGGACCACGCTCTCAACGACATGACCTCCATGTAACTATCCCCACCTGTTACTCCAGTGTGCACACGTGCTTTTGGATTAATAGCATTTCCAGATTCTCTGTCTGCTAATATAAATACATTTTCAGGTTTGCTGATGGATTTTAGAATCCACTATACATTTTAGAGCCTGCATCACATAAGCGTTTCTATTGATTAACTCAGTATAAAGTGATGTAGAAGAGTAGATTACACAGATAAGCAAACACTTGATCTCTTGCATGCCCTTTGTTGTTCAATATCACCATCTATCATTTGTTTCAACTCTTTTTTTCTCTCTCTCTTTTTCCCCCTGCACAGTTAAATTTTTTACATCTCATCTCTGGCTCCGGGCACCATCTGAGCGGCATCTCCTTCATTTTCTTCTATGTTTCTCTCCTTTTCTCTGTTGCCGCCTTCTCCATCACACTATTCTCAGTGGGGATGGAGCACTCAGCACTATAGTCCCATCACTTGTACAGAAATTTTTTGCTTTCTGTAAAATAAAACTTCCTCCCATCTCTGTAAGCTCCCCACTCCTTTCTCTCTTTAGTATGTCTTAACTCTTTTGATTTCATATGTCCTTAATTTATTGTCGAGAAGCTTGAATAAAATCCAAAGAAAAAAGCTCATTCTCATCACCTCATGTTGCTTCTCTCTTCGACAGCTTACGTTCACCTGTAATGATCATATTCATACCATCATGATTTTGCACCAAAGGTTCTATGGCAATGTAAATATAGAATTGAAAGAAAGATTTCAGCATAATCTTTAATAAACCATTTTGGGTAAATGCTCTTACTAACATCTTTCCTTTAATTTTCTCTCTTCTCTTCTCTTCTCTTCTCTTCTCTTCTCTTCTCTTCTCTTCTCTTCTCTTCTCTTCTCTTCTCTTCTCTTCTCTTCTCTTCTCTTCTCTTCTCTTCAGACCCCCTATATCAACAGCTCCAGAAAAACCGGGTCCTTTCACATGAGCTTAGTTTAGCACTTAATGAATTCTAATCTCACTATATAAGAAAAAAAAACAGGGTGTACACTAAATATTACATTCTGTCTATTGTTTGTGGTGTTCACAAAGTAACCAATAATGGATGACAGACAATCCATAATTTCATTATTCTATTATTGTTGATACTGGAGATCTTGATCTTTTTATCTCAGGGCTAAAAAAAATATATAATAAAATAAAAAAGATTTATCCACAAAACCTAAAGCTTAAATATTAAATAAAAAAAAAATCATGGCAACCTGTGTCCATTAAATGATTAACAGCCTAAATGAAATACAGCCAACCTGTATTTTACGTAGAGGGAAAAGTTTACATAGAAAGGTAGAAGTGCCTTCTGCATTATATAACTCACTTTGGATCATTACCAAAGGTGTGTTGTGTTATAAGAGTTGATTATTTATAGGCTACATGTCAGAAGTACTTTTAAAATCAGAACATATGACTAGAGCAAGTAACTGAATAAGACACTTGTAAAACTATCAACCCATTGTCATCACATGTAACATGCATGCAATGCACCACCCTCAGGTAACTTACACAAATATAAAAGTTTACATTTTATTTTTATTTTTTTTTCAACTGCCAAAATTATCAATATACCTGAATAAAAAAAATCGAATCTCAAAATGCCTAATGTCTTGTTTTTTTATTGACCAAATACATAGAAAGGAACATTTAAAGATAAAAAGAGAAGTAATGGGATGAATTTTGAATAATGAATTGCCATCGTGAGAACAAGTAATCATGTAATCAGTAAAAAAAAGTAACTAGTCTAATTACGAGTATTTTAAAACGTAATATCAGAGAATGTCTAATAAGGCGAGAAGTTTCACTCTCAGTACACTTCTGGCTTCTGAAATGGTTGCAGTTCCACTTTGATTCCATATGAGGGCGCTCACAGGACGAGTGCAGAATGAATGGAGGTCTATGGCAGTATACCCATCAAAATCCACTTTTCTCAGGATATAATTTTTTGTCTAGTAATTTGAATATTGTATTCGAAAGGAGATGCAAAGAAATTACACATTGCTGGGTGTTAGATTTTTTAGAGTCACTTATTTGCTTTAAAAAGTATTTTAAAGTGTCAATGACGTCATACACATCGTACGACCAGAGATACTGCTTTACGGCAATCCTTCAGTCACTCTGGTGCTTTCGCGCTCTGCACTTTCTTTTCTCTTGAGGCATCGACAACACAGCTGACACAGGTAAATACACATGCTAGACGAGTTTTTGTTTTGTTTGTTTCTGGTCCCGCTTCGGATGCCACGATGCCATCAAGCGGTATCTCTGGTCGTAATCAGTCCTTCACTGACCAATCAGCGTTCATTAGCAGAATGCTAGCGTGTTATGGGCAACAACTCAACCTGTAAGAAATCGAAAGGACATAAGTACTCGTTCATTCAACTTTCGACCTATCCCATGTTGAACTTGCAAAACCTACTATCGAATCTGAGATTTCTCAACGGCAATTGGGTGAAAGAGACAAATTTAGCCGTCTAGCCCCATAGACTCCCATTCATTCCAATATTATGAAGCTGCACTCATGGGCGATCGCCCCCAGTGGAACTCTGGTGGAACTACAACCAAAATTCGGTGGCATGAAACCATAGACAGTAAAAGAAATGGACACAGCAACCCCATTGGATTCAACGGAGACAAAGTGAAGTCAATTAGAAACTCTTACTTCCTGGGGGTCGAGCGTACTGCGCAGACTCAAACTGAGCTTGACGACGTAGATGTGACGTGAGCAACCCGTCTGTCTTCTAGTAGCTGTGCCAAGAGAAATCTGAATCATTCCCTTCCGAAACTTGCAGAGACGGAGAGTGTGAGTAGGAGGTGTCCATCTGCTAGGAGCAGGAGCAACTTTTGCTAAGTATTCTGATTAATTACTTTGTCAATTTGCCTCCACGTCCCCCCGATTGCGCACGAGCTTCTCCTCCTGTCAATACGGTAATTCTCTACTGTGCGACAGAGAGTCGCGTGGTTATGACGCAATCGTTAGCCTATTTTTACAAAAATTGCTTCTATGGGGGCATACGGGAAGCTACAAGGTAATGAAGCCTTTTATACATTTTCGTGTTTCTTTAGAAATAAATAATGGACAAATGGAGTCTTTAAACGCCTCAGATGTGAAGTTATTCGCTGTCAAAGTGACGCCAAAATGAATGGGAGTCAATGGGATGCTAACAGCAGGTGGGGGTCCGCTAGCCAATGGCGGCGCCCGGGGGCGATATTTTTTTTCACAGGATGGTAGGGGAAGACTCATGAATATTCATTAGGGAAGTCATCCCTGATTGGTCTTAACCCCAGTGACGGGTAGGTTTAGGGCGGGGTTAGGGGTAGGTCATCAGACCCCCAGTGGCGGGTAGGTTTAGGGGTGGGGTTAGGGGTAGGTCATCAGACCAATCAGGGATGACTTCCCTAATGAATATTCATGAGTCTTCCTCTACCATCCTGTGAAAAAAAATATCGCCGCCTGGGGGTACCTTCAAAATAATAGAAAACCCTGCCCCCCTGCATGAAACGGAAGTTGAGATTGTCATTTTTTCCTTGTTGTGACGTATATTCGAGTGAAACGGCTTCTGAAATTAGAAAAAAAATATAGGGCGGGGATTGATTTCGACCTTCGGGAATTGATTGGATCATTGGATGTTGGGCGTTCTAAACAAAATGGAGGCAGATTTGAATGCCAGTTTACATTCAGTTGTGGAGGATTTCTCTCCACCGGACTACCCACCGTTACCCTCCCATGAAGGATTTTTTATTGAGGAGCCCGGCAACGAGAACGAGGAGCTAAATTTTCAGGCAGGAATCAGCCCATATTTATATGAGCCTCCCGCGAACCAAGATAATTCAAGTCAAGTTATCAGTCAAGTTCACCCTCGAGAGCATCTCGACATGTCCGAATGGTAGGCTGCTATCTATCTTAAACACCGATAGCCGCACCCTCATCGGCACTGGCCGCACCCTCATCGGCTCTGGCCGCACCCTTTCGCCATGGCACGTGACCGAAAGAGAAGAGAGGTCGTTTCGAGGGGGGAGGGAAGGGTAATGTATTTGATTAAAGATTATAAGGGTACATGAATTTAAAAAAAATAATGAAGTGCACAGATAAATCATTTATAATAAACACTACAATATTACATATAAAAAGAAGATTTGTCAAATTTGATTTCATGCCGACTTTAATAGGGAGTGGGCAGGCTCTCCGTAGACGGGCTCTGGTAATATAATCTAATTACAAGTAGGCCTACTTAATTTTTGGAATTTTATTATGTAATCCAGATTACTTTTTATAAAAATGACTTTATAAAATAAAGGCTGACTGTACTAGACTGTATATAATTTCTTATTTAAATCATCTTTACTGAAAACTTGTATTTAAAACAGATCGTAAATGCACACACAGTAAACATGTTCCAGTAGTCAGCTGTGTTTCTGAGGTCTGTTGTCAGACTTTTAAACAACTTCCGGTTCGCTTCCGTGTGTAGGGTCAAATGTGAGAAGATAATCCGTGTGAAAATGGAAGGGGATGCAGCTCCTCCAAACACCTTGTGGGAAAGCAAAGCAGAAATTGTCCTGAGTAATGTCGCCGTGGTCGTGGAAAGGATTTTGACATTTGTGCCGACTAAAAATCTCTTCCGGATCGCAAGGTAACGTTACTGTAGATGTTTTAGCCTGTTAGCTTTGAGCTAATTATTAGAAGACCCCGTTCAGTCCATCACAGCCAGTTTAAGTGGTATTATATAAACTTATTTTCTAATTTAACGGGATATGTGTATCCACGTTTACGTTGTTGAGTGATTGATTTGGTCCGATCTCACAGGTTCCGATGTTCCCTCTCAAATTACGTTAGATAAACTAACGTTAACTTAGCCTAGAATACATCAGTTGTTGATGTAACGGTGGGTTCAAGCTCTGGTTCAAGTCATCTCGTATAGATCGTATTTACGAGTTGAACGCACAATTTCGTAAATAGTGTGAAGCTCTGGATTTTCTTTAAGCTCCGATCTTTACGAGTTGTGGGCTTGTCAGTGAGAAACATGGCGGAATACCACAACACCGAAAGGTATTTAGCAGTGATATTGTCAGGCTTTTCTATTTACAGCGTAGTAAGCTAATTACCTGCACAGAATATGATGGCATTATAATATAACAATGTAATATGTAACGATAAAGTTTGCAGTGGCTTCATAAATGAATTAAAAACATTAAAAATCAAAGCACACCTGATGCAAATTTTCTTTTTTCTTCATTTTCTAGAACTAGAGTACCTTTGTGTAATTAATTAAGAGAAAGTAAGTTACACACCGCCATCTTACTCCGACGAAAATGACTTGAACTCAACTGCCGCCGTAAACACAAACGTTAACGTTACTTCCCAATCCCACCTCGTTAGTACGAACTTTGCCAGGAGGACTTTAACGCACCATTAGATCCGCATTGTTTTTAAAGTGTGATGTTGTATCAATAATGTTGTATTCAGTTGTCACTCATCATACTTTCAGATGATTGATTTATTTGGATTTCTTCTTAACAGCTTTTCAGCTGACCTGTTGAAAGTTTATCTTAAATGTTTAAAATGCAAACACCAAGCTCCAGACTAAAGAAAAAATGACTTGGGAACCGTTGGCCCCTACAACTAAACACTTAAAAAATATTTGTACTTGCACATATATTTATTACTTGTACAGTTTGTTCAAAAGCGCTGCCGTTCATTCATTGCGAAGATTATGATTGTACCATTTAACAACAGTCACTGTCATTACGACACTATCTTTTTTAAACAGTTATAAACTGATATAAACATATCGGATGTAAAAACTGTATAAACTAAAGTGTCTAAGAGTTTTTTTTTTTGTGTGTGTGTTTGTTTTATAATGTCACTTTTTATTAATTAACAATATTGTTCCTCACTTGATTTTGTGTCTGCCTGTTTGATAAATATAAAATGGTTTGTTGATTTATATGGCTGTATCTTTTGGATAATACTTTTGGTATTAATAAAATTTTACCTAAAATGAACTATAGATTTTAAAATGCATAATTTGATCAATAAAGTATCAAAAGCAAGTAATATTCTGGTTTAATTGAACAGTACTGTTAAAATAATTTATGTAATAGTATGTGCGTGCATGTATGCAATTTATTGATTTATTAATACAAAATGCCTTGATTATCTTTATTTACACATTTCCATATGAACAACCAGTTGCAGACTGAAGTCCGTCAAAACTAAAATAATCATTGTTTCTTTTCTCCGTAGTGTGTGCAGGCTATGGAGGAATTGTGCACAGAGAGTCCTGAGGAGGAGGCAGAGATTTACCTGGCTCTCCGCCTCTGGCTCATCCATATACGAAGAGCATGTTTTGCTTAGAACTATGACACAAGACTTGGAGGTCTGATGGTCTTTGCTGCACTAGAAATGACAATCTCACTCTTTCCAATTTGTTTTAATGTTTGTCTTTTGTCTGACCCCCTTGCAGAATATCTGTCTGCTGCCCCAGACAGCTCTCTTAATGGTAAATCATGAGAACTTCAGAGGGTCTGTTAGTCACAGACACAGGAAGGGTACGTTACTTGATTACTTGTATATAAAAATAAAAAATAAACTGTCAGTCATGATGAGGAGACTCACCTGTTCTCTTCGATCCTCCCTCTGCAGCCAGGAGGTGTGAGGATGGAGTGGACTCAGATCCTGTTGAGAAGCTGAGACGCTTACTACCTAGCAGTTGTGAAGTAATGGGCGTAGTCGCACCAGGAATTGTGGGTAAGACTCATTTTCCCTCTTTCCCTGTGTTTCCCTGTGCTGTGTTTGATTGCAATGTCAGTGCAACAGTAAAACTGTCATTTCTTATGCTGTGTTCTATAGTGACCCCCAGTGGATTACCCAGCAGCCCCCCACAGGAGCATGAGGAGGGAGAAGCTGGCTTCAGTCTGCTTTTCCCTGCCATGGATGGGGTCACCATCCGGCTTTTCCACTTCTGCAAAAAGACTATAAGTGAACCAATGGCAATGGAGGATGCAGGTAAAGCGTTGCCGTTTAGATTGTTGGACAAGACCGTAACATTTAGACAACAATAGTAACGAAAGTATGGGGTCATTTAAGATTTTTTTAAATGTTTTTTTAAATCTCTTATGCCTCACCAAGACTGCATTTACGTGATACAGTTAAAAAAGTAACAATGTGAAATATTGCAATTTAAAATAACTTTTTTTTTTTTTTTAAATGTAACATTTTCGGCAGCCATTACTCCAGTCTTCAGTGTCACATGATCCGTTAAAAACTGTGCTCATGAAACTATTCTCATTATCATTGATTAAAACAGTTGTGCTGCTTAATATTGTTGTGGAAACCATTATAGTTTTTTTCAGGATTCTTTGATTAATAGAAACTTCAAAAGAACAGCATTATTATTTAATTTTTTTACTAGAATCTTTTGTAACATTAAAAATATCTTTGTCACTTTTAATTTGTTTAATTCATCCTTGCTGAATAAAAGTATTAATGTATATTTATATATAATAAAAGAGAGAAATCGTGTATATAACCAATGAATTAGTTGAATGGTAAGTCATTTCAAAATACTCTGTATTTGATTTCAGGGTTGATTAATAACCCTGATCTAAAGGTGGTGCTGGTGTTCGACTACAACACATATAAACCTGGAGGTGGACGTTTTCTTAACAAGCTTCTGAAACCTCTTTCCCAAAGTAATGTACTTATTATTGGAGGACAAGTTGAGGACGTCTTTACCAATAACAAAACCTGGTAAGTATAGAAAATTCATGGTAAACTTGATTTTAGATTAGTCAAGTTAGTTTTTTCTCGTGTTGTAAAGAGTTGTTATGGTCAGCAACTCTACATACAACAATTGCCCCTATGTGAACATGAGATTTACTCAGCATGTTTTCACACTATGTTTTTCTAACATCATCTGCATCATGATAGTTTGTAATTTAACATTGCTTTAGTGTCACATACAGGAAGCTATTTTTCTCTTCTTATTTCCTCACATTACCCCTACAGTCTCAGACATTACAATGAAATCTCCATTATACAATCTCTCTTTGCAGCTGTTCTCCAGGCTCTTTTGGGGCAGTAGGACTAACCTTCAGTGGCTCCAAGATCCAGGGTGCCTCAGTTCTGGTGGACCAGGACGTAAACAGCTCGAAAGCAGTAGAAGCCACTATCCAGCGGCTGAAGGCTGCTAATATCCCAGAGAGAAACACCATGGGCTTCATGTTTGCTTGTGTGGGCCGTGGCCACAAGAACTACAATGACCAGCATAACGTGGAGGCCAACGCCTTTCGGAAGATCTTCTCCAACATTCCGCTTTTGGGATTCTTTGGAAACGGGGAGATCGGCTGCGACCGTATTGTCAAAGAGAACTACACATTGAGCGAGACAGATGCTGATGGACTACAACACTCTTTTACTACAGTCATGAGTCTGGTGCATTTTGGCTAACACAGCAACTAGGAAACCCGCTAGTTAACTTGGTGTTTTGAGGAGAGACACCGGGTGCTTGTTTAAGATAACTGAGCAGTTCCTATTTTGATCAGGTATAATTCTTTTAGGTTCTTTTCCTTGATTTCTTGTCCGTAAATCAGGATGTCAGAGGGACAATTAGCAGTTGTTTAACATCATATTTACAAGACTGCCCATGTAAGAGCCCCTGCTTTGAGCTAAAAGTCATCAGCTTTGGCATCAAAACACAAATCGGGGGAAGTGAAAACCTCGTTCGTAGCTGCAATTTTAGAGCATGCTAATTTTGATGTCTGAAAACACTGAAGTGTCCTCTTACACCATGGTTTGGTATGGTCATTACTTGCAGAACAGTTATGAAGAACAATTAGGATTTAGTTTTAATGGCATGGTGCTAAACCTTGTCTTCTGACTTCAGTTTTATGTGTAACTCTCTTTTGTGTAGAGCAGAGCTGAAATCTGTCAGCTGATCAGATTTATTGTGGGTTGTACGGCTCACTCAGGCCTTATATATACAAATGGTTTGTAAACATATTCAGGCACTTTCGAAAAAATTAAAAGCCAACTTTGATGGAATGGCTAATGATGGAGCCGTTTATCAACATTGGTACAGATTCTGGAAATTCCACTATCTTCACTTCTGTTTTTACGTGATATGTCCAGCTGTATGTGTAAGTTTCATCAGCTACATAGACTCTCCTAATTGTCTCATGGTCTCTTCTCACAACAAGTGCTAAGAAACTACAGAAAAAGTATTAACAGTGTGGAAAGCTTAACCTTATTTATATACAGTAACCATAGACTTGCAAGCAGTTTGAAATGACCAGATCAGAGTAGTAAAGGACAGAAGTGGAATTTCTTTGTAATGTATTTGTGTATGTTCCAATCAAAATTTAGCAGGGTAATTCTCCATTTCAGTTCATCAGTTTAGTTCTTGTTAAATGTTATTCTTTTATTCTGTGCACTAGCTAAATAACAGTGTTGATCACAGATAAGAGCTGTTTGCCTGTGGGGATCTATTTGTTGCAATATTTAGAAGGTTGATTCAAACATTGCTGTTGCCAAATCGCTTTGATTTGCCCTGATCTGATACATAATACTTGGATTTTGTCTTGCCTTTACTTTAAGGAAAATACGATTTCCTACTGTCATGTTTTTTTATGGCAGTGTTTTGATGTTTTTTTGTTTTTTTTTTCTCTTCACTGTCAAATATCTTAGGTCTAATTAATCTGACAGGTATATAATAATGTATATAATAAAATCGATGATGTCAATTAGTTTGCAGTCTTAAGTCTTTTTTTTTTTTACATAAGAATATGGAACACACATACATAGATATAGAGAGAGAGATAGAGAGAGAGATATAGAGAGAGATATATATATATAGAGAGAGAGATATAGAAAAAAAATACTGTAAATAAATAGGAATACGAGATATATATATATATATATATATATATATATATATATATATATAGTATTCCCATTTATTTACAGTATTTTTTTTTTTAATGCGCTATTGCGTTAAAAAAAAAAATAGAGAAATGAATTCCCGTGCTAAGAGCAGCCGGAAGAGAGAAAGATGCTCAGAAACAACATAGCTCCAGTATTTTCACTTTTTGTAATTTAGTGCCAGAATAATATAACTCACAGTATAGTTTTACAAATTAAAAAAAAAAGAAAATATTACTTTACTAGTCTGTAAAAAGGGTCCGAGAATTCGTAAATGCGTTCTGTCTTATCTTATTTTTCCAGTAGATGGCGCTCTCGTGCAACAGCACTTTAAAGTGATCAAGTAGGCGCTTTTCCACTGTCGGCTCATTTATATGGTAATTCCAGTTAAAATGATCCCTAAATAACATCTTAATACCAAAACATCATTTTAAAAATAAACCAATAAAAAGACTAAATAAATCGATCATTTAGGGTACTGTTACATTAATTATGAAAGTGATTGAACACAAATGCTTGTCACAATTTGAGGAACTCCAGCTTTCTCTTTTGTGCGTGTGTGGGCACTGGGAAGGTATTATATACGTCAATGGCAATGCCGCGTGCATCACAACAGGCAACAGGCCATGTCAATGGTAGCACACAAGCTGTTTACTGTTTCTGCGGTTATAGCCTGGAGCAGGTCTTGGTCGAGGCAGTGGTCAGATAGTGGATTGCCCCAGGACTAATGCAAACCGAAGCCATTTAGGGCTGCAGTACAAATCCCATGACTACGCTGGCACAGCAGGTGAACGCCACTTACAGGTAAAGTGTGGGTTATTTTAAAGTCCCTTCACCACAAAAAGAGTGAAAACATCTGTTTACCTCCTAACAATCTCTTTGGTCACATTCCATAGACACTGCCACTCAAAAAGGCCCCTGTGGAATTGTGGTAAATCTGACTTTCAGGAACAAACACAGCATTTTGGAGGAACATGGCTTCTCGATGTGCACTAAAAGTGGATCTGTTGGGGTGCAGGTGTTTTCAAACCTGTACATTGTCGCCTCAGGGCTCTTGGAGTAAAGGCATTCAGGCTCACTTTAAGACTCTTTCCCTGTTGAGAGCAGACTCAGAAACAAGACAGACAGACCCGAGCTTTGGGACCGTTGTCATAAAGAGCAATGTTTTGTAGGTCAGACACAGGGGGTGGGCCACTTTGCTCAGAGTTAGGCATCCCAAGTGTGCGAAATTTAGTCAGGCATTTTATAGAAAAAAACACTTTTTTTTTGTAGAATGTCTTGAAAGCAGAGTAGACAGCATAATATAGATAGACAATATAATAATGTATCTAATATCTGTCATTTCCTCATCTGTGATGTATGGATAAATATAACAAATATTACAAAACCTTTGAATGAATCTCATGTTATCCAGAATGGAATTTAACATAAATTGATTTGAAGTGAGGCAAGTAATGCAATGTAAAAAGTAGTTTTTAGGATTAGTAGGTATTTATTCATTTACATTTGAAATGTCAAATGTGCACATATTTATAAATGCATGTGCCCAATTAGTTCATCTGGTTTAGTGATGCTAAATTGAATCTACTATATGTTTCTTATGCATTTTAATACTGTCAGTAACACTCACACCAGCCAAAGTTTATTGCATAAAGAAATATAAAAAGATGCAACTAAATAATAATAATAATTTTAAGTTTGTAAGATTTCTAAATAAAGTAATGTTAATGATGTGTTTGTTCAGTATCTGCACTGATGTGAAAAGGCTCAGCTCCATTATCATTCGAGGAGCTGTCACAAGCATGTCTGGATTTTCTTTAATTAGCATCATGCTAATTAGCTATTATTAATTCAACACAATTTTGTTGTGAATTAAATGTATTCAAATATTTAGGCAAGGGTGTTCATTTAATGCAAGGCAGGCATTCAACGACAAACTAAATGCATGACATGCTAATATGACAAACTGTTGCTAATTGTGCAAAGAGCCGGAAAATGAAGATTGATACTATTTGTTCCCTAGCCAAACCATAATGTCAGTCATAATTATTCATATATACAGGCTACTGTATTAATATATACCAGTATTTGAGAGAGATCTACAAACCTTTTCACTATTACGTTTCATATAACCCACAATTAGTTAGGCTCCTCTGGATGATGCATTATCATGTTTACTGTTATTACCTTGTCAATTCATAATAAAAGAGCCATGTCTGCAGTTGTGCCACCCGGACATTTAATATACAAATTGTTGGACAAAAGTTTTTAAAGTATCTCAAACAGCTTTAAAACTACTGATATTTATAATAATGTGGTTATATGAAAGGTTTTAAACCTAAAATGATGCCTTAGTATTCAGTTTTAATTTTTTTATTATTAAGACATACACCTTTTTTTTTTGCTTTTTTTTTTTTGACAGTTGCACCACCTGACATTTTGGGGGTTTAAGATAACAAAACATAACATAATATTCATTATTTAAATGTACTAAAACTGAATCCACTAAATAGGTTTTTATAAAATAATATATGTCATGAATTTATCAAATTATTTTAAAAGGAAATACTGTGTTTTCATTAAATTACAGAAAAACACAATCACACTATTTATTTTAAATAATAAAATTTTAAATCATATATATTTTTGGAAGATCCTCAAAAACATTCAATAAATTATTCAGTGAAGGAACTCTAAAGAAACTGCAATGCCGGATGGTCAGACAGTGCCCTAAATACCAAAAGAGTTTAAAAAGAGCCATCAAACCCGCATGTATGGACACACTCACACCCTGAATTCACTTCTCAAACGAATGCAATGCCTCAATAATACCATTGGGTGGAATAATGGACAGTTGAGAATTCACAGGGGAGACAATCTACATGTTTCGTCTGACTACCTCTGCTCTGTCTCTGGGTCATTCAAGTTTTTGTGGTTTATGACCAAACTTTTGATCTTCTGTAGTCGACCCCACAAAGTGCCAAAACCACACCAGCATTCACACAGCAAACACAGCTTTAATAAAACCACATCAGGCAGTTATTGTCATGACTTTTCATCTAAAGCAAATATAAACGTATAGATCTTATTTTCAATGTAACATTTCCAACTGTCCTTTGTTACAAATGCCCTTGATATGTGGTAGTACTCGGTAGGTGCGCTTTTATAAATCCTCATATCATATCAGGTCTCGTCTCTGTTTGATGGAGTGTTTAAGTGAAGAAAACTGCCCTGAAACTACCTCAGAGATACTTTTGACACTGATAGAGGGAGACAGTAATTTGAGGAAACAATGAAAGGGTTGAGTGCAGATATATGTGAGTGTTCCTGCTCTGACCATTAGACATTAAACTCAATAATTCAGAACTTTCATAACCAGTCCGCTTGAACTGTGACTTTAATCACATTAACTTTGCATGACCACAATCAAAAATCGTATCTTAGAAATATCAGATATTTGAACAATAGTGGGATTAGGCATCACTCATTTGGAATATTATTTCCTCAGGGAATAATCCCACACTGTCACGTATGACCAGATTACAGACAGAAAAATACTGATAAATGTTTAAATGCATTCATGAATTAGATTGCGTGAGAGATTCATATTCAAAGTGATAAAAGTATTAAACCAAAGACTGACCCATATCACTCTAGACATTAAATTCATGATGTTGCTGAGAGAATTCTTTAAGACATCTCACCATGGTAGTTTAAGAGAATCTAAGTTTTTAGATAACAAGCAGAGATCATGAGCAGATATACACCAATTCATAATATAAAGCCTTTAAGGTTTGCCTTTAAAATCAGTTCCAAAAGGAGCATTTTGAAAAGTTTAGATGTTTACAGAGAACAAATAATGATAAAAATGCTGCTGTAGCATTTATTCTTTTGTGTTCAATAAATGTGCTGAATTCATACTACTGAGCATCTGGATTCATAGCAAAATCAATACACAAGTTACCCAAACAAGAATATTGCTGTGTTGTAGCATTGAACGCAGTTAGTCAAATGGCCACCACGTCTAATCCCAAACCATCTTTCAAAGAGATATGAGCCAGGAGAAAAACGCAAATAAATTATACATCATATTTTAAAAAGCTTCTCGGGTTTCTTTTTGAAAACATTCTTCTTAAGTGCATAGCACCCTGGTGAAGTGAAATTGCTCGGTAGAAGACATCTACTCCAGAGACTGTTGCCATGGCTACAGAGGAGTTTTTACACTTCACATTTACATAAAAGTTTTCCGCTGGATGGAGCAGGATTTTATCCTCTACTTTCTGTAGAAGTGGGTCAGTCACAAAGAGCAAAACCGGTAGACTGGGAGAGCTGGATTTAGACTGAGGGACAGGAGAAGAAGATGCAATTCAAACACACCTGGCTATGAAATCCATTGAACAATTGAGTGAGTGAAGGAGCAAATTACAAATGAATGAAATGTGAGAACTGTATAAAAGTGTAAACTCTTATATAAAAATATTTTTAATTGTGATTATATCCAGTGGAAAACTTGTAGAAGCCTTTTCCATGCCATGAGATATTCTACCATTATCACCACGGGACCGTTTCACCGTTTATATAGGCCTATGCTACTTCACTGTAAAAATGTGTAACCTGCTTTTGTTACCTTATATAGTTTTTTACTTGATTAACCCATAAAAATGTATTTTGTCGGTACAAATGTATGGATTTAATTCAGCAATATTAAATAATATTTTTGACTTAATTTATACGTTATCATTTTTAGGTTACCTTTCTTTTTCAGTGAAAATTTAATGGCCTGTTGTTCCAGATAAATATTATTTTATACGCAGCTACAGTAAATGTTGTTCATTATGGTATTCTTTGTAACAGTTTTTTCCAGGCCAAGCTCATTAGAAGAACGTACCTGTGGCAACATTTTTGCAAAATACGTTGCGTCGTGCACATTTATTTCGCGACAGTTCTGAATTGAAATGTCCGGTGAGTGGCGCCTAAAGCTTAATGCTCCATTTTAAAATAACGTACACCTACACTTAACCTACCCGATAATGTTAACAAAAGCAAATGTGACATAAAAACGCAATAGTCTAACCACGGCATTTTAGCTTGTTTTTTTAACTCTTCGTGCTCTTTTATCGTGACTCGTCTGTCACGTGATTCGTACCCGAGGTCTGCTTCACAAAGTACAGAGTATGTAGTGTTATTGTATGTTTCATGTTTTCCTTTATTCCTTAATTTTGTGTTGAGTTTATTTCGTGCTATTTCACTGATAGTGTGAGTATGTATGACGTCATGAGTATGTGTAGTCGAGTGAACTTGGATGAATATGCGTACTAATATGCGTATGCTATGCGTACTGTGATTGGCTCATCGCGTTTGGGGGCGTGGTTTAGCCATTGGTCAATTAGCATACATGCGCAGGGAAAAATAAATGTAGAAATGTGGAAATACAGAAATAAATAAATGTAGAAATGTGGAAATACAGAAATAAATAAATGTAGAAATGTGGAAATACAGAAATAAATAAATGTAGGAATAAATAAATGTATAAATAAATACATATATAAATTTATAAATAAATATATATATAAATACATAAATATATAAATAAATGTATAAATACATATAGAAATGCATAAATAAATAAATACATACATACATGTAAAAATACAGAAATAGCCATTTATATTACCAAAATGTATTTATTTTTACTATTATTTCTGCATTTATTTATTTATTTCTACTTTTATTTATTTATTTATTTTTCGTTCTGTCATTTTTAGTCCTTCATAGAATAGGCTATACGGCATGAATGGAATTTGAGTGTTTACATTACCAGCATGTAATTTAAACCTGTGTGTAAAAGTATGAGACTATGCACATGTTAATGTACATATTTTATATTTGATATTAAAAATGGATGCCATACCATTTGATATTGTTCACAAACAGATTTATTAAAATAAAAGAACAATGTCTCTCTCAATAACAGACTATGTTTGTTTGACTCACGTGAGTGCGTGCGTGTGTGTGTGTGTGTGTGTGTGTGTGTGTGTGTGTGTGTGTGTGTGTATTCTTTATCAGAATCACAGTTCTGACAGATGAATGATGCTGGTGACCCTGGAGTGCAGGCTTGATGGGCCCAGAAACTGCATAGGGCGCATTTCACCCAAACCTTCTTTGGCTTTGAGTTTTTAAATTGCTCCATGCAAACCACTTTTTATAAAACACTGGCAGAGACACCCCTGTCAGTCTTTCTTTTTTCTATGCCCTAGTTATTCTTTAAAAACATTAAAATCAAGAAAATTCTTAGTTATAATCTTAGTAAGGGGATGGTTGTAACACTTTTTAAATGCCAGCCAATGTTTAGCTAGCTGTATTAGCATAGTGGTTTGAAATTAGCAGTGGGGAAATGCGTCACTTATTGCCTAAGAAACTACTGTTTAATCTAATATAAGTCATACAGTTTTATCTGCAATAGTACAGATAGCCTACTAAACAAAATAGTCTTTGTCAAAAAAATTACTTTTTGACCTCAAAATCAGTTTCTTTTTTCTATATTCTGCATGTGCCTGTTTCCAGCCTTGACAATCACCATGATGGATTGTGGAGCAAGTAGGAAAATACTGAAGTGATCACATGACACACATATCTTATCCCTAATTGGTGGAATTGATGGTGTTACAACTCTCCCCATGTTACAAACATCCCCAGTCTCCCTACATAAAATATATAATATAAATTAGGTTTTATAAATTACTTGACACGTTTTCTTTTGTTAATGATACATAGATTAAATGGTTTTACATGCACTGACCTAGCAAGACAGGTTTTAGATATTTTTCCCAGCAGTTTTTAACTTTTTGCTGTTATGTAAGTGCATTTAAACTTTTTCATATTTTTCATATTCATATTTAATCTTAAGAAGAGATTTAAATAACACTGACTGTCAGAAAAGAATCCGGCTGTTGCTTAGTGTGACTTGCTACTGTTAGCTGCTGGTTTATATGCCATGTGCATGATCTGTCTGTTAACAAAACTGCATGTCTCTAGAGCACCAAAAGTTAAATAGTGTACCATTAAGTAAAGAAATAACAATGATTATAATTTGTGATCAATAACAGTTACAAATAAATGCTTCAGAATATTATATGTTTGTTATATCAGCTAATTTTGAAATGTTTTGAAATGTAAACTAATATTTCACTGACTCACTACAGCAAAAACTAAAAAAATAACTGGCTTAAAGACAATTTTTGTATACTATTGGTGGCTCTGGCTGCTAGCTATGCTGTTGTGTTGGCTAATAAAATCTATTCAGCGGTAAAACTAACTACAGATTGGTTTAGCCAACGTTAAAGGGGTCATATAATGCCATTTTTGTACAAGTTATTATGATTCTTTAGGGTCTAAATGAAAAGTTTGTAATACACTTTAATTAAAAATTCTCATTAGTATTGTAAGAAAACACAAATTTTACCTGGTCAAAAACAGCTCTGTTTTCAGCACGCCATTTAAGTGCATGTGTCTTTAAATGATAATGAGCTTTGCTCACCCCGCCCCTCTGTTCTGTGCATACACAGTTTGTAATAACACAATAACCATAACGCGTTGTTCATTATAAACTTGGGATTATGAATTATATTGAGAACGTTGTACATAGAAAACATGCCGAAATGTACCCTGAGTGTAAACAGCCGCATTCATCGTGAAGCGAGCAAACGATTTGTAAAGATGAATATAAAGGTTAATAAAACGTTACACTCACTTCTTCTTGAGGTGCATCAGGAACACGAATAGTTGGTACCGATCCTTTTTTCAGGAGCAGCTTCTTAGCAAAACCAGCTTTATACTGACCCTCCTTTATAAAGCAGTCTGTGAAGAAATGATTCGCCACCACACATAATACAAAACACAACACAATGTAAAATCCAGGCCTGTGCCCGGTTGCATAAAGCACCTTAAGTGTAATTCCCCCTTATGAGCGCCCTTAGGTTTCCCTTAAACTTAAGGGTATTTCTTTAGGTGAAACGTTGCTCGCCATGTTACAAGTTCTCTTGCTCGTTTTCAATTCAATTGCTGTGAGGTTCGGGATGTGACGTCTGTCTTTAGAGCATAAAAGACTCTAAAGATAAAAATATACAGATTGTGCCGGTGTTATTGCTGGATTTAGTACGTAAATCGTTTTGTTTACAAATTAGAGGCTTTGCAGTTGTTATATATGTTAAATATTTTATTTTGGATGTGTTCATTGTGATTATATTGACTGGGTTTATAAAAGTTTATAAATTTGAAAGGATATCTTTGCTTGGTGCATTTGGAAACAATTGCTTGTCTGTTTCTAAATGTAATCGCGTGCATCTCTGATGATACTGTCCGTGTGTTGAAAAAACTTAGATTAAACACACTCGCAACGGACACACCCCAAAGCGGAGGCGTTATAGCGTTGCTAGCTACCCTGGTAATCCAGAGTTCTCGCGAGAGCACAAGTTGAATTTGCTCAGCGAGTTACTCTGGTGTCGAGTAATGATGCTCATTAAATATGCTCCTCTATCTGAGCTGCACCAATCACATCGGGTTATCTGATATAGGCGGGCCAGAGGCGAGATGACGACAGCACTGCAGCGTTGGAGTCATTAGTAAACATTGCAAGATGGCTATGGATGAACACCATTTGTTTGAAACGGCTTTGGCCGCTACAATGAAAGATTTAGACTTTTTCTCTAAAAGAGGAACAGAAGACGGGGCTCGAATCGTTCCTTTGCAAGAAGGGCGTTTTTGCTGTTTTGCCGACCGGATACGGTAAGAGTCTAATCTACCAGTTAGCTCCGCTGGTAGCTAAGCGATAACTTGTTGTGATTGGTCGTAGTGTTATCCAATTGCGTGCAGTGAGATTTTCAAATGCATGCTTGGTGCTGCCCCTCGAGCTGGACGATTTTCATTAGTCGACGCCAGACCATTAATCTTTTAGATATAGGTCTGGATTTCCAGGCTAGTTGCTAGCGGCACTGAGCGGAGTTTTGTCGCTGTAGTGGACACGCACTGGCACGGAGCGAGCGTTTTCAATACGCTCTATGCACGAACGCTGCTGACGTATTTCCGGTAGAATCTCAGCCAGCGTCTTTACTTCCGCATTGCACGTTCTATAGCGAAGTGTACTTGCGGCAAAACTTTCATAAAATACATTTTCTCAGAAACGGAGACAACGATTTTAGAAACCGATTCGCTAGTCGGATTTCACATGATATGAGAGAATACTCACCCTCAAAGTTGACGATGTAGCTCGGAATATATAATTTAAAGCCCTTCTCTTTCTTAGAGACAGCTGTGACCGCTAACTGCCTCACAATATTGTTAATATCATTCACGTTAACCGCTGGAAGTTCTTGTAAACAGCGAGTGTAATTTGCCATTATCTCCACCTAATGCAGAAACGGCTTCCGACGCAGCACCGGATGTAACTAGGCGGGCTGAGACATATGTAGCCAACCTATTGGTACGTATTTTGCGTTTTGCAAAACTTTTGCCACAGGTAGGCTACCTTCTTCCAATGAGCCTGTGTTTTTTGTTTTTTTTCAGGGTTAACCACCATGTGACCACAATAAACCATCTGAAGGGAATACATTCAAATTGTGTGACAATTAAGGACACACTTTAAAAGAGTTGAACTTCACTGATCATGCATGGATACTTAGAGCACTCTAACAAAACCGGCTCTAGATACTCCCCTTCAACCATACATAGGGCATGGGTGGGGGTAAGGGTTCGGAGCCCGACAGCACTTCCCTGTGGCCCCTCCTGGGAGCCGCCCATCAGCTGCGCTCAGCTAAATGCACTCACATATGAATATTTCAGTGCCATTTAATGCTCCTGCTGCAGCCCCTGAGGAGCCTAGCATCAATTTGTGAACATGCCGTTAAAAGCCAGGACGTATAATCCAGAGTGAGAGCTGCTCTCCTCCCCACCAGGCCTTCAGTCCCCAGCTACTAGCGAACAGCTTTGGCAACTTTTTCCTGCCAAACTCTGCTGACTTCCCCCACCCCGGTTTAAAAATATATGCATCTGAGAGAAGAAGTAGACAAGTGGTCTTGTCGTTTGCCCCCGGTTGGTCAGTTTTCCCAGAGAGCTTGTTGCTGTGCAGTCTGCTGGCAGTGGAGAGGGCAGTGATAGTCTGTTCATCTTCTGGCCCCATGGTGCTGCTGTAATGCTCACATGGAGCAGAAGAGCAAGTATAAAATAGCCACGCTCACACCATCTGCCTGCCCACTAGTCCCATAGGAACCTGAAGCAGAAATCACCACATTTAGATATACACACCTCATTGTTCACTTGTCAGGTGTGAAAACATGAGCACTCTGCACCTCATTAAACAGCTGGAATCCTAATCAATCCTATAACCATGAGTAGAGAGCACAATGAAAATGCTGGTACACCCTGAACAAGGCTTTTCAAGGAGCAGAATGTTGGCTTAAATTCACAATCATCAAACTAAAATGTCTCATTTCAAAAGTCAACACATACAATTATGGAACAAAGAAATGGCATAAAATTATTCTGACAATTTATAATGGTGCCACTATTCTGAAATACAAATGCATTAATGCATTTTTTTCCCCATATGAAACATTAGTGAAACTTAATCATTATCAGAAATATCTTTATCCTCTAAATGTGCACAAATGCACAAGAAATGTGTTGTGGATTTCAGGAGCTCTGGGTACATACTGTACATATAACAAGACATATATAAGATAAATAAGATAAGATAATATAAAGAAAAAATAAACAAGTAGGATTAAAAATTAAAAACTATAAAAGTAACATACATCTAGATGGATGTCACGTTCTGTTTGTGATTAGTTTCATTTTCATGGACTGTTAGATTGTTTCTCTTCAGTTACACGTTCTCTTTGTTGTAGTTTCCTGCCACTCATTAGTTACTATGAACACTCATGTCATCATTACACCTGTTCATCATTTAGTTCGTTATCATTGCATGTTTAAGTTCCTCCTTGTATTCAGTTGATTGTCGGGTATTGTTTTGTCTACACGGTTTCATTGTTTAATAAATCTTTTTTTTTTTTTTTACCATTTTGGTACCCTTTCTCATCATCATCTGGACAAGATAGAGTATTTTTTGTTGTTGTTTTTCATTTTTATTCTTTAATTTTAGAAGCCACAACAAATTCCATGTTTTGCATTTAAAAACCAAAAATCTTCTTCCTTTAATAAAATTGAATTTGAAGACACAATGGCATTTACACTATAATTTACTTTTCACCTGTAATTTTTCAGTACACAATTGCAGGAAAAAGTACATGGCCAAAAGTTTTGGCAGTGACATAAATTTTGTTTCGCAAAGTTTGCTGCTTCAGTATTTGTAGATAATTTTTTCAAATGTTTCGGTATACTGGAAAATAATGATAAGCATAAGTTTTGAGTCAATATTTACAGTGTTGACCCTTCACCTTCATAACCTCTGCAATTCGCTCTGGCATGCTGAATATCAGCTTCTGGGCCAAATCCTGACTAATGGTGATCCATTCTTGTCGTATTAGTGCTAAGAGTTTGTGAACATCTGCTTGTCCACTCGCTTTATGTGGATTGAACACAGGTTAATGGGGTTAAGATCCAGGGAGTTCCCTGGCCCCTGGATCCAAACTTTCAATGTAATAATCTCCGATCCACTTCATTATCACTCTTGCCTTGTGATGTGGTGCTCCACTGGAAAATGCACGGATCATCACCAAATTGCTCCTGGATCGTTGGGAGAAGTTGCTCTTGCAGGACTTTTTGATACAATTCTTTATTCATGACTGTTTTTGGGCAGAATTGTGAGAGTCCAGTCCCATGGTTTAAAAGCAACCCCACACACAGATGGTCTCAGGATGCTTCACTGTTGGCATGACACAAGACTCATGGCATCATTCACCTTTTCTTCTCAAACAGTCAGAAAATACCTTTGCACCAGCCTTCTGCTCTCCAATCCTTGTACTTCCTGCAAAATCCAGTCTGTCCTTGATGGGGTTTTTTTTTGGAGAGAAGTGACTTTATGCTACCCTTCATGAAACCAGGCCGTTGTCCAAAAGTTTTGGCCTTGCCATACATGCAGATGAACTCACACCCACCTGCTGTCAATACATGATTCCGTAGCGGATTCCTCAGAGGGAGACGGTCCTGGCACGTGCTGGACACTCTGGGACGTCCTGAAGCTTTCTTCACGGCATTTGATCCTCTCTCATTGAAGATTTTGATGATCTGGTAAATGGTTCTTTCAGGTGGTGCAATATTCTTTGCATGTAAGGCCATTTTTAAGGCAAAGCGATGATGGCTGCACATCTTTCTTTGATGATAACCATTACTAAAATAAGAACACGATGACCAGAAGCACTTCTTCCCTCATTTTATAGCAATCCATCAGTATATGATTACTGAGTGATATCACACTTTCCCATATGCTGGTGATATGATTAGTGAAATTATGTTAACTGTTCATTTTTCAAAACAGTTCTTTGTTTTTTGGCCAATAAAGCTTTTTGTAATTATTTAAAATGCATCTTATCACTCTTAATCTTTTATTAACCTAGAAACTACAAAATCAACACCACAACATTGAAGCAGCAAACTTTGTGAAACACAAAAATGATGTCACTGCCAATTCTTTTGGCCTCAGCTGTATATGAACAATTGAAAAATTCTGTAAACCTGCATTAACTGGTCATAAAATTCTATCTGAATATCCATAAAAACATTTTTGCACCCCTGAAAGTCAACAGAGGCTGTTTGATGCAACAACTCAAAGCACAGGAGTAAATCAACAGCAGAAGACAATATGGTTTGGCACGATTTTAAGAGAGTGATTCATACCCATATATCCCAAGCTTACTGCTGAATTGAAACAGCTTTGTAAAGATAGATAGTGCAAAATTCCTATTGACAGTTGTGCTGGTCTGAAGGGATCATTTTGTTAAAGGTATTTCTGCCAAAAGAGTTATTTTCTCCCACATACTTTTCCCTACCCTGCACTGTGAAGGTTCATATTGTGTTCAACAAGGACATGAAAATGTCTTTATTGACAAGTTGTTGTTTGTGTGTAATTTTTTTAACAGACTGCATGTTTCTATTATTGTAAAATAACATCAAATTTTATAACCGCTTTATGCAGAAATCAAAAGAGTTCACAATGATATTCCTGCAACTGCATCTGAAAGGAGTTAACCCTTGGGAAATAATGTACTGAAAACAATGAATGAACGACACAGGAGTGAATACTCAGTTTCTCATGGTGGTCCGCAGAGGAGCTGTTACCTTCATTAGAGTGACAGACATATTTGTTACAGCTCTTAATAAATGTGCAAGAGCTGTTCTGTGTTGGCAGGGGCAGAGATACAAGCTCAGCATTTGTAAAATAAAAGGCCAGACTGACAGCAACACTGTTTTGATAATAATGGCACTACTTCCTCTGCCAACAATGCAGAAATGCCCTAAGGCAGCAATCAAAAATTAATACTAATTATTATGTGAATGCTGCATTAAATCAGACGTATGTTGAATTATATATAAGCAACATGATTCTACTTTCAGAGGAGCATGCATGAGGTCCTGTTTTTTTTTTCTTTTTTTTTCATCAGCGTTATTCTGAGCTGGTGGTAAAATTGTCCGTAAGCCATTTATATGAAAAAGTCTTATCAAGAGAAAAAAATAGGAAAAACTATATGTACATTTAAAAAATAAAGACAATTGAACAAGAATTACCTTTAATAATAATCATTGCTATTTATGGTCATGGCATGATTTATTTATTTCCGTTTAAAATTGTGTGCATTGAATTCTGACTGTGGTTTTGGTTTTGGCACATGGAGCTGTTCTGGGGCTGGCTGGACACACAGCACTTTAAGTCTCATTTCTGATGAGAGCAGTAAATAATTTAGGGCTTAAAGCTGCCATTAGCCACACTTAAACTCTGCTAATGCAGACCCCTGACAGCTGGCCTATCCCCATTGGATGGGGCCCTGGATCAAACGGTTCTGAACGAAATAATGGGCCATGGTAAAGCACAAAATCTGTCAATGGGCATGTTGTTTTTAAATTCTGCATGTTTGTTGGTTGCACTGCGGTATTCCCATTACACAGGAGGAAATGCATTTAATGTTTACATGCATGTACAATGCACATTAAGAATGTACAGGATATTACAATTAAAAACAGTGACCTTGTGGCAGCCTTATAGATAATATTACTTTTTTTCTTGCTCTACTGCATTCAGTAAAATAATTTAAAAAACATTCAGATGTAATAAATCTAATGATTCATTCTGGATGTTATTTTTTTCAGTCATCATGCTCTATCCTTATTGTGACATTTCAGACAGTAGGCTACTTTGTTTGTTTAAGTGACCATGCACATCTCACTTGATGTAGTAAGAGTATTAACCTTAAAGGGATAGTTCAGCCAAAAAGAAAATGTCTGTCGTCATTTATTTACTCACCCTCATATCGTTCCAAACATGTATAACTTTCATTCTTCTGTGGAACATAAAGAGGATATTGTAAACATCATTAGATTCTCATCAAGTAACTAAGAGAAATCAAAACAAATAACAAGTGTAGGCTATCAATTGAAAAGAGCCAATTAATTTTGAATAAAAATAAAAATGATAAAACAACAACAAAATATCATCATCCACGTTTTTATTTTTTTATGTGAATTAATTAAAAGAAGAAGCTTTACCATGATGCAAATTAAATTTCCTTTCTTGAGGTCAGGTGTACAAATGTTTTTTTTTTTTTTTTTCGTTAAAAACGGCAGAAACAGCAAAAAAGTCATGTGACTTTGCCTCAAGTCATGTGACTGAATAGTTCGATCTATAATGCGATCACATGGTTGGAAACATTTTTATCTTGTAGGTTAGGTGAGAAGTGAAAAATTCAGAGTGAGAAACCCGAATTATTTTAATTAATTTAAACATAGGCTAATAAATATATGCTAATTAATTAAAACATAATTATTTTTCAATGAGAGCTCCCAATCCCTTCCAAATGCCGCAAACCGCTGCTGTTTTCATCAATAGTTTAATACTTTTGATTATAATATCGCATGGCTAACGACAGTTATTTTTTCCATCAGAATCTCCCGAGAGCTGCTGCACTCACCTTTCAGTTCGAGCGCTGGGTGTCACTATATAAGCTACTTTATCGCGGTAGTGCCCTTGGGTTTCAGAGATCGAAGAGGGTGTAGAAGAGGAGGAAGATAACATGGAAGTTCGTCTTGACGAGCAAAGATGTGCAGTGTATGGCCGGGTAGATTTGTTTTCTCCCTGACGAATTGTGGGTGATGGGCAGGAGCCAGGTTTTCATTAAGCAGAGGTTAAAATATATTATAAAATGTAAAACTTACTTTTTTATTATTTTCTCTATGAGCTCATGTGTCATTAGTCCCAACAGCCCCCAAAAAATTATGCATGTGATTTTTCCATTATATGAACTGAAATAGTACACGTCATTGTGACATGCCGTGTTCACATGCTCCTGAGCATGCAGTCTGAAAAAAACGGAAATATAAGTTTTGAATAACATACAGTTTGAAATGCATACTGCACTTGCACTTAAAGTGAGCTCTTATGCTTTGCGTTGACAGCACTCGTGTGTCTAAACAATATGAGAGACAGATTTTGTGTCAATGACTGTAACTATGTTATTTTGTGCTTTGTATCTCATGCATTATTTTTCCCTTATTTAAGTTTATCTGCTTGCTAATATAGAACTTTCCCATAAATTGTGTACATTTTCAATTTATTGTGGTAATCAAATTAACAAAGCCTACTCTAACAATAATTTCATTTTAAGAATTTTAATTTGAAATGGTTAAATTTAGGAAACATTAAAAAATTGGCAATGTAGGCCTGCTATAAACACAGATTTCGAAATAAATAAATAAATACAAATAACGGAGATCTATCTCCCTCTTGGATTTGGTTTTTCGTAGCCTATGTGGGGAATAAAACTCTTATATTTGTGTTAGTGCATGTTGGACATTTACAACGAAAGACATGCATAGAAATAAGATCTCTTTGTGAAAAAGTCCTACATCCATCCTAGAGAGTATTATTTCCTCTAGAGATTTATTCGTCTGCTAAATGAATAAATGTAAATGTTTTAGGCTATAAGAATCTCTTTGAGAGATGTTCTCTTTGGGAGACCTTTATCTATTGTGTTATAGCTTCGTTTATTTTCGAGTTTAATTAAATTATTTTATATGTCCCTGGCTTCTAACGTTCATAACACTGTTTTTGAATGTCCACGTCTTGGCCCTTTATTTGTAATGGCCTTAAAAAAAATTGGGTTTTTCATATAACAATAGGCTATTGTTTATATTATGATACCAATCTGACAACAACAATGCGTACTTGCATTATTTTTTTATTGGCCAAGCTAAATTAGCCATTTTGAAATCCTACCAGTGCAGAAATGCATGATATGTTGACATGGAGTAGCCATTGAGTAGCCTATATCAATATATAATGTTGCTTTTTTTAATGGATAGGGGTGTGAAAGAGACACTGGTGACTGTGAATGAGTACGGAAGTTTAGTTTTTTAATTGGAAAATTGTGTTTACATGTTTATTCCTAACCCTTATTGTCCTAAATGAAGGGGCTTTTTAAAGCAAAAACGTCTGTGTCTGTGTAAAATGTGAATAATCATGTGGTAAAACTGTCTAAAAACACTGCTTTGCCGCTTTTAGATTTTGGATTGACACGAATCCAAATTAGGCACCAATAAAAAATAATAATCAAAAAAAGTAAAATAGTTACGAATGAGATTTTTTTCGGGTTCGTGGTTAAACTTTTCAACCAGTAGATGTCACCCTGATAGTAGCCTACTTCGACCTTAATGAGCCACTTGGAAGACTTTTCTGTCGTTCCTATATAGATAGCATAATGTGAATCCAGGACCCAAAAAAAAGTCTACCTCAAATTGCCTAAATCCTTTTGTTTGTTTTTTGCATATTTTCATGTCTTACCTTCCTGCAGCATAGCCTACAAATTAAGATGTTTTCATATTGTTCTGAATCAACACGCAGAGTTATCTGATCATGTCTAGGGAGTGAAAAGAATCAATACTGGGTTCAGTGTGACTTGTTGCCCCCTAGTGACGCGTCTTAGTTCGGATTTACGCCTGACGTCACGTCTTGTGCACCAGACAGCTCTCGTCTCAGCCCCTGTTCCTGTGTTTACACCCCTCTCCATCTCCTCACTCTGGACTGAAGTTGCGGGGCAGCCGGGAGCGCGCAGTACCTTCCTTTTCTATCTTCTCTCTTTTCTCGCAAGCGATCTTCTCTTTAAGGCAACCTGTATGGTGGATATAATATTCAGCTCTTCTTTTTTGAATGATATGGGCGATCATTCCAAAAGTAAGCATTTCCGTAAAAAACTTTATTTTTAAAAGTAGCCTAGCTTTTAAATTTGTTGCAGTTGAAAATTTATTTTGAAAATAATTTCTGTTTTAAGACCTACTGATTCTCCATCTGCCCTCTGAGAAATGTGACATCTGAGATGTTTTGATTTTGCTCTAGCCCTGTGCTAGTTTTTACACACTCGAAGATATGATTTCGATGTTTTTTTGTTTTGTTTTTATTGAGAAAACACTTGAAGGTGCCATCGGTGCTCAATAAACTCCTGTATAACAGCTCACAACAATGTTTTTTCTTCTTCATGTGCAGAGAAGTCCGGACTTGCGATGTGTGTAGGCTGCGGCAGTCAAATCCATGACCAGTACATCCTGCGGGTCTCCCCCGACCTGGAGTGGCACGCAGCCTGTTTGAAATGCGTGGAGTGCAACCAATACCTGGACGAGACATGCACTTGCTTCGTACGGGACGGGAAAACATATTGTAAGAGAGATTATGTAAGGTAGGTTTTTTTTGTTTGGTTTGTTTCTGAAAAACAATTAATTATTTCATAAATCTGTAACCAGTCGCTAATCAGATGTAGGCTATTTTCATATTTTTAATGATCAAAACATCTGGCAGTAGCCTAGACTGTTAAATTAAAGTGGATTAATGCTGTAATCATTGCACATAAATTCTTTTTCTTTCCCACATCAAACAGATTGTTCGGTATAAAATGCACGAAATGCACTTTGGGCTTTAGCAGCAGTGATTTGGTCATGAGAGCTCGGGGCAATGTGTATCACATCGAATGTTTCCGCTGCTCGGTGTGTAGCCGGCAGCTTTTGCCCGGGGACGAGTTCTCTGTCCGGGACGAGGAACTGCTGTGTCGAGCGGATCATGGTTTGGCTCTGGAGCGCGGATCAGGCGGCAGCCCTCTTAGTCCGGGAAACATCCGCAGCAGAGGATTACATATGGCAGGTCAGTATAGCACAATTACAATCAACTGACCACCGTCATATTGGACACAATCAAGGATTAAATGGCTTGGATATTGCATTTAAAAACGAACAAATATTATTTGGAACGGTTAGAACTTTAAGGTCAATTTTGAAACTCATGGCCCTCAGGGCATAACCAAAGGCTAAACTGAAATGTAATTATATTGGCTATACTGTGGGAGGAATCGTGTAATGTTGTTACATAATAGCTATTACAGGCTGATCCGCCTGATAACTTTGTTTAGTCAACCACTGATAAGCCTGAGCGGCAGGGCTATACGAAAGACGATGGTCTTTAATGCATATCCTTTTTTTTTTAAATAAATAAATAATTTTTAATACATTATATTATTGGTTAAATTAAATGTAATATTGGTATTGATTATTGACACCTTTCAGAAAGCCAGAGCAATTCATTTGCAGATTTCAAGTTCTATTCAAAAATTATTTGTTGCAGGGATATTCAAAATACAAGTTATCTATCTATCTATCTATCTATCTATCTATCTATCTATCTATCTATCTATCTATCTATCTATCTATCTATCTATCTATCTATCTATATTCAAAATGCAGATGGCTATATAGCCATCTATATCACGGGTGAAATGTAAATTATCTTTCAACAGCATTATTGTTATTATTGACATTTATATTCGCTAGTAGCCTGTTTAATGTTGGCTACTTATTCTTTTTAATTTAACATTTAAAACCATTTCTTCAGCCGACCCGGTGTCGGTCCGACAAACTCCTCATCGGAACCACGTGCACAAGCAATCGGAGAAGACCACTCGGGTGAGGACGGTGTTAAACGAAAAGCAGCTACACACTTTACGGACGTGCTACAACGCAAACCCGCGCCCAGATGCGCTCATGAAGGAGCAGCTGGTGGAGATGACAGGCCTGAGCCCGCGGGTCATTCGAGTTTGGTTCCAAAACAAGCGCTGTAAGGATAAGAAGAGATCTATACTCATGAAACAGTTACAACAGCATCATGGCGATAAGACGGTAAGTGTCTTGCTAATGCGCTTTCAATGTGAGAAATTTACCACGTGCGAAAAAACAGAGTTTGAGCGTTGCGGCTTTTGAGTGATCCCTGACACTTGAACTGATCCGAGATTATTTGAATTTGGTCTGTAATTCGACTGCAGTGTTGGCTGGAAGCAAACCACAGACTCCTCCTACAGTGTGTAGCCTATAGTTTGGGGAATGTTTTAAACTCAGTTTTCTTCTCGAACTGTCTAATGCACTGTATGAATAGTTTGCTTTTAATTATCAAAAGTTTTGGGGGAAATTTAACACTGTTTTAAGATGAATTCTCTCAATATGAAATGGTCTGTGTGGCTGTGTCACCTCATCGCAGACTTTTTTTGGTTCAGAATCTGCAGGGTATGACGGGCACTGCACTAGTTGCAGGCAGCCCAATAAGACATAACCCTTCAATGCCAGGACACCCGGTGGAAGTGCAGACTTACCAACCACCCTGGAAAGCTCTTAGCGAATTTGCACTTCAGAGTGACTTGGATCAACCTGCATTTCAACAGCTGGTGAGTGAATAAATAAATTGTGCATTTGATGTTTTTCTTTTTGGATTTCAAACTTTATAATGTAGGCTAAGCATAAGACACTACCAGACCAAGACTAGTAGTTGGCTAGTAGTAGTATTAGGCTATGTCTAGTTGTTTATTTATTTCGAGTTAACTTTGCCTCTCTCTTTTAGGTGTCTTTCTCGGAATCCGGTTCTTTAGGAAATTCATCGGGCAGCGACGTGACCTCTCTTTCTTCACAGTTACCGGACACACCGAACAGCATGGTACCGAGCCCGGTGGAGACGTGAGAGCGACTGCTCGTCTGTTCCCCGGCAAATCATGAGAACAGCTTGTATCACGGACTCGGGAAAGTTCATTACCACCACCGGACAGCGCTATCAGATCTATCGCAACAACCTGCTATAAGAACAGAGGAATCCTTTTCTCGAAAATACGTCAACAAATCCGTTGTGGGCCTCGGAGTGAAATGATGGAAAGTGACACTCTGCATATAGACCTACACTAAAAGAAGGGACTATGTTCAGTTGAAATGGATATTCGTTATTCGTTATGATGACCGATTCGTTATCTGTGGTTTTTGGACATTTTTTTGAAAAATATCTTTTCAAAAGACTATTTCAGAAGTTAGGATTTTTTTTTCTTTTTTTTCCGTTGTGAATTAATGCAGACTATTTGTGTCTTTGAACAAAATTTAAGTTATTGTTATTTATTGTCACATCAATTCGCAAAAAAAATAAAAATAAATCAGCACAGACAATTATTTTATTTATATTTGTAATTAAAATGCGTGTATAGGCCTAAATGAAAATCTTTAATTTGTAGACTACAGAAAAATTAAACAGACAATGGCTATTAAACAGACAATGATAATATAAACAATCATATTTGTATGGCATAATTTTATATTATAATTATTACAAAAAAAACAAAATCTATGGAGAAAACGCCGTTTCTTAACGTTCCACTACTTAATTGGTTTTAGCAGAAAAATAGGCTATGTTTACACATATTCGTTCAAATCAACTAATTAAATAAAGAGATAGGCTATATGGCTAATATGATAAATTAGCTAATTTGCCGAATAGGAAACATCTTGAAGCTGCCCAATTTGTAAAGGTAGGCTCAATCCTGAATTTAATTATTATTATTATTATTAAACTGATGGCCATGGTTAAGAGTGATGTCGTAGGCTATGTTGTTGTTTTTTTTCGTGGTCAGATCGCTAACATGATTAGTCCTATTTTTCCTTGTCTAGACAAATGGCTAGTTCAGGATCGGTTGTGCTATATGCTTTTGCCATCACAATAAACATTAACAGACGCGGAGCGTGCGCAAATTCACCAAAGTAGGCCTAGGCCTACCAAGAAAAGTTTGCACAGGAAATCATATAGCCTAAATTAAATTGCTTATTGCCTTGCTTATTGTTTAGGCCAATTCAATTATTTTGTTATTCGTTAACAACCCCTTTTTTATTCTAAAAGCCATTCATGGGGTACATTTACGTGAATTAAAAGTTGAAAGCTGTTAGCTGAGCAGAAACGGTGATATTATCGATTCACTAATTGTTAGGTCTTACACGTTTTGAAATATGGCTGAAAATGTCAAGGTCAACAAGACTTTTTCCTAAAAATAATGGCTATATGATCAGTGTTGTCACGCAAGCAATACAGCTAATCAAAATATGAGAAGATGGACTTGAACAGTGAATTGCGTAAGCTTGATATTGGCTGACAGGTTTGGGTTTGTTTTTAGCTATACTTCTGTAGGCCTAACCTTTCTTATTAAATTAAATGTTGCACATAATCTAAAAGATAGCAAAACAAAACTACATAATCATAATAATAGCCCTAACATTTCTTTTTGACAGTATAGCTGGCTTTATAGGACCTTTACCTTCAATATCAAGGTACTATTGATACTGATGCAAATAGACAAGATAGCCTAAATATACACAAGTTCATGCAACACAAAGCTTCCTGTAGCCTACTTCTTTTGCTTGTTCTCATGAGTTAATCAGAGACAGAAAGGAATCAAGGCATTACAAGATGAACCGTTGTCAGCTCTCAGGTTTTGCAACTACATCTAGTGCTGACCATTTGTCATAGGATCATCCGAGCCAGAAATGAGAAGTTGTAAATGGGGTCTAGCTGTGTTGACAATTTCACCGATTCGGTTTACCCACTGAAATAGTATTCTGACGTTTCTTTTAATAACTGTGTGTTTGTGTGTGTTCACACGGATCTTACAGCAACATTTTTAACCTATTTCTTGCAATAGAACTATAAATCAAGCAACCCCACCCACCATGAAGACATAATAAAAATAATGAATTCCCATTAGAATAAACACACACAAGGACACCACTAGCAGGCCAACACACACACACAATTAAAAGCATGGAGGGAGGTCAAAGCCACCCACTCTATATAACAGACTATAAAACAGAGTTCACAATGGCAGCGTTCAAGCAGGCTCTGTCATTCAGAAGAAATACAAGCATCTGGCATTTGAGGGAGAGAGACGTCTAGAATTCTATGAAGTGGCTCTGCAGAATAATACAATCCCTCTGCATAATCCAAGATACAGAAATAGCTACACAGTCAAGTTTGGAAGCTTCCTTCATATGTGGGCCGGATCACATCAGACAGTGGGATTTTGGTCACACACAGGTACGGGTGCAGAGCTTGGGCCAAATTAAAGAAGATGGTGGGGGTGAAGCGCTGTGACCATGGCTCCATAAATAACTAGGATTTATTAGATCTTAAAAACACTTTTAACAATACCGACCCTAATGCATTCTATGTTTGATAATGCACTCAGGGCCTTAAGAGTGGGATAAACAGACCTATAACTCATGTTTTTATCATTCCAGCATGAGGAGAACACAGAATGTGTTCTACAGCAGCGTTCAAAGGGTCAGCGCAATATTGCTTTCAAATTAATGGCTAGCATCACAGAAAACAAACCATCCTCAAACTAGAGTCAGTCTCTTAAATTTTGCCAGCAATTGTTCATTTTATGTAAATGTTTGTGTTATAGATATTCACTTTGTGAAGTTATATGACAGAACTGTGTGTGGAAATATGTACACTATGTACCCTCTAAAAACAAATGTTTTCAAATGTTGTTAAACGACAAAATTACGGAACAGTTTAATCCATTCTTTTGTGACAACTTCTAATGAAATTATGTTCAACCAAAAAACATTGAGTAACAGGAACTTAATAATTTAAGTAACCAAGTTAATTTTTTTCATTTCAACATTTAGTGGTGGCACTTAGAACCAATTAATTTGATTTCAGTTCAAATTAACAGCATTAACATGTAAACTCTTCAGGATAAACCACAAAAACTTCAACTCTTTTAAATGTCAAAGGTCTTTCCCTTTACTAAAACACATTAAATAACATTTCATTTAAACAAAATTATTATCCTTCTCCAGTCCTAAGCAAAGCATGCTGGGAACTAGAAATCCACTGCCCAATTTTCAAAGTTATCAAGATTACAACTTATTATTACACTTATGCAGAAATTTCAGTTTAAATTACATACAATATTAGGTTGATGTAGCCTAATTATCAAAATGATGTCAACAGAACTCAAAAAGGTTTAATTATATCAATAAATTAGACCTTTTTTTTTTTACTAGTAACCATGCATTTATTTAGGTTTTGGTGATAGGTCCTCTGAATTTCTTTTTAGAGTGATGTACAGCAGTGAAATCTTCTGCATGCCAAAGATTTTAGTAGTAGACATAAAAAACCTGAACTTAAAAGGAAATTAAATATGTCATTCAATTTGGATGAAAAATATTCCTTTGACTAATGACTTCTTTAGAGGCACAGTTTATCAAACACAACAACAGTTTTTTAATGAACAGCAATATATTATTCTACAGCCGTCACTGGGTGTAGCCTGAGTGACGGAGCATTTCATGTGAGTTTTAAAAGAGCAGCCTATATGGGTGAATCATCTCAATCTGATGACGTTCCTGGCTACGTTTTATTCGCATATTTATATATATTTTTTTGGGAATGAATCAAGGGTTCTGTTCTGTGCCAAAGTGCTCTCAAAGGATAATGTGTGGTGGAATAAATCATAAATACAGCATGAAAATCAGGAAATTAATGTCTTTTCAGAATATTAAAAACTAACATCGATGATGTACAAGGTAATGATTCTCCTTAGGGTATTTTGAGGAGTTAGAATATGTTAGATACATCAAAGAGGGGGTTCCTCTATGGAACAGAAAAGAAGCCGTTCTGAAGACTGTTTGTCCGTACAATGAAAGTCAGATGGTTCCAAAACAACACTAAAGAAAAAACCTAAACCACCTTATTTGTGTTCAACAGAAGGTAGACATACAGGTTTGAAACTGAGAGGGAGTAAATGTTTACAGGATTTTTAGGAGACAGGATGTTTCTTGCAACAGATCAAATGGTACATCATCATTGTCCCATGGTCCTGACATTATACCACACACACACACACAGACTGAATGAATGGGTTGTGTCAGAGGCTGGCCTTGGGGTCAGCGTTGCTTTCTTGTGCCAAAACTGTTTATGTTATCCTAGGGGAGAAGAAAGAGGCCGAACATGTTCCCTGCCAAACATTTATCCTGTCTCAAGCTTGCACCCAACACATACCAGGAGCCACTGACTGAAGCTGCCCTTAACATCAAACATCAGAGATGGGCACTCGTAAAATACCCCGTGCTGAACTTCACCCGGTAAAAGAAAACAGAACGTTAGCAGTGGGTCAACGCTCTGAAATGAAACTGGCACAATAAATAAGAGATTCTGCATCCTTGTTCAATAAACTTTGTTAAAAGCACACTCTCGTCTACAGTTGCTGACAGGTAAGCTTTCCATGTGGCTGACATGATGACAGGGACGTGTTACAGATGCTCAGATTAATTTGGAAACTCTCACTGAGCATCTGAAGCATTTGAAAGCGAAATAATATATAGTATTATTTAGTATTTAAATGATCTTTTCTTTATAAAAATATCATTTTGAAATCATCATTTCAGTACTATTAATGTATATGGAACAGCATACATTCCTCGTTAGATTGTTAGACCTGAGAGAACTTGAACAGATTCATCTTTCAGCTCTCTTAGTTTAATTACAGTTTCCCATTTAGTATTAATTACGCAAATCAGCTGGAATGCCCTAAATAGATTTATGTTTAAATTAGTGAGAAAAGGCAGGAAAGAGCATGAATGCCATAAAACGTCCTGAGAAGACTGGCTCTAGTTGAAACGGTCATAATCTTATTCTGGGCCTAAACCAGAGCCAAGGAAGGGTTTTTTTTAGCAGACCGTCTCTTTGCTGCAGACTGTGGAAGTGTATTAGATAAGAGGCCGTCTTGTTCTCAGATGAAAGCTAAACTCACTTCCAAATTAGCTCTAATAAACTCATTAAGTAATTAGTCTCCGTCATTAAAACCCCGAAACCGCCAGAGTCAGACACTCGGCTTACATAAACTCAGATGTGTTTATTCAGTGTTTAGAGGAGTCAGTCAAGATCATGGCCAATATGCATGGCTTTAATACAAGCCTTTGATTTCAGTTGAGCAAGCTTCCACCGCTAATACCCACTTCCTCTTCTAAATGCCATAGGTATGTGTTACCTAGCCGAGTGCAGTGCCCTGAGGAAAGGACCTAAGTGTTGATACTGTGAGCGAACGGGATGCTGGGAGAGCTTGCTGGTCACACTTCACGCTTTGCTGGACTCACTGAGACTGGTATTAGATAACGTGTCACTGCCAAGTACCTGTCGGTACCGCATGGCTAACGGAGGACAGAGTGCTCTTTATGTAAAGATTAAGACGTCGGGTTTTGCCTTCTGAAACAGAAACATAAAGATTTTACTTTTAGCAAGGTCTGCAGCTGAATACAAGGAATCAAATTATTATTTTGAAAGAAAATCAATCTTTATTCATCATGGATGCATTAAATTGATCAAAAGTGGCAATGTTTAGGATGTTACAAAGATTTTTGCATTTCAAATCAATGCTGTTCTTTTGAAATCTCTATTAATTAAAGCCTGACAAAAAAATTGCATCATGGTTTCCACAAAAATAAAATCAGTATACCAAATCAGTATACTAGAATGATTTCTGAAGGATCATGTGACACTGCAGACTTGAGTGATGATGCTGAATAAATTAAATGTAAAAAATATTAACATTTTCAAATTGTAATAATATTTCACAATATTGCTGTTTTTGCTGTACTTTTGATCAAATAAATGCAGCCTTACTGAACATAAGAGACTTAACATAAGACTTGACCTAACCCTAATCCTAACTGACCACAAACTTTTGAGAGACTTTGTAATGCAAAAAATACATGATCTAACTGTTAGCAGAAGGGGGAAATCATGATGCTAAAGTGTTTTCCTTTCACTATTGGCAGATAAACCAACCAACTGACTAACAAACAAACAAATCAAGATGGTTCTAAAAGGTTTGAAAATAGATTTAGCAAATAAAAGTGTCAGCGACTAGTTCAGTTTACTTCTCATTGATGGAGGACAGGCAACCAGTGACATGCAGCTGGACTACATGACATCACCAATTCAACATACAGCAGCTGTAGTCAATACACTCAGAAAGCTCTCTGCGTACTTGTGCAGTACATCACAAACTTGGAGGGAGGAAACAATTTACATAAAAGCATTATTTGAAGTGTTCACACACTTTTCATTACAGAGAAGTGCAACTTGTGTACAATGAAACTTTCGAAATTCCTTCTGATCACTGTCACTTTATAAATTTACACTATATTTGAAAGTTTAGATTCTCAGGGCAAGAGGTGACCTCCAAAAACTTTACAGAGGAATCCATGGGAATTGTCTACACAATAGAGGACTTGACATTTGATAGCTTCCTTTTCAGCATAAGCCAACTGCACTAGAGCATCATGGGAGCAACGATTAATTTGTCTTTGAATGACAGGTCGAGAGAGCTCGTTCTCTCTCTGCCCACGTCGTAACAAATCACGGCTAATTGGGTTATTAGTAAATCTCAGGCTCTCCCAGAGTCCTACAACAACTGGATGGAAGTGAATCTACTTCTCAGAACATTCATTCACACCAACTGCAAAAAATATACAAAGGAAGAGAGAATTAGACAGAATCTAAAAAATAAAGAGAAAGAATAAGATGCTAATCTAAAACTTTCATGCTATAGCTAATTCACATTCATGTGTTTTGCTATAATAGTTAACCATTTGTTTAGTAGATACATAAAGTTTGGTAAACTACACACACGCACATATATATATATATATATATATATACAAATATATATATTTTTTACTATTGTGATCAGACACACTGGTTTGTAGTTTTACAGGTTATTATTTTTATTTTATTTATTATTTAATGAATTTGAAATCTCACAGTTTCTCTGGAAATGGCTTAATTCTGCATTGAAGAATAAGGTGGATACTCTGGCAACACACCAACTGCATACACAACATACTGCATCACTTCACAGTGTTACATGTCCAACTTTTACCACAGTTTACCATAGACCACACTGTAAAAAAAACTGCACTAAAAATCCTCTAAATAGACCAATTTATATGACAACATCTCGGATCAGTCAAGCACATTCAGAGTTTCTAGTTACATGGTTGCCATTATTTGACTTCAAAACCATCAGAGATTTTTTTTTTCCAGCATTAACAACAATCTATGCTTTGGCACAAAACAGCTTTAAAAAAAAAAAAAAAATGTCTGGCATTCCCTGCAGGTCTGAGGGTACGGATTCTGACAACATGACTACAGTGTAGACAGCTCTGAGCGGCAGAACGGCAGTACAGCCTGATGATTGTAATGTGGCCAAACCCATCAAACCACAGCCTGTACCTCAACACTGTTTCTGACCTGACATGTCAGAGCTTTTGAGTAGCAATTTGGGAAAGTGACAGGCCTCTGCTTCTCCTATTACAGGTCAACTATGCGCAGTTGACTTGGTGCAGCTCCAAGACACATGTGTGCACACACACACAAAGATATATGCACAAAAAACACACATACACTCACACGCTGCGGCATTCCTTCAGGCTTGCTGTCAGAGTTCACATCCGATAGTGTTGGGCTCACTCAAGCGGACTCTACCTTGGACTCTCTCCGCAGTGGGTGTAGTTCTGATGGCTGGCAGCTACTAAACAACGACCATATTGTTCATCTTCCAGTAATTCTGCCTTATCTTGTAGTGGTGGGATTCAGTTTCGCAGTGGCTTCTCACCGAGAGGCTGGGCCTGTGTGCGTGTCAAAGAGAGAGGCAGAGAGATGGAGAGGAAGCCAGTGTGCATATGTATGTGTTAATGGATGAGATTAATAAGTGTGAAAAGTGGAGTGCTCATCGGAAGCCATTCGCAAACAAGGTGCAACAGCAGCCAATGAGGAAATAAAGCCTCTTTATTTATGCACACAAGGAGAAAGCCTGAATTACCTAATAAATACCAGCCATATAAACAATAAGAGAACACAAAGCCATTTATAAAGATACCATAATGAATGCATTCAATTAAAAATGTGAATTATATAAAATATGAAAAATATTTATACCATTTGCAGCAAATCTTTTCTTTTTTTTTAAGTTTAAATTGAACTACTTTATTGAAAATATCATGTGTTGTAACCAAGTAAAAAGAAGTAACATATTTTACATGCACCTTCTTGAGCATCTTAAAGTCGGGATGAAACGAAAATTTGAAAAATCGGCATGAAATAGAAAATCTATTTTCTAAAAGCATTCTAGATCTTATTGTGAATGATGAGTATACAGGACTTCTCCAATCATTTAGTCCAATTAAACCACCGCCCCTGCAAGCTCACTGCCACCGTGCCACGGTCATGTTTAGTTTCATTATCATGTCTTGTATCAGAGTTTCATAATCATGCTCTGTTTTTGCTGCCTTCACGTGCTATCGGAAATTTCCTACTTTCCACTTGTGAAGTTGTGATTACGGGCTTGTAAGTGCTTTGTCATGGAGGACACCAGGTTTATTCTTGCCTATTTATTGGGGAAATAATTTAAAAGCCAAAATTATATTTAGTGTCCAATTCGCTAACAACCACATAAACATTCAGAGCGTTATCTATAGTCAGCTTGTGTAAACGCCCACTGCTGTGATTGGCTGACATACTTGCATATGAAATATTTAGCATTACATGTGGAACTCTCTCGAAAACTTTTACTATTACAGCTATTATATGTTTTTACTATTGTTATCGGGATTAACGAATCGTATTTTTTAAGTATTTAGATCTATTCCCATCACATACCCAGATAGCACACGTACGTCTGCAAGATGTCTGTTAAAGATCACTTCATCTGGAAAGCATCTGCTGTTTACTAACATCTGATAGACATCTTTAAGATGTCAGTTTAACATACATTCTAAATCATTACATCTTAAAGACATCTTCTAAACGTCTATTTGACATCTGACAGGAAACGTCGTTGTGCAGTGTAACAGCGTCATTGATTTCATAATGAGTTTTGGCAAGTGTCCAGATAAACTCACGCTGTGTGATTGACAGCTTGGGCGATTGGAAAGGGATTGTTCTTTGATCGCTTTCTGTATATATATTAATCACAGTTTAAGTAAGATTATTTTCATCCTACTAAGAGAAACGACGTGAAGTTGTTCGTTTAGTCACTGCCTTGATTTACTGATGCATAAACAGTATTGAATGACTTTGAGAGAAAGATTATCTGTCTGAACAATTACACATCAGACATTCACATAACCAGAGGTGTAGTGGTAAAAAAAGAGGTGGGTAAACTATAAATTCTGGTGGACCACGACGTGGTCACCCGGTAAGGTGGGCCACTCCCTACCGGTGTATATGTGTATCCTGATATCATCGCTATAGGCTATCATTTGATGGCACTACCAAGGGTATCACTGGTTGTTCCGTCATCATAGGTCACACAATCACAATTCAATTCATACATTAATCTAAGTTCTTGTTAAAGAACTCAAGAAGGAATAATATGGTTGAAATCTATCAAGTTCACTAAATGACAAAACAGAGAGAACAAAAATATTTAAGAGAGATAGAGAAGGGTACAGTTGGGTTTCGACATGCTCCCTAGTCCCTACATTAAACCAGCTGTCTGTAATAAAAAAATAAAAAAAACTTTCCTGTTGCAGCTGCTATTGAAAAGGCCGAAAATATGCCGTCCCGCCCCTCCGTGTTCGGCAATCAGGTTTCATTCTCGCGCAGCTTGTTTAGTAATTTGACGAGCGTGTCTTTTCCGCTCCGTGTGTGCGCCATTCTCTTTGTTCCGTGTGTGTGTGTCGGCGCGCTGCGCTCTCTGCTCAATGTTCTGCTCTGTGTTTGCGCTGCGCGTTCTGCTCTGTCGTTAACGGCCGAAATGCTCGAATCATGTACCGATCGGCGATCACTCACTGGAAAAGCAAAGTCCGCTCAAATAACGTGAAATTTAGAGGTGGATAAACGCAATTTAGAGGTGGACAAACGCACTTTGGAGGTGGGTAAACGCTATTTCCGAATTTTGGGAGGTGCGTAAACGGCGTTTACGTGCGTTTAGCCTCCACTACATCCCTGCACATAACCCACTGGTTCTTCAGAGGCTCGGATGAAGGAACTAAAAAAAATACTTTTGTGTTCATTTGTACATCCAAACACTGAGCAACTGCCATGCTTCGCTCGTTTGCAAGCCATGATGTCTCTCGAGGAAAAAACAATATCACGCTCGCGCAGCTCATTTTCTCATGGGCGGGCCAAATTCCTTTTGCGGGCAAAGAAGAGAAACGGGAGGTAACCTTTCCCCTTATGACGACATAAAGGGAAGATTCTAGATTCGCCCGTCTGAGCTTTCATTTTCGTCTTGCCACTGGGGGACCATAGGCAGGCTAGGGAAACTCATATTAAGGTTAAAAAAACATCATAAAGTGAAATTTTCATGCAATGTGACCTTTAAAGTTATGGTAGATGTTCTCGCTCTTTGTGTTTACAGTCTGTTTCATCAGTCATTCTGCATCACGCATCTCTTTATATTGGATACACGCATCTGTGACACTCACGTTCATCGATCTCCATTATTGAGTGCAATGCCCACATCTTAAAATCCAATCTTGAACCAATGCAGAACCAAGTACCGGCCTTCACTCAGAAGTCATAATACGTATATGATGTGTTGCTACTTCTGTTTCATCGCACTTCATCATAATGTTTTTCTTTAAAGTTTTTATATAGGTAAAAAGCTTTTAATTAACATAATGAACTAATACAGTAATTCCAAAATGTCAATACATTTTACAACCTCAACTCTATCGGAAATTCTTTGATACTTTCTACTTTGTCAGTTGGATTTTAAAACTGCTTCATAGATTTTCTTTCCTAAGAAATGTCAATTGATTAAGTGCCAAACTTATTGAAAATTCCATGTACAAATACATTACTAATTGTATGCATTTTTGAATGTCACCTCTTCAGTGGTCCCAAAGTCCAAAAGAGCTATTAACATTCAGATGTTCCTCAAGATGCTTTTCAGTAAACCACTAGCTCCGATATAGCCTTTGTATATTTAGTCTGCATCTCTTTGTGAGTTTGTGTCATTTCTGTATAATGTGCATTAAGAAGGCTCTCAGCATGAATGTCAGAGAGTATCTGTGCCTGTCACTTCAGGAAGGTGTATTTGTGTTTGTTCAAAGTTTGTTGAGTAAACACTCTGTTTCCTGGCTGCAGATTTTTCTTACTCAGTGCTGCTTCCCGCTGGTGTGTACACATAAGTACATGAGTATGCTGAGAAAAAAAGTGAGGAGTACAAATATTTCACACACACACACAGTTATACAAAAATCTCTTTCTTAATGATTAAGCATCTTAAATGAATCTGTGATCTCAAATAAGCTCAAACATTATTTGTGCGAGCATCATTATGTGAAGAGAAAAAGAGTAAGTCTGTATTCAAGTATATATAACTGTCCAGTGTAAGGTAGATATAGAATTTATTGGCACTAAACCTCAGGTAAACTTCAGCAGTATGTGTGTGTGTGTGTGTGTGTGTGTGTATAAGGGACTACCTGTAGACGGGGTGCCCCCCTCGACTGAAAGTTAAGCTGACCTGCATTGTTCTGGGAGGGAAGAACAGGAGTTCCAGTCAAAAGCAGCCAAGCGGAGAAGGGGATCACATTGCCCCAACAGAGAGAAGAGATTTACTTCTGGCATCTTTCTTTCACTCCATCACTGGCTTTCTCTGTCTCCGCATACCATCTCTTGTTCTACTATTTCTTATTTTCCAAGTGTTTGCTACTCTCTATTTTCAGGGTTAAATGAAACCAAGGAATTAAAACATTGTCTAGTAAATATATGAGAAAAGTCATGCATTGAGAATTCAATTGAGAAAGATCTGCAATCATATTTCAGCAAATATGTATTAATATGTATTTTAGAATTCATATTACACATCAGCAATACAACATTCATCATGAAAGGTTAAACCAATCTTTACCAGGAGGTGTCAATGTTTTTAATATCCAGATAGCCTACCATTAGTTGTGTTTTTTTTTTTTGTTGTTGTTGCATTTTTAATTCGTTTTTATTTTTGTATTTTCTGTTTTGATTTAAATGTTGTTTTTTTTATAAATGTTCTTGATATTTTATTCTGTTTTTTTTTTAAATAAATATTTCTAGTATTCTTTTTTATTTTTAGGTTAGGTCTGAGTAATCAAATTAAACTAAATAAAAGTGATAGGCCTACATTGCTTTCTATCTAAAAAAAAAACTTTAAAAAAGTAAAAAAAAAAACAACAACTTTATTTTACTTAAAGGGTTAGTTCACACAATTTTGGATTGTTTTTTATTCTGTCATTAATGACTCACCCTCATGTCGTTCCAAACCCGTAAAGACCTTTGTGACCTCATTTTCGGAACACAAAAGATATTTTTTGATGAAATCGAGAGCTTTCAGTCCCTTCATTGGGAACAACGCAATTTACACATTCAAGGTCCAGAACGACAGGAAAAACATTATTAAAGTTATCCATGTGACTACAGTGGTTTAACCTCAATTTTATGAAGCGACGCTGGTGCTTTGTTTGCGCAAAAAAAAACATAATTTACGTCTATATTTACAAAGCGCGTTCAAGGAACAACTTCCGGTCTTGAGTCAACAACACACATGCGTCGTTATGCTCCCCCTACTGGTCTGCAGGTGATTTTTTCGTAAATAAAGTGGTAAATTATGGTTTTTTTTGTGCAAACAAAGCACTTGCGTCGCTTCATAAATTTAAGGTTAAACCACTGGAGTCACATGGATAACTTTAATGATGTCTTTAATATCGTTATGGAGTTTGAATTTTTAAATTGCTCCAAATGGAGGGACTGAAAGTTCTCGGATTTGATCAAAAATATCTTCCTTTGTGTTCCGATCCGAAGATGAACGAAGGTCTTGCGGGTGTGGAACGATTGTAATTAATGACCTAATTAATTAAACTTACCCTTTCAGTTAACGTTTTATTATATATATATATATATATATATATATATATATATATATATATATATATATATATATATATATATATATATATATATATATATAATTATTATTATTATTTTATTTATTTTTTACTTAAATGTTTTTAGTTTTAATTATAACCCTGGGATGCATTCCCAAGAGTGTCCAATAATCAATCAGGATTGTTCTAACTGAAAGAAAGAAAGAAAGAAAGAAAGAAAGAAAGAAAGAAAGAAAGAAAGAAAGAAAGAAAGAAAGAAAGAAAGAAAGAAAGAAAGAAAGAAAGAAAGAAAGAAAGAAAAGCTTGTTGGCAGGTAGCCTGATCGAGGTTCAACAGACTCCGGTCATGGGCCAGTTAAACAAAATATTTCATGTGAGATCCCTGATGGTCCAACTATGAAGCACAAAAGAAGCATGTAGCAGCACTGACATACGAGGAGATGAATGGTGGTGCCGAAATATAAGAAGCTATTGAGTCAACAGGGAGATGCTCATATCTCAAATATGCCTTTTGTTCGGTGAAGGACTCCCTGTCTGTGTGTCTGTCGGTGTGTGCATCTGCCAAGACATCTTAGAGATGGAATATATTGTTTTAGTCTGAGACCACAGAGTCATAGCTGCATGAATGAGTTGTGATGGAGTGTGTGTGTGCACCCATCTCTCCTTCTCTTACTGTAATTTGACACAACGTAGAAAGGAAAAAGGCACAACATATTGCAGACAACTAATCAATAACACAGTGTACTGCAATAAAAATCAAATGACTTTTGGTTTATGTTAGCAAGAGAGCTGTTGGCCCGCTCCATGTAAAATAAAACAGCTCTTAACTCTATTAGGCTAGTAAGGCTACTGATAGGCCTATGTCTGGATTCTCCATAGGTTTAGTGAACGTGATTTTAAACATATTTTCAAAAGCACTATTCATTTCTTTATGTATGAAATGTTTGATGAGGAAAAAATTACTGAGTGCACCATTACGATGATTGGCTGTAAATATTTACTTTCATTTCTAAACTGAATTTTCTCCGGTCTGTTCTGGCAGCTTACCTTCTTGCAATGTTGATTCTGTAAAAGCAAATTCCTGTAACAAACACTACAAAAACACTCTCTGAACTTGTGAAACAGTGCATCCTCAGCCAGTTGAGAGAATAAACACAAGACTCACAGTGCCGCTGCCACCTAGTGGATTCCAGCTTTACGTCACTTCTTGGCAAGAATCTCTTTGACTAACAGTTCCCAAGCATTCTATAACAGTAGTGAAGTTACTCAACTAACGACAGGATACTGTTACAAATGTGGGCAAGTTTTTAGCGTGAGGGGGTGTCACCTGAAGTGGATAAACAATAGTTTGGTTTTTAAATTGTGAGGCAAAGTTTGTGCTATGAAAATAGGCCTATATAATTTCTCAATGAGGTGGGGCATATGATTATATTACACTGATCTGTAATGATAACCTGTACTGATCAACTTGAATGACTAAGAATTTTTTCAAAGAAATTTTCCTTGCTTGAGGACTAAGAATTTTGCACAAAAAAAAAAAAAAAAAAAATTCTCCCTTTGAATTGTGCACACTCGTTCATAATGTTACAAAATATTTCTTTTTCAAATAAATGCTCTTCTTTTGAGCTTTTTTTATTGATCAAAGAATCATAAAAAAAAAAAAAAAATCCACAATGATTTCTGAAGGATAACTGCTAAATATCCAGCTTTTCCATACCAGGAATAAATTACATTTTTAAATATATAATAAAATAGAAAACACTGTAATAACATTTAACAACATAATATTATATTAGCCTCAGTGAACATAAGAGACATCTTTCAAAAACAGTAAAACAATCTTACTAACCCCAGCGTTTTGAACGGTAGTGTATGTGTGCATGCATGCATGTGTCCTATATGATACTCTTCACCTTTGACCCTCTCCAACTGGATGACAGCTTGCGGTGCCTCAATATCCCCCTTTTCTCTTCTCCTATTACACACACGTCCTTCTGCCCGGACTCTCTCCGATCCTTCCTCCTACTCCCCCATTTTATTTTATTCCCGTGCTCCTAAATCACTTTTGTTATCTTCCCTGATTCTTACCCCTTATGCTCTGGCCTTTATCCCTTGTTCTCTTTCCTCCTCCCCTCATTTTCCAGTCTCTCTCATCTCATCAGTAAAAATCTATCAACACATTAATGTTTTCTCTCACTTATTCTGTGACTGATATCATGAATGCTGTCTATTGATCACATCTGATCTGATCAGTAGACAGTTTCTGCTTTTTTATTTTATTTTTTATTTACCTCTTATTACCGCACACTAACATTCTCCTTGCTGTCTGATAGTGAGACTCCAGCCTTCTCAGTGACTGCATAAGCCAGAGCCAGAACAGTGATTGATCTGTGTGTCTGCCTGTGTGTAAGAAAGAAGGACAGAGAGAAAAGAGAGGAGATAGACGACTTGTCCTCCACCCTCAGTGTCAGAATAAGGGGGAGATAAGAGATAAGAGAGAAGGAAGGGTCAGGAGAGGTCAGGTGGGTTATAGGAAAGGTCAAGCTGTGTTGGTCTGTTTATTTTACCCTGTCTCTGATTTCCTGCCTGCTCAGGATTCACCCCATTCACATCTGTCCTCTAAACAACCTGGAAACAGCCTTTGATGTATCTGCCAAAAACATCCCAGGCTCATCACATAAAGACTGATCTATCTAAATTCAGCACAATGGAGATCATAATAACAGAGTTTAAATCAGAATTCCTTTTCATCTACACAGCACACATATTTGCTAGAACTTAAAAAACATTTGACTTTTTACTTACTGTTTGTGATGCTTGTCAGATGCTATTTTATTTTTTATTAAGATTTTTATTTTTTTTATATATTCGGATGCTATTTTATATCCATTTATCTATCCATCTATTCATCTACAAATCTATCCATCTATCCATCCATCTATCTATCTATCTATCTATCTATCTATCTATCTATCTATCTATCTATCTATCTATCTATCTATCTATCTATCTATCTATCTATCTATCTATCTATCTATCTATCTATCTATCTATCTATCTATCTATATCTCTGTCTGTTTGTCTGTCTACCCACTCGCCATCCATCCATCCACCGATCTACCCATCTATTCATCTACAAATCTATCCATCTATCTATCTATCTATCTATCTATCTATCTATCTATCTATCTATCTATCTATCTATCTATCTATCTATCTATCTATCTATCTATCTATCTATCTATCTATCTATCTATCTATCTATCTATCTATCTATCTATCTCTGTCTGTTTGTCTGTCTACCCACTCGCCATCCATCCATCCACCGATCTACCCATCTATTCATCTACAAATCTATCTATCTATCTATCTATCTATCTATCTATCTATCTATCTATCTATCTATCTATCTATCTATCTATCTATCTATCTATCTATCTATCTATCTATCTATCTATCTATCTATCTATCTATCTATCTATCTATCTATCTATCTATCTATCTCTGTCTGTTTGTCTGTCTACCCACTCGCCATCCATCCATCCATCCATCCAATTTTAATGGATGTAAATAACTAATAATATATAAAACAGTATGTGCTTGTCAGATGGCTATACTTTTTAATTTTATTAGATTTTCTATTTATGTCTATCTATCCGTCTGTCCGTCCATCCATCCAATTTTAATGGGTGTGAAATAAATATGATAAAATATTACATAATAAAATAATAAATTAAATGTCTTTTATTTTACCAGCACAGCACTTCAAGTGTCTATTTGGCAATCTGTCTATCTATCCATTTAGACCACATTTTTAATGGATTTAAAGTATAAAATATATAAGATACTATTTAAAATATTTTAATTGAATAAGCTGTAACGGTTTGTGCTTCTTGTCAGGATCTATCCATCCATCAATCCATTTATATATAGGCTACCAAAATATATTACTATTTTGTTGAATATATTCTGTCTTAAGGATTATGGTTCATGAAGGAAGAGAGGAAGGGCAAGCCAGAGAGAGCGAGACAGGAAGAGAATAGTTATAATCCAAACAGAGGCGCAGGTCCAGAGAAATCAAACAAAAACATATACATCAGAGGAAACACGCCCAATACTCTCAAACAGTTGAACCACACACACTCACACACAGACAGAAACGCATATACACACAGCCGTGCTTACTGTGCCAAACAGCTGGGCTTCCTCTAGTCTCACTCACATATCTGCATTTCTCACACTGTCACAGTGATGTGGGTGCAGATAGCATCTGTGTGTGTGTGTGTGTGCACGTGTTGAGTGTTTATAGAGCTTTGGCGCCAACACGGTGAACTGCTGCCCACGTATAATAGGTTAGACCCTCTCAATCACCCAAGCTGACAACAGTGGGCTAAATTAGAATTATAACACTCCAAAACACTCTTTAAATCACAATTTTAAAGAACTACAGGCAGGAAAACCCTTTCACAGAGAAGACGAAAAATATGTGCACTCAGTGCTGTGAGGAAACACACTACAATGTATTCACGGGTTCAGTGCCGTTAGTTAAATGTGCCCTTTAGAAGAGTGCTCATCTCTCTCTCTCTCTCTCTGTCAGTTCAGGTATGGAGCTGCTGACACTGATAAATAGCTCTCCGCTAACAGGAGGCAGACAGACGCCAGGCGACACCACTGACCTGAGATCAGTCATTCAGCATCCACAACAGATGAACACAGCTGAACCTGCATCACTGAAACATGACCTTACAGAAAGAGAGAGAGTTTTGAAAATTAACAACCTAGTTTGCACAGGCATCTCATGTAGTAATTCTCATCTGTACGTGCTCTCCTTTCAGACACAAAGTACCTTGAAACCATCTGGACTGGCCTGGGGTGCAAAGGGGTGATAGTCATAGAAATGATCCAATTTTCCCTTTCAAAGCATGGCGATCTAAGATCCTTGACTTCCTGCATCATGATGGAAAGAAAAAAAATATTATGAAAATGAAATGTTAATAATATGGATTGAAATATTGAAGAATCAATGTTTCCATATTTTAGTTCACTAACATCCCTCACGGTGTCATCATGTGCTGGTTAAAGGCATCGTTTTGATGGGATGCTCTTAACCAATTAGCAGAAAAGCTCTTGAAAGGTGTGAGACAGATGGATCGATCGCAAGCTTTCTGCTTCAATCACACAGAGTGGCTATGAATCAGACTCATGTGTGATTTTGTGCATGTACACACACACCGACAGTGGCATTTAACATCTACATAAGACAACTTTTCACTTATAGTCTGACAGTAATAGAACAATCCAATCCATCACGTTTTTTATTTCTTCAAGTTCAAATGGTCTTCTGCATTATCTAAAGAGATGATACAGACAACAAAAATGAACATTGTTATGGAGAAATAATCTTGAATAGAAAGACAAAAACTCCAGATGCAGCCTGTGTCTTATATTATGAATGACTTTTTACATGAGAAAAGGAAGTAAATGTTTACAAATGAAGTAGAAAGAAAGGGTTTTCCCATCTTAAAACTAGACAGCCATTTGTGTAAGATTAACCTTCTCCAATTCCACAAATCATTTACATCATCTGTTGCTTGGTATACACATGAGTTGTTGAAAACCTATTGGAATATATTGGAACTTGGGTCCTTCACTCTCAGAAAAAAAGGTACAAAAGCTGTCACTGGGACAGTACCCTTCAAAAGGGTTCTAATATGTACCATTTAGGTACTAATATGTACACGTTTGGTACCAATATGTACCTTTGAGGGACTTAAATGCACTCTTTAGGTACAAAGGTGTACCTTTTGAAAAGGTACCGCCACAGTGACAGCTTTTGTACCTTTTTTTTTCTGAGAGTGCTGTAATATATTGAAAAGCTCCTATCCCTTGGACATGTAGCATAGCTTATTTCCTTATTGTTTATATTCAATCCTATTTTGTAGAGTCATTATGAGCTGTAAAGATGAGACCAATCAAGCACATGGCTATTGCACTCCAGACTGGCTTTGTGTGTAGTGAGTTTAAGGGTTATGGTCATGAATTCAGGCCAGTGACTCCAGTTATCAGAGATATGTAGGGTGGGGGCAAGGCTTTTGAACTGACTCTTGACCCCACGGCCTCTTGGGTATTTGCTTTTTTGTGTTCAGAGAGCAGCCATTTAACAAAAATGAACCTGCCATAATGCTTCTAGTCCATCTTTAATTTATTTGATCACACACATAAATATTTGGCTTTATCCGCGCACATAATGTCTGACAATATCAACCACAAAGCTTGCTGTTTTTCTGACTTAAAAACACCATTCACTCCTCTGATTTTGATCTTTAAATTCTCCTCACATCGCCAGGCGGTCAGAATTGATGACTAGATCTCAGACTAAACAAAAGGACATCATCATATTCACCAACTTCACCACAGGGCAGAGGAGATACTGGAAAAGCTACATTTTCCTCTTGAGCAACAATAATAAGACTTCACTTTACTTGATTTGATCCAGTTAAAAGTCTGAAGGTTCATGCCTTCTTCAGTCTTCAGTAACTCTGCTTCAACAGTTTACTTCTCAGAACCATTTGAATCATAGTATGTATTTTCAAAGCTACTTCCCCCTTTGACAGAGATATTGCTCAACAAATATACTCAGAGGAATACTTCTGAGAGAAGGCACATGGGAGTTTATTCACAAGAAGCAGCGTCATGCCTTTATTTATGGAAGGGAAGTGAATAGTGTTTATAGATATGAAACTCAGATTATCTTGGTTGCATTACATTTGGAGGAGTTCAGAGTAGAGCTTTTTACTTTCACAACAATTTAATGGTTATCAGATTATTAATTCTGGGTTCTGTTTTCCTTTTTGCGTCTAACAATTTCATAATTTATGTTCCAAATAAATCATTGTTTTAAACATAACTGTTAAAGAAAATATCACTAGCTAAAATCATATTACAAATACTGAAATATTTAAGATACATTATATACTACAATATATATTACAATATTGTAAAAAAGTGTTGTAAAAATTATGTTTTTGAAAGAAGTCTTGGTTACACTTTATTTTAAGGTGTCCTTGTTACACTGTTATACATACATTTAAGCACAGAGTAATATTAATAAAAAACATGTAATTACTATAGAGTTAGGGAAATAATTATGGTTTGGTTTAGGGTTTAATTGCATGTGATTATGTATAATTTACTGTTATTTCCACAATAAGTACATGAAACATGTAACAAAGACACTAAAATAAAGTGTTACCGAAGGCTCTTATGTTAACCAAGGCTGCATTTATTTGACCAATATTACAGTATAAACAGAAATATTATGAAATAATATTACAATTTAAATGAAGTATTTCTATTTTAATATATTTTAAAATGCATTTTATTTCTGTGATGGCAAAGCTGAGATTTCAGCATCATTACTCCAGTCTTCAGTGTCACATGATCCTACAGAAATATTATTATCAGTGTTGAAAATGGTTTTATCAATGTAATGCATCCTTGCTGAATTAAAGTGTCAATTTCCTTCTCCTTGTATTAGACCACTCAGACAATATTTGGTATTGATTTATTGCCAAATGTATGTTCATCAAGCAGTTTCCACTTTGACCATCACAGCTGTTGGTTTTCTTTAAAGATTTGGTTAATTGTATAGTGTGATACCTAATCAGAACATTACCATAAACTACTACAACCACAAAAAATGATCTGTTAATAGATCCCTAATTTGTAAAGCACAAACCTAAAGTGTGGCATGAGTCATCGTCATTATTGGAATCGCAAACATTAATAGAGCTTTTTTTTTTTACCAGTCACCCTGTCATGTGTATGGTGCCAGACAGGGGTCAGACTTAGTGCCTGAATCACACTGACAAGAGTTCAGATATACAGTGACTTACTTGCATGCATAAACTGACTGTTGTTCGTCAAACACTACGCTTGTTATTGTAACAGGAGGTGACTAGGAGCCAGCTGACCCCTGACTGCGTCATAACAACCGAGACAGACCACCATCATGACATGACTCATAAAATGAAAGCCATGTGAGTCTGAGGTCTGGTCATCAGGATCTGCTAGCCTATAGGAGGAAAACGAACAAAACTGTAATACAAAATGTTATTATATATTGAAAAACATCAATCATCAGAAAATGAAAATGGCATCTATGATCAAAACTTATTTGAGTTTCAATTACTCAAATAACGTCTTGCCTAGATCCTGCTGACAAAATAGTATCATAAATAAGTGAAAAGAGAGGAGTAGGATAATGGTTTTCAATTTAGCAGTTAGGATGTCAGTACATAAAATTTAAGTAGATAAGATATGTTTGGGGTCAATAAGGTTTTATAATGTGTTTGAAAAAAGTCAAGGCTGCATTTATTTGATCAAAAATACAGTAAGAACTGTAAAGTTGTAAACATATATTAATAATTCTTTTAGATAAATTAACTAGTAAAATCCACTAGAACCAGTGACACGCAACAGTGTGTGTAATTAAACTAATCTTTATCAGATTTCATAAGTCTTATTTCTAAATGTCTGCCTCCCTTTGCCATAAAATATTATTATCATGTGTCATTAAATATTGCCCAACACATAAAAAAAAAACAGTTCTATTTGTGTGAAGCTGTATATCAAAAAACTTGACAGAAGTACAAACAGAAATGGAGAGAGAAAGCGAATGGGAAGGAGAGCAAAAGAGGAAAAAGGAGTAAGAGAACTGTGTCTTTCTGAGAGACGCCAGATTATCTGCTTCACTGCTTGAGTGAAACACATTAGCAAGCTGGATTATTCAGCTCAGTGCTTCAGAGAACAAGTGCTGAAATGAAAGCATGTCTGTGTGTCTGTGTGTGTGTGTGTGCGCCTGTCCTGTCTTCTCTGTCGTACCTTTGAGTTTGAACCTCTTCATCTTCTATGTTTTAAAGAAACCAGAGGCATCTTCAAAAATGTTGTATAAGACACACTGTAATGCTCCTTATTTAACCCTCTGTATTTCACTTCCCATCGCCAGGATCAGCTGGACATAGAGACTGTTTGACTACAAACTAGGAGTGATTATCTCAGTGAGGAGTAAATGATGACAAGGTGGTTTTAGGAGGTGAAATCTGAATACCTGTGGCAGGAAGGGAGAGAGAGAGAGAGAAAGAGACTGTAGACCACAGGATGACATATCATTAAGTGCCCCAGTCAACAGCATATTACCGCCTCTGAAGAATCATTGAGTCTGGTTATGTGACCTGTCACACAGACTTGCATCATGAACAGGAACATGTTACGAACACTTACACAAAGAGAGATGAGAAAGAAGAAAAGAGGAAACATTTGCACACACAGTGGTTGGTTTGCATAGAATCATCATGCATAAAAGCATGTGAAATAATGGCAGTTAACCATGGCACAGTGGGTAAAAAAATATGCTTGGTGACATTAAAAGTCACCATGAAATCAAAACTGACTTGTTTTACAGAGAATATTGCAGTATTTATTATAAAAAAAATTATCCGTGCACATTATTATTTTTTAAAATGAATGTGCCCTCATAATCTTTATTCAAAATAACCTTGCAGCATTATCTCTTCTCCTCTCTGATGACGTGTTTACTGGCGTGAGGGCGGGACAACCTGTCACTCACATGACATCACAGAAATAGCAAACCACAACGATCCAACCATCCAATCAATTCCCCATGGACAAAATTAAGTCCTGCCCTAGACTTTTTTAAAGAAGCCGTTTCACTTCGATATACACATCACAATAGTAAAGAAAACCCTACCGCAATTTCATGCTGACTTCATGAGTGGCTGTGCTCACAAAGACAGTTTGGTGCCTGTAATGTCTCAAATCCATTCACCCTATGAAACCCTATTGTATATCTTCCATGCTTTCCTATAAATGATCAAAACATGCAATGAAAATGAACTTTGCAATGATTGTAAGGTCGAAAAATATAATAATATTAAAGAATTAGAAGCAAAGGAATAGGACCAGTGAGCTCACATACGCAACACCCCCAGCTGAATCATTGATCCAGAGAGCCTTACATCACATGACGGGAAACTCGAGCCAGAGAGGAACACTGGACTTGACAACAAGAACACAGATAATATTTGCTCATCTGAGACACACACATCCACATATTCACGGTATGATATACAGGGTATATGCACAAATGTGAATGATAAAGAGTTACCACCATAGGCCTCACGCAAAGATAAGATATCACGTAAAGATAGGCCTCCTTTATGGCCGAAATATAAAAGGTGCAGGAGTTTTTTGCTTATAATCAATTAAAAAGATAATTAAATAAGCAGATATAAACGTAGGCAGGCACAGACAAATACACACACTTGTTAAGAGATGAGCCAATCTTATGCCTTCTAACAGAGCGATCAATGATCACACAGCCCTCAGGATATCACTCAAACTGATCCATCTATCATCAGCTGAATTATTCATACATGACCGACAGTGAGTGTGTGTATTTGTGAGAGTGTGTCCTTAATAGGGCAGTTTGGGCAGATTTGCAGTTTCTTCTATTTGTTTATCTTTAGCACAACTGTCCAACCAACTAATATCACTGCAAAAAAAATAAAAAAATAATAATAATTCTGAAAATGATCCTTCAAAATTAAACAAACACTAACCACACATATACAGTAAACGCACAAATCAAAACAGTTCACACAGAGCCCAGCTGGCAATCGTGGTCCAATCGAGTAAAGGATAATCCTGATCAATATCTAGGCTATACTTCCTGAGGGATCGGTTTTCATAGGGATATCAATATAGAACATGATTTTCAGCACTAAGTGTTTATACAATTAAACGTGCTTCAAAAAGCCACACACCACACCAAATAACAATAAAAAAAAAGAAGTTTTTATAAAGGGTTCATCACAATAAACCTGCCTGAAAATAAGTTGAAATGTGTATTATTTTATACAGTGGACTTCTAAAAACGTTTCTATTTTACATTTTCTTTAATTTAACAGACTGTTTTGACCTTTTTTGAAAAATGTTACTTCTTTGTATATATATATATAGGCCTATAAATATATGTATTAGGGCTGGGAAAAAATTAATCGCGATTAATCGCATCCAAAATAAAAGTTTGTGTTTGCATAATATATGTGTGTGTACTGTGTATAATTATTTTGTATATATAAATACACACATATGCATGTATATATTTAAGGTTTTTATTTATTTATATATAAATTATTTATATTTATATATAATATAAATTATGTATAAATTTATATACAGTATATACATGCAAATATTTCTAAAATACATGCATGCATATGTGTGTATTTATATATACAAAATAATTATACACAGTACACACACATATAATATGCAAACACAAACTTTTATTTTGGATGCGATTAATCGCGATTAATTTTTTCCCAGCACTAATATATATATATATATATATATATATATATATATATATATATATATATATATATATATATATAGCCTATATATATATATATATTTTTTTTTTAATTCTGAAACTTTCTGTTTTTACATTGATGGTTTCTAAATTGATTTCATTTATAATTTGAATCCAAGCTTTCCAATGTGGTCTCAGACTTTTGGACCCCGCTCATACATATTTAATAATACATACATATTTAAGTAACATAAAGGATACATTTTATCTAAAATTATGTTTGTAATAATTTATATGTTAGAGGAGATCATAACTAAAGTGTTCTTGGGAGCTCAATTGTGCAGACTTTTTTTTATAACAATTGATTAACAATTGGTAAACAATTGATAAATAAAATTATACCTTATTTTAACTGAAATGCCAATGCACTTTTAATCAATAATCCTAAAACAATGCTGAGCCATGTGTTTTTTCACACCTCTGACAAACATACTGTACTAACACGCACACACACACACACACACACACACACACACACACACACACACACATACATTACTGACAGTCCGGAACAAACTCATCAGTCTCATTCACACGTTGAGAGCTATTCTGGTCGACTTCCTGGTGTGACTGAGGCATAAGATATCTCAAGCCCCTTGTCTGCAGGAGGGCACAAGCACACTGGCAGCAAAGGTCACAGCACACCGCTTATCTCAATCACTTAGCAACACACGTCAAGTCTTGTGAACATGTCTCACCACATCCAGAGCTTATGTACCTGCATTAAGACAAAGTAGCATGAATATATGAATATGCATTGCCTGCAGTTTATATTAAGGACTGGATCTGGATCAGTGCAAAGCCCCACATCCTTCTTTTAATATTTAGAAACAACAGTGAGTATCTGACTTACTAACTGCTCACTATCCATCTTCATCAGGCAGTCTCTCAAGTAAACATTGCTTCCTCATACGTGGAGCCAGAGAATAAAAGTATTTGCCATGTACCGGTAATTAAAGAAGATACATTGAAAAAAAAACTTGTTGGTTAAACTTAAAGTACGTGTTCATGCTGCATTCTAAGTTTAGTCAACCTGAAATGTGAAGTTGTCTTAACTGACAGCTTTCTTCTCTATTGTTATGATATTTCATTAAAACTATGTGCTAGTTATCTCTAGTACCATGATGACCCTAATGAACCACAGTATTCCACATAATGCAAAAGCATTATTAACATATAACGCTGTGGCAAGTAGGCGGGGCCAAGAGCTGTGGAAACTGAGCGAGGTCGGTGGCACAATTGTTAATGAACGTCACCTGCGCGTCACACCGGTCTCGAGTCCCACAGAGGAGCTCTGGAAGGATAAAAGGAGGAGTTATGACAGTGGAAGACAAGAAAGGACCAGGCCTGGACTTTATGTTGTTGTTTTGTTTAAGTTTATTCACCAGTCATCCGGCTAGCTACCACTTTACTTTTGTTTTGTTATTGGTTTATTTTGTATAATTAAAGTTAAGTTGAACGTTTGCCAGTTCCCGCCTCCTTCTTTCCTGAACCTGAACATTGTTACAAATGCATTATAAAAGCATTAAAGGTATTAAAAGTAATGCAGGTACTTATCATATTTCACTAATGAGGCCTCAAAGCAAAAGTTTACCCACAATTTTTAATTCTGTCATGATTCCAAACCTGTATGACTTTTTCTTTTGCATAACTTAAAAGAAGCGATTCTGAAGAAGATTTTAACCTGTTTTTATCCATTTAATGAAAGTCAGCCATCTATGACATGCAATCTATGACAATCTTTGAAATCAAACTATAACGAGTATTCCCAAATTTGACAGAAGCAGTTAAAATGATGTTTGGGAGGAGACTAAATAAATCTGTATCCACTGAATCACCTGTTCGACTACTAATAAGACTGCTACTCTCTCTCTCTGTGTGTGTGTGTGTGTGTGTGTTTTATAGCCACTCACAAACTCTCACTGAGGTGGTCTCCACAGCTTGTGTAACATGATCCTTTCAACAGAAAATGCACAGGACGAGAGGGGGAGAGAGAGGCTGGACAAAAGCTCCTAACAGCAGTGCTGTCCAGTAGGTAAAAGTGGAGTTATCTGAATGGCTGTGTTCGATTGGTGTGTAATGCATTCTGAGGGCTGGTGGTGGGAGCAGGACGGATGGCGCCACGCTGCTGCCCCACTGATACACTACACCAGCAAACACAGCCCAAGGGAAGCAAGCGCGTCAATACACACACACACACACACACACACACACACACACACACACACAAACAAACATATAGAGCACCTGCAGGCCAGCTGGAAACCCAAAAGCATCTGAGAAGGTGTTGATGTTAATCACTGCAAGAAAATGTGTATGATTGTGACAGGATAGGGAACAATATGGGTGTGTGTTTGCTGCTAGCGTGTTCTAGTGTTTTGCGGTAGCAGTTCATTCATCTCATGCAGGGCTGGCACCAAACCTGTATGTATTTGTGAACCCCTCCTACTCTGAAGGTCATCCCTGATGTCTTGAAAGAGAGGAAATCCAGATCGATTATGATAAAAATACACCTGCAAAGGACACAGACACACCCAGAGATACTACTATTTCATTGAAACACTTTGTCATCTGCAAGGACACTTTACTATCTAGGAATGAAGCCTCAAATAACATATTGTGTAAATGATGGCTAGGTAGCAATGGTGAGGATTATGAGTTCCTATTTCTGGAGATTTTAATATCAAGCTCCTGTTAAAGTGTAGGAAGTTTACTCAATATATCTTTACAATGACCAATACTGGAAAAATGTGTATTGCTACCCCTAAAAAGACAATTGTAGCCAGTTACTAGTGCTCTGGCTGAAATATATTTAAAAAATTTAATATTAACAACATTTATATACTCATTATATTTGAGTATTTTATAATCAATTATTTATATATTTTACATACATTTCTGTAAGCAAATTATTTTGTTTTGATTTGTATTGTGCACTCTGTAAAAAAGACATCTATGTCAAATCAGTTATAACAAGTATAATATTTAAGTAACCTAAAAATGCACGTCATGTAAACTAGCGGATTTGTCCAAATGAAATGTACATTCTATAATAAATATAAATACATTTATAAGAAATATAAATAAATCAACCCAACTGTATTAGGTTACACCAACATAACTGAACAAAAGACATGTTGATAAGGGTAGAAATAGGGCAGCAAATACACGTTTTCACAGTATACTCTAATTGAACATGTTCTTACTGCAAATACATGTGAAACCAGACACAAAAAATGGTACCAAAAATGACATTCAACACACACACACACACACACACACACACACACACACACACACACACACACTACGTCAGTCTGTCTGACTCTGCAGCCTAACCACAATCCTCTTGCCTGCTGTGGTGACCGCAAGCAGTCAACAATGCCACAATCAGCATCATACTGCATAACAGAACAATCAATACACGCACACACACAAACCACCACCACACTGTTCATCACATCAATCGATAATTATGTACACCACCACATAGCTCAACAGCAGTTATGCATACTTCTTCTTATGTCTATAAATACATAAATACATAACTATGTAAATATATAAATATTCACAAGTGCATGCTGCCTGTACTCACAATCTCCTCCACACACAAGGACAAACAGAAAGGATATTGCCAAGCGCATACCCATATCAAGCTACCAATGAGCTGGTAGGTAGCTTGGTAAAATGATATTTTACCTGATCTAACAATGCTCTTTAAAAATGCTCTTTTCGTTGTAATGAAGAAAGGTTGTTACATTATATCATATTTAGATGTTGCCACAATCTAAATATTAAATTTTTAATTGTTCAAAATCAACTAATTGAAAAAAAAAAAACTATTTTTTTTGGTTACCAGACAACACTTTTTTTCTTTTTTTTACAGTGGTAGGCCTAATAATAATAACTGAGAAATGTTGAACTGGTTGCATTGACTGTGTAGTGTAGTTAATTAATGTGTGATTATTACACAGTAACATTAGGAAGGTTCTCTTTCCTTCTACCCTCCATCTAAAAATCTACACCCCCACCCTCCTCCTCCATTCCTAAATCTGAAATTGTCCAGCTGGTTTAACTTATTATAAGTGCTGAAGAAAATAAAACTACAAATCTGTCAACCAGTGAGCAGGTTGCATATGACTGTTTTTTTGTTTTTTTTTACAATCGCTGGGACACATTTCTCAATACTTGGGTCACTTTTTCAAAACAATTCACACAGTGTGCAGACTGTGCACAACAGCAGTCTATATGGACCAAACTGTGGATCATTTGGCCTTGGCACAAAATGCATTCAATGCACTTTCAAATTTCATAAATTATTTTCTCACTCAGACACAACCACCACCAAAACTCTTTAGCTAAAGTCCAATTTGCATGTTCATTTACTCAAAACTGTTCAACATAAATCCTTTTGGCACTCAAGCGGTTAAAAACCAAACTGCATGCATTTAGTGGAAGAACATTGTTTTGGTAGTGAGCTCAAGTGGTGCTCACTGCAGAGTCAAATGACATTCAGCTCCACCTCCATGGACGTCTAATGGGGTGGAGGGATGGAGTTGTGGTTAGGGTGTGGTCGTTGGATATTACATTCACTTCCTAGACGTAAGCTCCACCCATTTGCTCTGCAGTAGGCTTGAGATGAAAAGTGCGTTCGACATCAGTAGGGAAGGAGCTAAAAAAAAAAGTGTGAATTCTGACACTTTCTGCTTCCCGTAGTGCTCATGTGTTGTTTGCATACTTTATATGCAATATTTGTCAAATACACTGACGTTTCAGAGATGTTTTCATTTAATACTTTATGTAGGCCTACTGCATAAACATGACACAATATAATATTGCGACTACATGAATAGAGCGCTTACTGTTATAAAAAAAAATTCTTAGTTCTCATCATCTCGAAAAGCCAAGCCAGTGTTGATTCTCGTTTTATTATGATGTCTGTCACGTTCTCTGCAACGCTAAATGTTAAGTTTTCCTACAAACATTCCGACACACAAATGAAGCATTAACGTGACTGGAAAGAAAGTGAGGCTTCGTTTTTCGTTGATTGCGTGTTTCTCTGAAAACAATAAGCTTCAGTGTCGTAAAATCAACCTGCACAGGTGTCTTTCAATTTCATTACCATCTATAGGCTACAAAAGGGACAACTTAGGAATTTTTTACTGTAATGTAAACATGGAAAATGTAACAAACTGCAGTGAATTACAAACAGTTGAGACTTGAGTGTCATTCTTGATTTTGTAAAGAAATTTTACAAAAGAAATCAGTGTGTAATACTACCTGTTGTTAGTGTTTTTAGATCATTGTTTTATGAGTGACAAAGTATTTGTTGGATGACAACCTTTGCTATTGTTAGGAATGAGATACAATTGAGACATATTAAATGTTTTGGTAGTTTTCATGCATTTTGAATGTGAAAAGCTGAAAGCTGGTAAGGAGAACTATGTGAAGAGTTTTAAAAAAGTGACCCAAGTATTGAGAAATGTGTCCTAGCGATTGGAAAAAAACGTTTTGGTTACTAACATAACCTTGGTTCCCCAAGATAATGGGACCGAGCATTGTGTCAGTAATGGGGTGGGGCCGACTGCCTATTTAAGAAAGCCATTTTCATCAGAATTTTTTGACTGAGCAGCAGCGTCGACTCATGTGCAGGCACAGTAGCATGGCAAGTTATGCAATGTTCGTTCCCGTTATCTCAGAGAACCAAGATTACGTTAGTAACCGAAATGTTCCCTTTCAATACAGTTCACTCACATTACGTCAGCACCTGACACATATGGGGAACGCAATTCAAAGGGCCATGCTACTAGCGCAGAACGGAAGGCTGTTATGTGAGCCCGTAGCCTGGGGGCGCTTGGTGACAAGGGCCCCATAGCAGGCTACATGAGAGATAGGGACATAAAAGGTTTGTCCAGCAAAACAGTCTAGGGTCAGGAGCGGACAATATCTGTGCCTGAAGAGCAGGGACGTCCAATTTGTAAAACCTGGCAAAGGTGGACGGCGAGGACCAGCCGGCAATGGACACTCCGCTAGACTAAGCGGAAGAGGAGGCCATTCCCCTGGTGGAGTGGGCCCTCACCTCTTTAAGGCACTGCAAGCCCAGGGACTTATAACCCAGCTCTTTCGTGTCCACTATCCAATGAGATGGTCTGCTTCGTAACTGGCAGCCCCTTTGAGCAGTCTCCAAAGCACACAAATAGTTGAACTGACTGCTGGAACTGGCTAGGGCTCAATGTATACCCTATAGTGCCCAGACTGGGCAGAGTAGGTGTGGCACCTGCTCATCCTCAGTGGAAGGAAGAGCAGAGAGCATTATGACCTGTGCTCTAAAGGGCGTGGAAAGCACCTTATGCACATAGCCTCTTCTTGGTCAAAGGACAAATTTACTGTCATTAGGCTTGAACTCGAGGGGCTTCAGCGAGAGAGGCCGAAGGTCAGCCGATGCAAGTGGCTCAAACGGAGGGCCTCAGAGTGCCCTCAGGACTGTGGACAGGTCCCAAGATGGAACCGTGTGGGGGTGAGGCGCTGAAGGAGAATTAAATAGGCAGTCGGCCCCACCCAATTTGGCTGGCTAAAGAGCCATTGCCATTTGTCTGTGCAGGTGATCTGTTTTTCCCCATGCGCATCACTGATGCAATGCGACTCCAGGTGCACACTGTGCAGTTTATCACAGTCCTTTACAATTGTTGCTTGTCAGACTGTACGAACATGATCACTGATGTAATCCATGTCACACTGCAAGATCTGAGTTGTCATAAATATCAGACTGTTCGACAGTCAAGATGTGTTAAAAACGGACGCACGCAAGATAACTTGTCCGGAGTTTCACATCATCAATCAATGACGCGTTCGGTGAGCTGCATAACACACGGGACTGAAATGGTGGCTACAAAGAAATCTCTAACGTTAATTTTGATCATGGCTTGTCTTGAAAAACAAAGACAATTTGACGGTCGTCGTAGGAGTCACACTGCACTGTGAGTCAAATCTTCTGACATGCAGAATTTCGTCGGAGCCTCGGAGGTCAAATGTTATCGCAGCGGTCATCGGCTGTCGGTGAACATGTCAAACAGAGGAATCTTTTAGGATTTGCAAAATTTGTCTCAGAGTCAGATGGTCAAATCGTGGCCAAATTCATACAGTGTGACCCGTATCGAAAGGGAACTGAAATGCATACCGCAAACTGTTCTACACTCATAAGCGTTGACTTATGTTTTATAGTGAGATAATGATATTTTCTATCCCTTAAACCTGACCGTCACAAACATTTTAAACATTTCAGCATTTTTGAAATTTCTTAGTATATTTCATTTGTTAATTATTTATACTATATACTTGATTTATTCACAGATTAAAACCTGATCAAACCTGTAAGTGTTACTTCCATTATCATCATCAACAACACACGTAGGCTACATCTTGTTGCACGTGCGCACAGACAAGGCATGCTTTTAGGACCTCCTCTTTGCAAAGAGGCTGTTTAAATTTTCACACTGTAGGCCTATATTGATCCAAAGTGTGATGCTTGCTGCACCCAGACACTTGATCGGTTTCTCATTGTTGAGCCAGGTGAAGTCTGATCTGAAGTAACCTACCCCACAGCCACACTAGCCTACACTCTTTCAGATTTGGAGGGTTGTGTCTCCCTCTTTTGGCTTAAGTGTGTTATAGCAATTCTTCGCCCAGAAAAAGGAGAGCCAGCCAGCCAGGACAGTGATAATGGAAAAGAAACGAGAGCACAGATTTTTGTTCACATTGGCATTCAACGGCGATTTTTTTTACTGCCGCTTTATACCGATTTAAGCTTGTTTTGCTTTGTTCCTTAATATCGTCCTAACTATATATGAAAAATACCTAATCCCCTAACAAATGTTTACTGTTGAAATAAAATCGTAAACATAGACTGTTTGAACTAACTGTAGGCCTATTTTATCAGGTCGTTTGATCGTTAAGCCAATTTCATTGTCATCTCTGTAGAAATTGCGTGCTGAACCGTTTAAAACAGTGACATCAACATGATTCTTCCTCTTTCAAAGAGCATAGACGTCAAGAGATCAAAGTTGACCAGCTGAAACCGCCACGCAGTTTCTTCCTCGTTTCAAACTTTTCATTTGACTGTTGCCTCTGTAGCGTGTGTTTCTTCAACTTTTACAGCAACTTTAATGTAATCTGTCTCAGCGGGGTTTGTCGGTGGGTGTTCAGGAGACACTTCTGAGGACTAAACATTCAAGATGGCTTTACTGTTCTGCGATGCCTTTTGGGTAAGTTATTGTTTATAGTAAGCCTCTCACGCTTAAGTAAAAATTCTTACTACGGGGAATACAACTTCCTATAGTTCCATTTCAAGAATAATGGATTTTTTTGTGTTTTCTGAATTGAACTAGTAAAAATTTCCACTCTAATAAAACTTGCACTTGTTTTATAGGGTGTAGGCTTATTTCCTTTTATTAACGTCACGTTTTAAGAGCAGTTAAATTTAAAACTATAATCTTGCAAAGTCCTATTCAAGAACATTTTAATATTTAATTGTTTACTTGTTTTTAACAGTTCCCCACTGCATAGTGTCATTAGGTTGCATGTTTGGTGTCTTTTTAGGGTACAGACTTTATGGATCAGTCGGGTTATGATGCCATATTGCAGAGGTTACATGATGGCAGGCATATGTGCAAAGACGTAGAAGACCTGTTGAAAATGAGGTATGGAAAATGAGGTAATTATGTCTGTGTGTCTCTATAAATGTCTTGTGTGTGACTTCTGCTCTCCTTCACAGAGCGCTGGCGGAGGAGAAGTATGGACGAGATCTGGTGGCGATTGCTCGGAAGGCAGAAGGTCAAACCGAGATTGGGTCAGTTGGTCTGTGAATATCATGCAAACTTATTCAAATTCAAACACTCTGAATTCAAATGATGTGTTGATTCAGTGAATGCCACTTCTGAATAACTTAACTATTCCTACCTTATATTAAAATAAAACTTTTTATCTACGTATGCATTCAAAGGTAGGCCTGAAATGTATGTGTCATGTACTCATTTCACTATCTGTTTTTTATACTCAGAACATTAAAGGCATCGTTTGACAAGTTAAAAGCAGGTATTTCCTTTTATTCCTTTTTGCCTCGCACCTATAAAAATACTTGAATGCTAGAGTCCCCAACTTGAGTTGCATTGTTTTCTAGAGATTGAGAAGGCAGGAAACCTGCACATCCAACTATCTGAAAGGATAAAGGAGGAAGTTCTCAAAATCGAGGTGTTTCGAGAACACCAGAGGGAACAGAGAAAAAAGGTAAAAATAAATCAATCAAATGATCAAGACAAATTATGCACACAGCCCAGCACTTAAGATATGTTTCCATGGTTGTTGCTGTGGTTATTCAATATAGAGGAAGGAAGCTGGCACTTTCCTTTTTGAGCACAAAAACGCTGTAAATTATCACTTAAATAAACTTAGACACCATTTGTTGTATTTTGTAAGGAGTGAACACCAATTAATTAATGAATAATGCAACTGATAAAAGATAGAAACTTGTATCTATTTTCTGTCCTAATTAGCTTGAAGAGATTATTGAAAAACTTCAGAAGCCTAAAATGGTGTTGCACAAGAAGACCATGGAGGTAAGTACTGTAAATGAGATTAAAACAAGCATCTATTTTCCAACCCTAGGTCCTCTTGTTTCCCATTTTAGAAATGACTGTCATTAGTAGTTCGGGGCATAAATGAAACATCATTCTCAGGGTCCACCCAAAATTCAGTATCAGCCGAAAGAGGAAGAGAGTTAGAAACTGAAAGAAGAAACATGAATGCAGTGACTATGTTTGCAGAATGTATTTGGACATGATTAGACAGCACACATTAGATAAATGCAGGGTTTGTTCATTGGCTTAGGGTTTGAAGACTAACTCAAACATTTATTTTGACCACCAAGAAATGTGTAGAGAAAGAGGTAGGAAAGTAAAAGTGAAATAGAAACCGACGATGACAGGAATGAGAGAAAAAAAGAGAATAGCTTGGTTGGTTTGTAGGTAAGGTATGCATGCTGTCTCTGGATATAATAAGACTTGAACTTCCTGTGCTGTACAACCACAGAAACACCACAGATAGTGAGATACGTTTTAGACACACATAAAGAGCTCTACACCCCCCCTCCCTGTTCTCGATTATCTTGCACTTTTACTCACTTTGAATCTATTGTATGTCCTATACAGTCAAAAAGGTTATATGAGCAGAGGTTTAAGGAGGCTGATGAAGCTGAACAAGCAGTGGGTAAGAAGACAAACGTGAACGCCTCCACCCACCGGCAATCAGAAAAGGTGTGAGGGCGTAAACATTTAACACATACTATAACTTTTTATACACTAAAAATACACTAAGTTAAAGACCCCCTGTGGTGAAATGTTATGTTGTTTATATGTCTATGTGGGGTTTTTAATATGCTTTAAGACAAACCCTTAAAACTGCAGTGAACCAAAGTCAGTTTCAAAAACGCAGTTGGAAATCGCCTGTGTTTCTTACCTCACAAACTACCTTGTAACCAATCACGTCAACGTGCCGTAATGTCTTCTTTAGCATATCATTAACTATTCTCTGAAGCAGGGGAGTCTCAAGAGAAGCCAGGTCCTGCCCTGGTATATTTTTCTGTTGATATGAAAAATCGTGTACATTTAGCAATATATATGATGTATATTACAATGTTATGATGAACTATATGCCTTTCTCCACCAACATTCTGAGTTCTTCAAAGCGTTTCTAATGATTGTAAGAAGGCAGACTGAGATGGCGAACGTAAACATGGTTTGTGTAACATTAGCAACACATTATTAGCTGTTTGATAATGTAGTCAACCAAAAAGCTAATCATATTAATTACTGTCATGTGTCCAACGTTGTAAAGAGCGATACCATTGTGCAGCTTTAACCTCAGCCTGTGCATCTCCGAGCTGGTGCGATTGAGTGGATTCACGGGGTCTCGTATACTAAGTGAAGCAAGGGTGTAGAGTTACATTCAAGCTATTTTAAGGCATGACACATTTTTTTTCTCAAGAAAAAAAACTTTAAAATATGTTAAAAAAAAAACATTTTGGTGATCAAAGATGCGTTTTAAGGGATACAAGTATTGACTACAGGGGGACTTTAAATATTTTACAAACACTTCCTAAAGAGAACTGTTCATTTTAATTCTGGAATTTTGGGCAGTTGTGAAAAATAACCTATGGCAGGTTTGTGGTCACAGTAAGGCCAAAATGAGGATTAAACTTGTTTCAGTCTGACTGGGCATCATTTGACCTCAGTGTTGAAAGAAACTCTTAATACCATCAGACAGTGCATCACTTTCATTTCTTTAGAATAGAATCTTGTTCTGATATGTTACAGATACTGCTAATGTGTAAACTTACACTTCAGGTCAGGTCCAAATACTGAATTTGTCTATTTATCAATCTATGTTGTACTATGTTGTAGGTGATGAACAGGGCCAGATTATGCAGGCAAGCAGCCAACCTGGCAGGTTCGTGCTTACAAACTTCTCTGTTGTAATAATCCTGCTGGCAGAAGGAAGATAAATGCAATGTAATGTCTGTGTATGTTTGTTAAGATGAACATTAATATGTCTGAAAGCATAAGTGTTGATGAAAGTACATGATCCTTCAAAAATCATTTTAATATGTTGATATGGTGCTCAAGATCCATTTTTTATTATTTTAAAAATGCTTAATATTTTTGTGGAAACCATGACACATTTTTCTGGATTCTTAGAAAGTATAACAATTAAAATTAAATAAAAGTATTTATTTCTTATTTAAAAAAAAAAAAATCTTTCTGAGCCCAAACTATTGAACAGTGATGTAGATATGAGAGCTTGAGATATATCTGGAAATGTCCAAACTTTGTAAGTGAAGCAGTAGCTATTTGTGACATGTTAATGATAATGAAGAGCTGACTTCATTTTATTTCCTTTGCTGGTTCAGAAAAGCAATACAGATGGAATGTTGATCAACTAGAGAAAACTTCCCAGGACTGGGAGAGCACATACAGGAGTGCATGTGAGGTAAAGAACGTGTATACATGTAAGCAGAAGGAGTGTATGCAGAAATAAGCAAAACTTCATGATTTCTTTAGGGTGATGACTAAGTAAGATATCACACAATCTCATAGGCATGTGATAAGCAGTCATAGCACTCCGACGTTGAAGTGACTGATGTAGAACAAAGATTTAAATAAGTCAGGAAAATGTCATTGCCGAAAATAGTTGTAAAAAAATTTCTGGGTTTGTTTCAAAAGGAAGTTACATCCAACATTTTACAAAAGAAACAAGATGTTTTGTAATTTTTGTGTCGTTTTCTAGGTGTTTCAGCAGCAGGAGTCTGAGCGCATTAATATCTTGCGCTGTGTGTTATGGGATCATTGCAATCTGCTTTCGATTCAATGCGTCCGGGACGATGATGTAAATGTCCTCCTTTGTCTATCTTTATAATTACAAGCCTAGCTAAATGCTGTTTACATTTACAATTTTAACTATTTTCTTTTGTAGTGCTATGAGGAAGTAAGGAAGATTCTTGAGCAGTGCGACATCATCACTGACAACAACTGTTTCATTAAGATGAAAAAGACTGGATGTCGCCCCCCACGTAAATTCATCACATTTATCCAGATTTTCTTCAGAAATGTATCAGCTGTCTGTTTGAAGAGTTGACATAGGATGATGTGATGCTTTTAAGAAATGCTACATAAATTGACAGTCACTCCTCCATCTCTCTTCAGCTCCCATTGAGTTTCAGTGTTACTCTGACGTGGACACCAATGGAGGAGTCGGGAGGGTTGAAACGAACAGGTGAATGTCTGAATAATTAAGAATGAGTTAAAGTCCCCCTGTAGTCAATAATTTTATCCCCCTTAAAACTCATCTTTGATCACTAAAATTACATTTAAATGTTTTTTTCCTGTGGAAAAAAGTAGCTTGAATGTAACTCGACACCCTTGCTTCATTTAGTTTATGTGGCTCCATGAATATGCTAATTAGCCCCGCCTCCTCTCACTCGCGCCCGCTCACAGATTTACTCGGCCAACTTACTGAGGTTAAAGCTGCACAATGGTATCGCTCTTTACAATGTTGGACACATGACGGTAATTAATATGATTTGCCTTTTGCTTGACTATGTTATTAAACAGCTACTAATGTGTTGGTTAATATTACACAAACAATGTTCCCGTTCGCCATCTCAGTCTGCCTTCTAACAATAATCAGAAACGCTTTGAAGAACTCAGAATGTCAGTGGAGAAGGGCATATAGTTCATCATAACATCGTAATATACATCATAGACCCGCTATATTGCTAAATCTACCCAATTTTTCATATCAACAAAAAAATATTGAGATAATATAGACCCCCCTACTGGTTCGCATTAATGATATGCTAAAGCCCGCCGGCACGTTGACGTGATTGGTTACAAGGTAGTTTTTGATGTCGGGAAAAACTAGCGATTTCAAACCGTGCTTTTAAGGCTGTCTTTGGTTCACTGCAGTTTTAAGGAGAAAATACTCAGCAATGATGTTGATTTATGAATTTGCACATGGTTTGTTAAGCACAATAAAAACACCACATAGACATAAACAACATTAAAAACTTGATTTTCACCACAGGGGGACTTTAAGACATTTTTGTTCTTTGAAACTTGATCGTGAAACTCTTTCATATCTGAACTGTCTACAGATTATCTGTCCTGCTTCCAAGGATACCTTCTAGTGGTCAGTATTCCTTCTCTGAAGTCTTAAACTTATAGTTTATGCTTTAAGACATTATGCAAAGAGCATTAAACTAAATTCACAAGGAATTTTAGTGAAGTCAAGTAGTTGAATGTGGAGCATTGAGCACCGCTGTCCTTACATCACAGGCTGCCCTGAAGCTGGCAGTAATTTGAGTGGAACATATACACCGGCTCAACAAAGGGGAGGAGGAACTGAGGAAAAGTACATGGTGTTATATGATTTTAAAGCTCAGGTAAATAAATACAGTATCAATGTATTTATTTATAGTTAGTTGTTATCCCAGAGATACAAACTTGTTCAAGTATTTGTTGTTACTAGTAATACTTAGTGTTTGATTTAGAGAAATTTGATTTAGAGGAAGTAAATAAAACATGTAAAGTGTAAAAAAAACCCTGATAAGTGTAATTTTAACCAACACAGTTTGCCTGACATCCTTGTTGAAAAGTTTAAAAAGTAAAAAGCTTTATAGGTTTATAAACAAAGTTTATAGGCCTTACAGACTGATAAACAGAGTTGTGTACTCTATTCCCTGCCCTTTCTAGGAAGATGACGAGCTGTCTGTCAGTAAAGGACAAGTTGTGACAATAACTGAGCAAGGCGAGGATGGGTGGTGGAGAGCGTGGAGGGATGGAATATCTGGGCTGGTCCCTGGAACGTACTTGACCAAAATCTCACCGCACAGTACACATCTTGCTGCCACTCAGCCTGAATGTAATCCTATCAAATAGAATTTAGCAAGTTTTACTAAGATTCTCTGCAAATTATTTCAGCCTACAAGTTGATGTAGAATGAATACATTTACGTGTACTAGAAATATGAAAGATATTAGCTTTCTTCACAGGCATAAAAAAAATTATATTATGAATAATGGAAGTTATTCTGCAGCCGTTTGTATAATGATTCTATTCTACATGAGGTTTAATCTAGCTTTTATAGTTTATAGTCAGAAGTTGTATAATACAAAAAATTGTGTTGTTTTAGAATTATGAATTCTAAAGTTTTTATATATATATATGTATACTGTAATATATGTATAAAATTTGTATTAACAATTTTGTTACGTAATTACTATAGTTTATCATGGCCTATTTGTCTGGTATACAGCATAGTAATCCATTCAAAATAAATATGTGCCCTAATTTGCATTCAAGTCCACTCAAAACATGCAAAACCCATATGCTTTAGCAAAGCATAAAGACATTCAACTGAAGACATCCCTGTAATATGATCAGAAGTATCGTGAGATGAGAGATGTGCAAACATTGGTTTGAGCCTATTCGGTCACTTTGTTGGTAGTTTTTTGTGTTACCCAACTGCTAATATGGAATAAAATGACCCAAAATATGGAATATAAACAGCAGCACATTTAATATAAGAGACCAAAACTACATAAGACTAGAAAACTGTCAGTTGGCGACCACTAGTGGAGAAAGTCCCAAAATAGTTGGTACATACAGTCAAACCAAAATGTATATTCATTTAGGTCAAAGTGTCTGAATAATTTTTGGTAGTCCACTGTATGAATAATTTTTGGGTAAAATATGTCACAGTTTACTTTATTTTGCCACCCTCACTTACTAGTTAAAAAAATAACAAAAATGATATCTGGTGTCTGAATAATTTTTGGTTTGACAGTATAAATACTGCTCATGCAGTATAATGCAATAACTGCCCAAACCCATCATATCAACAAATAATCAAGTTTTCTTTCTTTCTTCAGAGTGGTTTGGAGAATGGATTGATGTTAGGACTAAACTGTGTACATTTAAATTAAAACACCCCATTGAATCATTTATTTATTTTAGGTTTGGTCCTTCAAACTGAGCAGACAGATTCATGCAAACATTTTACACAAGATGAAAAATTACTTGAGATCTTAAGAGTGCAATAGACATGCAAAACATGGATACATTACATTTGACAGTAAAATGTCTGACCTCATTATCACAAATGCTTAACCCCTCAGTTTCTATATGTTAAAATACCTAAAATGTGAATACCACTCTTAATACTAAGTGCCTTAACACAAGACATACATTGTTACTCAAACTTTGCATACATATCAAAATACTGGGCATACAAATCCTTTTTGTTTCATTGCATATTTCCTTTCACTGACAGTTGATTCTTTTAAAAACCATGTAGCCATTTATGTAGTGAATATAACGGAATTATGTTCTCTGACTTTTAATAGTATTTCTTTTAGTTTGGTTGCCTAGTTTTAGGAGAAGAGTTGTTTTCTACTCAGGAATGGCAAATGAAAGAGATAAGCCCACAGAAAAGAGGAAAAGAAGTTTTGGCAGGTTAACATCACTTTTTTTTTTTTTGCTCATTTACTATTTTAATAATTACAAAATTTATAAAAAACGTAATTTTCAGTACTTCAGTTTGCAATATTGTTGCACTTTTGACACATAAAACCTTTGAGACTTGTTTTCAGGAAATGTACAGTATCTTTCATGTTAGTTATATTTGAGGTCAGGCATTGTTTTTGTACGAGAAGGCCTGGCTCGCGACGCAATCTCCATTCTAATTCATCCCAAAGGTGTTTGGGGTTGAGGTCAGTGCTCTCTGTGGACCAGTTAAGTTCTCCCACATTAAACTAATTTTACCATATCTTTATGCATCTTGCTTTGTACACTAGGGCACAGACGCTGGAAATGAAACGGGCCTTCCCCAAACTGTTCCCACAAAGTTGGAAGCATAGCATTGTCCAAAATATCTTGGTATGGTGAAGCATTAAGATTTCCCATATCAAGGCCAAGCCCAACCCTTGAAAAGCAGCCCCATACCATTATCCATCCTCCACCAACGTTCAGTTGGCAGAATGCAGTAATGCAAGTACCGTTCTCCTTGCATTCGCCAAACCCAGACCAGTCCGTCAGACTGCCAAACGGAGAAGCATGATTCGTCACTGCACAGAACACGTTTCCACGAGTCCAGTGGCGGTGTGCTTTACACCACTCCATTCGACGCTTGGCATTGTACTTGGTGATGTGAGGCTTGCATGCAGCTGCTCAGCCATGGCTCCCGCCGCATGGTTTTTGTGCATATATGAATGCCAGTGGAAGTTTAGAACTCTTCAGCTATGGAATCAGCAGAGCGTTGGTGACTTATACTCACCCTCAGCACTCGGTGATCCCACTCTGTAACGTTATGTGGTCTTCCTCTTTGTGGCTGTTCTTAAATGCTTCCACTTTTCAATAAAACCACTACAGTTAATTGACTTAATTGCAAAGGTGGCCCCATGCTTGAAATCACTGAGCGCTTCAGAACGACCCATTTTTTCACAAATGTTTGTAAATGCAGACTGCGTGGCTATGTGCTTGATTTTATACTTTATACACCTGTGGCAATGCGTCTGATCGAAACACCTAAATTCAATAAATAATAGGTGTGTCCCAATACTTTTGTCCACATATTGTATATGAATTATTTCTCATTGTCATCAAGGCATTCTCTGCAGTGAATGAGTCATTTTCCATTTGGCCTTGTACTTTTACATGCGTTTTGCATTAGGTTTGTTTTCGGTGTGTGTATATGTGTGTGTTTTCATTATAAACTAATGTTTGCATGTGACCTATGTGTAAATGTAAGCACCTTTAAGGTTGCTCGGGCATTAAGTAAACTGTATGAACCAAGTATATCTTATTTCTATTACATTTAATGTGGTGTGTTGTAGTGGATTAGTTGGTTTCAGTTCAGCTTTCACCACTGTGACTCTAAATAAGACATTTAAAGGGTTAGTTCACCCAAAAATTCTGTCATTAATGGCTCACCTTCACCTGTAAGACTTTCTTTCATCATCGGAACACAAATAACGCTCTTTTTTAATGAAATCTGAGAGCTTTCTGTCCCTCTGTTGACAGCCTACCACTTTCAAGCCTCAGAAAAGTAGTAAAGACATCATTAAAGTTATCTATGTGACTCCAGTGGTTTGACATAAATTTCATTATGCGACACAAGTGCTTTGTTTGTGCAAAAAAAAAAAACAAACATTTATTTACAAAATATTAATCTCCAACGTGCGATCACGCAACAACGTCTGCTCTCGTGTCAACGAAATACACATACGTTGTGGTGCTCTTGTGAATGTGCATTGGAGATTTATGTTTTGTAAATAAAGTGGTAAATTTGAAAATGCTTCATAAGAGATAAACCACTAGAGTCACATGGATTACTTTTATGATGTCTTTACTACCTTTCTGGGGCTTGAAAGTGGTAGTTGCATAGACTGTCAATGGAGGGACAGAAAGCTCTCAGGTTTCATCAAAAATAATTGTATTTGTGTTCTGAAGATGAATGAAAGTCTTACAGGTTTGGAACGACATGAAGGTGAGTCATTAATGACAGAATTTTCATTTTGGGGTGAACAAACCTTTAATCCATGTTGCTCAGGGACATAATGTTCATTTTTGCATAAACTAACTCTTTAATCCCATGTTGCTCAGGGACATAATGTGCATTTTTGCATAAACTAACCCTTTAACCCCATGTTGCTCCCGGGACCGGTTGTTCAAAAGTAATCTGATCGGATCTCGGCTACCAGATTGGATCAAATCCTGGAAATAGGTTGTTCAAAAGAAAAAAGGAATCTGAAATCAGATTAGATTACACAATCTGTATTACCAGTGCTCCAAGAGAGCTGGGTTGGTCTGAGCAAGCCCTCTGCTAACGGTGAATGGGTGTGGAGTGATGGAAGTGAAGAGACTTTTAAGAAATGGAAAAGTGGTCAACCAAATGACCCGGACACTGACTTTTGTACCAAGAGTTCAGCTGGTGAATTGTTGGACTACGGATGTAATCAAAATATGCCTTTTTTCTGTTACAAGTGGGAGCCTGAACTGATTCTGGTAACGGAAAACAAGAGCTGGGAGGAAGCATTAGAACACTGCAGAACTGAACACTCTGACTTGGCCTGTCTGCCAACCAGTTTACATCTCTTTCAAGCCCAAAACAAGACTGCAGTCACTCAAACCCCCAGTGTGTGGACAGGTTTGCGCTTCTTGTCAGGTTCCTGGTTCTGGGTGAGTGGGGAATCTCTGGGAAATGTGGTTCAACTGCCAGTATGCCCTGCCAATGCCCAATACTGTGGATCTCGAAACCTGAAAGCTAAAAGTTGGGAGAACAGAGACTGTACGGAGAAACTCAACTTCGTATGTTATTAAAGAGAAGGGTAAGAACCAAAGCATATATTTGTGTTTCAATCAATACCAGGGACGTGCACAGGAATTTTGAGGGGCAGTTGCTCTGACCTGAAAAAAGGGCACCCCTGAAAAAACTCACAGGCTATATGAAGGACTGAGAATAACAGGGTCTTTATTACAATATATATACACAAAGAAGTAAAACACTGAAATACAGCACGCAATCACCTTAACTAGCCTACTACTAATAATAACACAGATTTTATCAATATAATGCCACTAACGATTCTGATTATTGATCCGATTCTTTAACGATTCTTCTTGATAGCACTGTGTGGAAAAATGTAGTAATACGCTTTTTAAAAAACAAATGGTTTTATTTATTTTAAAGCTTGAGTAAGCAAACTGTACTTTTTATGTTATTTATATAATAAATAGAACCTTATTGTAAAGTGTTACTGATTAGTTATACACCGATTCAGACGTCTACTGAGTTCACTGTTGGAAAGATCAGTTGTTTTAACTATTCATTAAAATAAATCGGTTCAATGGAGTCATTAGTTCGCGTATTGGACGTGTCATGCGCGTTGTGTGATTATCCCAGCAGTTAGGACATGGACATCCAAGATTTCTGTCAACACAGAAAACATTTCATCACTGGATAGTTTTTTTTTTTTTCCTTTTCGTTTTCGTTTTATTAAAGTGTTGTTTTATGCCAGCTGAATGTCCGGAACGCTTTTCAGAGAAGATAAGGCAACTTATTTAGCACAATTCACACCCAGCGGTATTTCAGGAAAAAAAATGCCCCACATGAAACTTTTGGTCTTCCGACCTTTTACCACCGTGTCGATTTATTTTGATTAAAATGTGCGAGGGAGAGAGAGCAAGACACCGTTTAGTTTGGAGACGGTGTCTTGTTTACACTTTCGCCTGTCTCCGAAGAGAGAGAGTGCGCGCGCGCGACCGGGTGTCTCTCTCTCTCTCTCTCTCTCTCTCTCTTTCTCTCTCTCTCTCTCTCTCTCTCTGCTTGTTCCTGTCACAAGCGCAGCAGTTCATCTACATTACTCACCGATCAAATAAGACTTTGGCGGGACAAAAAATCAATTTGGCGGGCGCTAAAACAAGTTCAATGCAGGAAAATTCATGCGTGAATTTAACTGAGTAGTAGCCTACATGCATGACCATGCACTTGCACAAATGCGACCACATCAAATTTTAACTCGCACATTCTCAAAAAATGGTCGCAGTCTGGAACCCTGATGATGATCGTTCGTTTGTTATACATCACAAACTCACCTTTTCCGACAACGTTGAGTCGTCTGACAACCGCGACAATCTCCTTCTAGGTCCGCTCATGCAGGCTCAGCTCATGTGCCGGTGTCGTGCCGAAAAGTGATGGTCTGCCGAAAATTGATTGCATTATTTATTGCAATAAATAGAGGCTTCAATCATTTTGTTATAAGTAGAATACTGCATTCCCAGTGGGCATTTGATGTCAATTTGACATCAAATTGATGTCAAAATTACGTCAAGAAATTGGTCAAAAATGAAAATCAAATTGACGTCAAAGTGTTGATGTCAATTTGATGTCAAGATTTGACCTCTGCTGATGTCATTTTGCCAAACAAAAAGGTGAAACGCATGGCCGTACACTTATCACCAGCTTCACTTAAAACTAACCAGATTTATTTTATTTAATTTCCGGTTTAAATAAATATAATATTTAAATAGTTTAAAATATATTAAACATATTTTGATGACACCATGATGGTGGTTAGCGTTTGCTTTAGTTGTGCTCTTGACCCTTGACTCTTTAATATAAAATTTTCTCTGGCTGCTATAACTGTGTGTTTATAAAGCACAACTGTTGTAGCTAAAAAAGCCATGAGAAACTGAGATCAGGAGATGTTGGCGGTTTATTGAAGATGATGACAATATCATCATGTAATTGCCTGAATCGCTGATCTTATTCAGTGTCTAATCTTTGGTTATATAGGACTTGTGATTTTAATGTTGTATTATAATATAAGCCATTTAATTTAACAGCATGAGAATAATGTTTTTTTTTTTTAATTAATAAAGGATTTTAAAAACATTTAATGCATTAAACTTAACATTATTACTTAGCTATCAAGAATCAGTGTATGACTCTCAACAATGGTGACAATCAATGAAATGCTTCATGCTGCAGTGCATGCTGGGTACCACCAATCAAAACTCACCCATATCTCCCAGCATGCATTGCAGCTTTAATAAATTATGCAGCTGGAGTTGATCTGATTATCTGGATATTTTGTTTGATTGTCACCATTGTTGAGATTCATACGCTGTTTCTTGATGTCTGTGTGCGTCTAATTAATGCCATAGATGACAGGGTTTTGTGCACTAAATAGTTTTTAAAAAAACAAGTGCATTATTTGATAAACAACACTTCTAGATATGCTGTAGAATCAAATTACTTCTGTCATGAATAAAACCGCTTTTAAACCACAAATCCCATATAATCAAAGCATTAGACACTGAACATGATCAGGGATTCAGGCATTTACATGATGATATCATCAATAAACCGCCAACATCTCCTGATCTCAGTTTCTGATGGCTTTTTTAGCTACAACAGTTGTGCTTTATAAACACACAGTTATAGCAGCCAGAGAAAATTTAATATTAAAGAGTCAAGGGCCAAGAGTACAACTAAAGCAAACGCTAGCCACCATCATGGTGTCATCAAAATATGTTTAATATATTTTAAACTATTTAAATATTATATTTATTTAAACCGGAAATTATATAAAGTAAATCTGGTTAGTTTAAGTGAAGCTGGTAATAAGTGTACGGCCATGCGTTTCACCTTTTTGTTTGGCAAAATGACATCAGCAGAGGTCAAACTCTTGACGTCAAATTGACATCAACACTTTGACGTCAATTTGATTTTCATTTTTGACCAATTTCTTGACGTAATTTTGACATCAATTTGATGTCAAATTGACATCAAGGTGCCCGCTGGGTTTTATGGGTTGTTTTCGACATTTTAAGGTATTTTAACAGGTAAAAAGGGCTGGATTTGTTGGTACACAGCAGGTAAAATAATGCAGAGTTATACGGATATTTGCAAAAGAGATCATGTCTTTATTTTATATATAGCTTAGCAGTAAGTCATGTTATTATAGGCTACAGTCCGTTTTCCAAATACAAACACGTATTCCATCGGCAACAACAGGCTTCATTATTTACTATAATCATGTAAATGTCATACCTGATTAAGCTATAAACTGCAAACACTTATTTGGCCACAATTGTTATTATTATGTTAAAAGAAACGTTAAAGTATCACACAGACATACCTTTGCTATTACCACGGACATAAACTGATGGTTATTTGCACGTTATGTATGTTTAATCCAGCTGTAGACGTTAGGAGACTGGGCGCAATCAATTTTAGGCGGACCATCACTTTTCGGCACGACACCCGGTCGCGTGCAGCGCTGCAGCCACGTAAACAGAGTTTGCCCTTCCCCTACTGACTTTAACTTTCGGTGCCCGAATGGAAGTGAATGAGGCTTTGCGGTTTTTTTAAAAAAAAAATTTTTATCTAGGCCTACGTAAAATTCTGCCTCCATTGTACTTTTTATTTATTTATTTTTTCCCCCTCGGAAGGGCAAAGTGAGTCGAGAAGGGCATATGGGCAGTTGCCCGGGCAACCTGAGCAACCCCCCTGTGCACGTCCCTGATCAATACATTGCTCATATTCATGATGGCATTTTTTTCATTGTCTATTTGTTTAATCCATAACAAATATTGTAAATAAAATTAAAATGTATATTTGAAGACACACACATTTATGCTTGGCAGACCTATTACATATCAAGTTAACATTATTATATGCTGCTTTATTCATATAATGCAGTAGAATATATATTGAAATAATGTAGTATTTTGTGTGTGTGTTTTTTTTTTCAGAGGCGATGGGAAGAGCACCAGATAAAAACAAATGAAGAAATTATAAATAAAAAATAGCCCTCTATTTAACTTAAAAACAACGTGAATTAGCACAACATAATGTCTAAAAGTTATGTTGAAGTAATGCTTATGCTCCTTTATTTGCATTCTGTACGTCTTATATATGCTGTACGTTTATAACTCGTTTAAATTGAAAAACACTGGATGATACATCACTTTGAAACATACATTTGTTTTCAAACTATACATTTAGTAAGTTTATATTTTTTATAGATTTGCTGTACTTTTCACTGTGTAGATCGGGATAAAATGGAAGGCCCTGTGATGGAGGTGATACATCTGATGACAGGGAGTCATGTTTACTTTTAGGACGAGCGCCCCTTTTCTCGGCCAGCCACTCAATATTTATTTTAGCCACGGCACAAGTAATCACCTCCACCAGCTCCTCATATGCTGGGGAAAGAGGTGGCGAATCCTCTTCCCCCTTATTGTCATCTTCAATACTCAATACATCTAGTTCCTCAGAACTAAAGCACTGGAGCATTGGGCTCTTGCCGGGTGGAAGAAGCCTCTGGATGGGCTTCCGACACCGGAGAGAGAGTGCTGGATCCCTCGGGTAAGGGAAGAGAAAGGGCTGAGCCCGTCTCTAACCCTGCCGAAAGATCCATTTGTGATCCCCAAGAATGCCTTCTCCGTGCTGCCTCAGGATCCATGAGGATCGCGAGCCTGCCCACTTTCCTCAAAAAGTGACAGGTGAGAGCGGAGTGGAAGCCTCTCACAATGCTGACAGTCAGCCCCCTCGAAGGCTGACACAGTGGCTCGCAATCTCCATTCTAGTTCATCCCAAAGGTGTTTGGGGTTGAGGTCAGTGCTCTCTGTGGACCAGTCAAGTTCTCCCACATCAAACTCATTTTACCATATCTTTATGCATCTTGCTTTGTACACTAGGGCAGTGGTTCTCAATTCCAGTCCTCGTGACCCCTTGCTCTGCACATTTTGTATGTCTCTCTTATCTGACACACTCAGTTCAGTTCATGGAGTCTCTCCTAATGAGCTGATGATCTGGTTCAGGTGTGTTAAATAAGGGAGACATACAAAATGTGCAGAGCAGCGGGTCCCGAGGACTGGAATTGAGAACCACTACACTAGGGCACAGACGCTGGAAATGAAACGGGCCTTCCCCAAACTGTTCCCACAAAGTTGGAAGCATAGCATTGTCCAAAATATCTTGGTATGGTGAAGCATTAAGATTTCCCATATCAAGGCCAAGCCCAACCCTTGAAAAGCAGCCCCATACCATTATCCATCCTCCACCAACGTTCAGTTGGCAGAATGCAGTAATGCAAGTACCGTTCTCCTTGCATTCGCCAAACCCAGACCAGTCCGTCAGACTGCCAAACGGAGAAGCATGATTCGTCACTGCACAGAACACGTTTCCACGAGTCCAGTGGCGGTGTGCTTTACACCACTCCATTCGACGCTTGGCATTGTACTTGGTGATGTGAGGCTTGCATGCAGCTGCTCAGCCATGGCTCCCGCCGCATGGTTTTTGTGCATATATGAATGCCAGTGGAAGTTTAGAACTCTTCAGCTATGGAATCAGCAGAGCGTTGGTGACTTATACTCACCCTCAGCACTCGGTGATCCCACTCTGTAACGTTATGTGGTCTTCCTCTTTGTGGCTGTTCTTAAATGCTTCCACTTTTCAATAAAACCACTACAGTTAATTGACTTAATTGCAAAGGTGGCCCCATGCTTGAAATCACTGAGCGCTTCAGAACGACCCATTTTTTCACAAATGTTTGTAAATGCAGACTGCGTGGCTATGTGCTTGATTTTATACTTTATACACCTGTGGCAATGGGTCTGATCGAAACACCTAAATTCAATAAATAATAGGTGTGTCCCAATACTTTTGTCCGCATATTGTATATGAATTATTTCTCATTGTCAACAAGGCATTCTCTGCAGTGGATGAGTCATTTTCCATTTGGCTTCAGACATTTTCCATTTGGCCTTGTACTTTTACATGCGTTTTGCATTAGGTTTGTTTTCAGTGTGTGTATGTGTGTGTGTTTTCATTATAAACTAATGTTTGCATGTGACCTACGTGTAAATGTAAGCACCTTTAAGGTTGCTCGGGCATTAAGGGAACTGTATGAACCAAGTATATCTTATTTCTATTACATTTAATGTGGTGTGTTGTAGTGGATTAGTTGGTTTCAGTTCAGCTTTCACCACTGTGACTCTAAATAAGACATTTAAAGGGTTAGTTCACCCAAAAATTCTGTCATTAATGGCTCACCTTCACCTGTAAGACTTTCTTTCATCATCGGAACACAAATAACGCTCTTTTTAATGAAATCTGAGAGCTTTCTGTCCCTCTGTTGACAGCCTACCACTTTCAAGCCTCAGAAAAGTAGTAAAGACATCATTAAAGTTATCTATGTGACTCCAGTGGTTTAACATAAATTTCATTATGCGACACAAGTGCTTTGTTTGTGCAAAAAAAACAATAACATTTATTTACAAAATATTAATCTCCAACGTGCGATCACGCAACAACGTCTGCTCTCGTGTCAACGAAATACACATACGTTGTGGTGCTCTTGTGAATGTGCATTGGATATTTATGTTTTGTAAATAAAGTGGTAAATTTGAAAATGCTTCATAAGAGATAAACCACTAGAGTCACATGGATTACTTTTATGATGTCTTTACTACCTTTCTGGGGCTTGAAAGTGGTAGTTGCATAGACTGTCAATGGAGGGACAGAAAGCTCTCAGGTTTCATCAAAAATAATTGTATTTGTGTTCTGAAGATGAATGAAAGTCTTACAGGTTTGGAACGACATGAAGGTGAGTCATTAATGACAGAATTTTCATTTTGGGGTGAACAAACCTTTAATCCATGTTGCTCAGGGACATAATGTTCATTTTTGCATAAACTAACCCTTTAATCCCATGTTGCTCAGGGACATAATGTGCATTTTTGCATAAACTAACCCTTTAACCCCATGTTGCTCCCGGGACCGGTTGTTCAAAAGTAATCTGATCGGATCTCGGCTACCAGATTGGATCAAATCCTGGAAATAGGTTGTTCAAAAGAAAAAAGGAATCTGAAATCAGATTAGATTACACAATCTGTATTACCAGTGCTCCAAGAGAGCTGGGTTGGTCTGAGCAAGCCCTCTGCTAACGGTGAATGGGTGTGGAGTGATGGAAGTGAAGAGACTTTTAAGAAATGGAAAAGTGGTCAACCAAATGACCCAGACACTGACTTTTGTACCAAGAGTTCAGCTGGTGAATTGTTGGACTACGGATGTAATCAAAATATGCCTTTTTTCTGTTACAAGTGGGAGCCTGAACTGATTCTGGTAACGGAAAACAAGAGCTGGGAGGAAGCATTAGAACACTGCAGAACTGAACACTCTGACTTGGCCTGTCTGCCAACCAGTTTACATCTCTTTCAAGCCCAAAACAAGACTGCAGTCACTCAAACCCCCAGTGTGTGGACAGGTTTGCGCTTCTTGTCAGGTTCCTGGTTCTGGGTGAGTGGGGAATCTCTGGGAAATGTGGTTCAACTGCCAGTATGCCCTGCCAATGCCCAATACTGTGGATCTCGAAACCTGAAAGCTAAAAGTTGGGAGAACAGAGACTGTACGGAGAAACTCAACTTCGTATGTTATTAAAGAGAAGGGTAAGAACCAAAGCATATATTTGTGTTTCAATCAATACATTGCTCATATTCATGATGGCATTTTTTTTCATTGTCTATTTGTTTAATCCATAACAAATATTGTAAATAAAATTAAAATGTATATTTGAAGACACACACACATTTATGCTTGGCAGACCTATTACATATAAAGTTAACATTATTATATGCTGCTTTATTCATATAATGCAGTAGAATATATATTGAAATAATGTAGTATTTTGTGTGTGTGTTTTTTTTTTCAGAGGCGATGGGAAGAGCACCAGATAAAAACAAATGAAGAAATTATAAATAAAAAATAGCCCTCTATTTAACTTAAAAACAACGTGAATTAGCACAACATAATGTCTAAAAGTTATGTTGAAGTAATGCTTATGCTCCTTTATTTGCATTCTGTACGTCTTATATATGCTGTACGTTTATAACTCGTTTAAATTGAAAAACACTGGATGATACATCACTTTGAAACATACATTTGTTTTCAAACTATACATTTAGTAAGTTTATATTTTTTATAGATTTGCTGTACTTTTCACTGTGTAGATCGGGATAAAATGGAAGGCCCCGTGATGGAGGTGATACATCTGATGACAGGGAGTCATGTTTACTTTTAGGACGAGCGCCCCTTTTCTCGGCCAGCCACTCAATATTTATTTTAGCCACGGCACAAGTAATCACCTCCACCAGCTCCTCATATGCTGGGGAAAGAGGTGGCGAATCCTCTTCCCCCTTATTGTCATCTTCAATACTCAATACATCTAGTTCCTCAGAACTAAAGCACTGGAGCATTGGGCTCTTGCCGGGTGGAAGAAGCCTCTGGATGGGCTTCCGACACCGGAGAGAGAGTGCTGGATCCCTCGGGTAAGGGAAGAGAAAGGGCTGAGCCCGTCTCTAACCCTGCCGAAAGATCCATTTGTGATCCCCAAGAATGCCTTCTCCGTGCTGCCTCAGGATCCATGAGGATCGCGAGCCTGCCCACTTTCCTCAAAAAGTGACAGGTGAGAGCGGAGTGGAAGCCTCTCACAATGCTGACAGTCAGCCCCCTCGAAGGCTGACACAGTGGCTCGCAATCTCCATTCTAGTTCATCCCAAAGGTGTTTGGGGTTGAGGTCAGTGCTCTCTGTGGACCAGTCAAGTTCTCCCACATCAAACTCATTTTACCATATCTTTATGCATCTTGCTTTGTACACTAGGGCAGTGGTTCTCAATTCCAGTCCTCGTGACCCCTTGCTCTGCACATTTTGTATGTCTCTCTTATCTGACACACTCAGTTCAGTTCATGGAGTCTCTCCTAATGAGCTGATGATCTGGTTCAGGTGTGTTAAATAAGGGAGACATACAAAATGTGCAGAGCAGCGGGTCCCGAGGACTGGAATTGAGAACCACTACACTAGGGCACAGACGCTGGAAATGAAACGGGCCTTCCCCAAACTGTTCCCACAAAGTTGGAAGCATAGCATTGTCCAAAATATCTTGGTATGGTGAAGCATTAAGATTTCCCATATCAAGGCCAAGCCCAACCCTTGAAAAGCAGCCCCATACCATTATCCATCCTCCACCAACGTTCAGTTGGCAGAATGCAGTAATGCAAGTACCGTTCTCCTTGCATTCGCCAAACCCAGACCAGTCCGTCAGACTGCCAAACGGAGAAGCATGATTCGTCACTGCACAGAACACGTTTCCACGAGTCCAGTGGCGGTGTGCTTTACACCACTCCATTCGACGCTTGGCATTGTACTTGGTGATGTGAGGCTTGCATGCAGCTGCTCAGCCATGGCTCCCGCCGCATGGTTTTTGTGCATATATGAATGCCAGTGGAAGTTTAGAACTCTTCAGCTATGGAATCAGCAGAGCGTTGGTGACTTATACTCACCCTCAGCACTCGGTGATCCCACTCTGTAACGTTATGTGGTCTTCCTCTTTGTGGCTGTTCTTAAATGCTTCCACTTTTCAATAAAACCACTACAGTTAATTGACTTAATTGCAAAGGTGGCCCCATGCTTGAAATCACTGAGCGCTTCAGAACGACCCATTTTTTCACAAATGTTTGTAAATGCAGACTGCGTGGCTATGTGCTTGATTTTATACTTTATACACCTGTGGCAATGGGTCTGATCGAAACACCTAAATTCAATAAATAATAGGTGTGTCCCAATACTTTTGTCCGCATATTGTATATGAATTATTTCTCATTGTCAACAAGGCATTCTCTGCAGTGAATGAGTCATTTTCCATTTGGCTTCAGACATTTTCCATTTGGCCTTGTACTTTTACATGCGTTTTGCATTAGGTTTGTTTTCGGTGTGTGTATGTGTGTGTGTTTTCATTATAAACTAATGTTTGCATGTGACCTACGTGTAAATGTAAGCACCTTTAAGGTTGCTCGGGCATTAAGGGAACTGTATGAACCAAGTATATCTTATTTCTATTACATTTAATGTGGTGTGTTGTAGTGGATTAGTTGGTTTCAGTTCAGCTTTCACCACTGTGACTCTAAATAAGACATTTAAAGGGTTAGTTCACCCAAAAATTCTGTCATTAATGGCTCACCTTCACCTGTAAGACTTTCTTTCATCATCGGAACACAAATAACGCTCTTTTTAATGAAATCTGAGAGCTTTCTGTCCCTCTGTTGACAGCCTACCACTTTCAAGCCTCAGAAAAGTAGTAAAGACATCATTAAAGTTATCTATGTGACTCCAGTGGTTTAACATAAATTTCATTATGCGACGCAAGTGCTTTGTTTGTGCAAAAAAACCAACAACATTTATTTACAAAATATTAATCTCCAACGTGCGATCACGCAACAACGTCTGCTCTCGTGTCAACGAAATACACATACGTTGTGGTGCTCTTGTGAATGTGCATTGGAGATTTATGTTTTGTAAATAAAGTGGTAAATTTGAAAATGCTTCATAAGAGATAAACCACTAGAGTCACATGGATTACTTTTATGATGTCTTTACTACCTTTCTGGGGCTTGAAAGTGGTAGTTGCATAGACTGTCAATGGAGGGACAGAAAGCTCTCAGGTTTCATCAAAAATAATTGTATTTGTGTTCTGAAGATGAATGAAAGTCTTACAGGTTTGGAACGACATGAAGGTGAGTCATTAATGACAGAATTTTCATTTTGGGGTGAACAAACCTTTAATCCATGTTGCTCAGGGACATAATGTGCATTTTTGCATAAACTAACCCTTTAACCCCATGTTGCTCCCGGGCCCAGTTGTTCAAAAGTAATCTGATCGGATCTCGGCTACCAGATTGGATCAAATCCTGGAAATAGGTTGTTCAAAAGAAAAAAGGAATCTGAAATCAGATTAGATTACACAATCTGTATTACCAGTGCTCCAAATGGGGTTACATTTCACAGTATTTGCAGCTAGTGAAGTACAACAGGTAGAAGTGTCAGTGTGGGTCACTTTAAGTTTTTTTATATGAAGAGAAAGAAAACAACATAAACAAACAAAAATGTCATTTTCAAATTCCTTTGAGCAATCAGACTAAGGGGCATGGTGATAAAAAAAAAATTAAAAAAAATGAAATGGGACGAAAAACGTGATTTTTCAAATCTAATTATGATCTAGATTAAACTTTTTGAACAACTGGGAGTTTTATTTATAGTGTACTTGAAATAATTTTCCTATCTTATAAAATATGGATTCCCATTATTGCCACAACTGCTGTTATATAATGTTTTTGGTCAGTCTCTCTCTCTCCCTACCTTTTTTTCCTTTGTTTGTTTATATTTCAGTAGAACTAATGTTTTAAATTCTGTGACCTAATAATTCAATTGCTGTATAAAGGCACCTGACATCATAAGAAAGATTTTTCTGAGCTCATAGTGTGAGATTAGTCATTACAGTCTTTGTTCTGCATTTGTGACATTTGACTAAGTGAATATTTGCATACATTGCTGAATAACAAATTGGGAAATTAGCTTTTATATTTACCAAGTCTGCCTTACGACTGCATTTACTGACTGGGTTTCCACAGAAAAGATGAAGATTGTCTGGGTTGCTCTTTTCCTCTCAGCTCATTGTGAGCTGACTTTAACATTGATCAGGAAACACATTTTTAATGATAACAATTTGTCTTGGAGCGATGCTCAAAAGTTTTGCAGAGAGAATTATGTCGACCTATCCACCATAGACAGTCAAGAGGAACTTACCAGGTTCAAAACCGATGCAGGAGATAAATTGAACACAGAGAGCTGGGTTGGTCTGAGCAAGCCCTCTGCTAACGGTGAATGGGTGTGGAGTGATGGAAGTGAAGAGACTTTTAAGAAATGGAAAAGTGGTCAACCAAATGACCCAGACACTGACTTTTGTACCAAGAGTTCAGCTGGTGAATTGTTGGACTACGGATGTAATAAAAATATGCCTTTTTTCTGTTACAAGTGGGAGCCTGAACTGATTCTGGTAACGGAAAACAAGAGCTGGGAGGAAGCATTAGAACACTGCAGAACTGAACACTCTGACTTGGCCTGTCTGCCAACCAGTTTACATCTCTTTCAAGCCCAAAACAAGACTGCAGTCACTCAAACCCCCAGTGTGTGGACAGGTTTGCGCTTCTTGTCAGGTTCCTGGTTCTGGGTGAGTGGGGAATCTCTGGGAAATGTGGTTCAACTGCCAGTATGCCCTGCCAATGCCCAATACTGTGGATCTCGAAACCTGAAAGCTAAAAGTTGGGAGAACAGAGACTGTACGGAGAAACTCAACTTCGTATGTTATTAAAGAGAAGGGTAAGAACCAAAGCATATATTTGTGTTTCAATCAATACATTGCTCATATTCATGATGGCATTTTTTTCATTGTCTATTTGTTTAATCCATAACAAATATTGTAAATAAAATTAAAATGTATATTTGAAGACACACACACATTTATGCTTGGCAGACCTATTACATATAAAGTTAACATTATTATATGCTGCTTTATTCATATAATGCAGTAGAATATATATTGAAATAATGTAGTATTTTGTGTTTTTTTTTTTTTGTTTTTTTTTCAGAGGCGATGGGAAGAGCACCAGATAAAAACAAATGAAGAAATTATAAATAAAAAATAGCCCTTTATTTAACTTAAAAACAACGTGAATTAGCACAACATAATGTCTAAAAGTTATGTTGAAGTAATGCTTATGCTCCTTTATTTGCATTCTGTACGTCTTATATATGCTGTACGTTTATAACTTGAAAAACACTTGATGATACATCACTTTGAAACATACATTTGTTTTCAAACTATACATTTGGTAAGTTTATATTTGTTATAGATTTGCTGTACTTTTAGAAGCTATATGCTTTTCAGTAGTGAGGTTTGCAAAGAAAATATACTAGTTCAGTATCTAAAACAAAGATAATTTGAAGATCATTGCATCAATTGTTTTGAAAAAATATACTTAACAATAAATGGAAGCACTGAAAAATAAATTTTTAAAAAAGTTTTTCCTTTTAACACTTTGTGCACACCTTATGCACAAGAAGTCAAAGTTAATTTTATTATTCCTGCTGTGACATTTTGATACTAATAAAAGTCATTTTGACAAAAATGTAAAAAAAAAACTCTTTTCTTGAGTCATGCTCAAAAGTGTTTCCAGACTGCCTGTTTGTTTTGTCAATTGGTTTTTTAGAGGAACTGTGTGCAATAGATAAAAATCACATTTTAGACAGCATTGAAAAAAAAAAATGACCTTCACATTTTCTGAATTTTAATAAGCAATATAATGTATTAAAAAAACAATCACTTAATGGATAAATTTAAATTCAGTGATTTATTTAATTGACCCAGATTACAGTACTTTGCAATAGACATTGTTATCCTTCTGCTGGGAGAAATCAAAAGAATGTATTTGTTGAATATTTTAAATGTGTGTCATGTGCTGATCTTAATCCTATTTGACCCTTTTGTTCCCTTTCGAGGGAACTCGTGCTGCGTCAATGACGCTTTGGGAATGCCCCTGCATGATTGCGTCTGAAGCACATATGTTAACTAGTCCAATGGTGAGAGTGAGCTTCACGGGCGGGTGACGTCACGTCCAGGAAAGGATAAAAGCACATCCGGTCTGACCGTCTAAACTGTCTGTCTATTTATTGTTGTCTGTCACAAGCATTTAAAACAATATTATGGCGAAAGAGATTTATAAGTTGTGTGCTTCTCCCTGCCCGCGCTATTTAACGGGTGGGGATACACACAATGTATGTGTCGTGTTTGGGAGCGGAGCATGCTATGTCAGCCTTCGAGGGGGCTGACTGTCAGCATTGTGAGAGGCTTCCACTCCGCTCTCACCTGTCACTTTTCGAGGAAAGTGGGCAGGCTCGCGATCCTCATGGATCCTGAGGCAGCACGGAGAAGGCATTCTTGGGGATCACAAATGGATCTTTCGGCAGGGTTAGAGACGGGCTCAGCCCTTTCTCTTCCCTTACCCGAGGGATCCAGCACTCTCTCTCCGGTGTCGGAAGCCCATCCAGCGGCTTCTTCCACCCGGCAAGAGCCCAATGCTCCAGTGCTTTAGTTCTGAGGAACTAGATGTATTGAGTATTGAAGATAACAATAAGGGGGAAGAGGATTCGCCACCTCTTTCCCCAGCATATGAGGAGCTGGTGGAGGTGATTACTTGTGCCGTGGCTAAATTAAATATTGAGTGGCCGGCCGAGAAAAGGGGCGCTCGTCCTAAAAGTAAACATGACTCCCTGTCATCAGATGTATCACCTCCATCACGGGGCCTTCCATTTTATCCCGATCTACACAGTGAGCTGTCTAAATCATGGAACAAGCCATTATCATCCCGTCTTTTTAGCCCCCAAGTCCATGCATATTCCGATATAAGGGGGCTGAAAGAATATGGGGCGATGCCCAGGGCTGAGCAGACGCTAGCTAGTTATTTGTCCCCTGGTTCAGCATCGTCCCTGAAGGCCTACCCACTAAGCCACTCAAAACTACATCTAATTTAGTGGGTAAAGAATATACGGCAGCAGGTCAGGCCGGAGCATGCCTTCATACTATGGCAGTGTTACAGGCATATCAGGCTGATCTGCTGGGGGATTTGAATAAGAGAGAGGGAGCCAAAGATCTGTCTCTCAGGGCCACCAAGGAGACCACCAGAGCAATAGGGCGGTCTATGGTAGCCCTGGTGGCCACTGAGAGGCACCTTTGGCTAAACTTGGCTGAAACACGTTAGTGCATCCCGAGCAGGCTCTAGTAATGGAGCAAGAGGTGAAAGCTGTGTTAGCGAAGGAAGCTATAGAGCCCGTGTACTCACCCGACAGAGAATCAGGTTTTTACAGCCGCTACTTCATTGTTCCAAAAAAGAATGGGGGGTTGCGTCCTATACTAGATCTTCATCGGTTGAATCGTACAGTCAAAAAACTCAAGTTCAAGATGCTGACACTCAAACAGATTGTGACTCAAATCAGATCCGAGGACTGGTTTGTCACGATAGATCTAAAAGATGCATACTTCCATGTCTCCATCCTCCCTCAGCACAGGAAGTTCCTGAGGTTTTCTTTCGGGGGCAAAGAATACCAATATCGGGTGCTTCCATTCAGTCTAGCTCTATCACCCCCGCACGTTCACTAAGTGCGAAGATGCCCCACTAAGGTTGCAGGGCATACGCATTCTGAACTATATCGACGACTGGCTGATTCTAGCGGAATCAGAGCAGTTGGTGGTTCGGCATCGAGATGTCGTCCTCGCACACATGCAGAAATTGGGGTTGAGGCTCAATGCCAAGAAGAGTGTGCTTTCTCCAGTACAGTGAACTACTTTCCTTGGTGTGGTCTGGGATTCAGTCACGATGTGAGCCGTCCTATCGCCCGCTTGTGTAGCTACTATCCTCACAGCCACGAAAGAGTTAAAGCTAGGCCAGTCACGCACTGTGAAACAGTTTGAGATACTGTTAGGCCTCATGGCAGCAGCGTCCAATGTGATACCCTTTGGTCTGCTGTACATGAGACCTTTGCAGTGGTGGCTCAGGACCAGAGGGTTCTCCCCAAGGGGAAACCCACTTCGTATGATCAAGATCACGCGGCGGTGTCTCCGCGCCTTGGTTATATGGAGGAAATCTTGGTTCCTGTCCCAGAGGCCAGTGTTAGGAGCTCTTTGCCATCGAGTTATGCTCTCGACAGATGCTTCCCTCGCTGGCTGGGGAGCGGTAATGGAAGGCCGCTCAGCTCAGGGTCTCTGGAGCACTTATGTCCACAGAGCTGCCCCGTGGAGAAAATCAAATCAGCTGTTTGTCTGTTTTGGATCACCTAAGAAAGGTCTTCCAGCTTCTAAGCAGACGATCAGCAAGTGGATAGTCGAGGCTATTTCTCTTGCTTATGAGTTCTCTGGCCAGCCATCACCTTTGGTGGTCAGAGCTCATTCTACTAGGAGTATGGCGGCCTCCAAAGCCTTAATTTCAGGGGTTTCCCTAGAAGAGGTGTGTGATGCAGTGGGCTGGTCTTCCCCACTCACATTTGTGAGGTTTTATAGCCTGGACCTGGACGCTGCCCCAGGGTCTCAGGTGCTTATGACTTAGTTGCCAACAGTTTAACAGCATTTGGGTATTATCGTTCCCAAAGCGTCATCGACGCAGTGCGAGTTCCCTCGAAAGGGAACGTCTCAGGTTACGACTGTAACCCTAGTTCCCTGAGAAGGGAACGAGACGCTGCGTCCCCCTGCCATACTTCCTGCATCCCTGTGATCGACTTGCTTCGGCTATATCGGAGCTAACGTCGGTCAGATCGGATGTACTTTTATCCTTTCCTGGATGTGACGTCACCCGCCCGTGATGCTCTCTCGCGCCATTGGACCAGTTGACATACGTGCTTCAGACGCAATCACGCAGGGGCGTTACCAAAGTGCCATCGACGCAGTGTCTCGTTCCCTTCTCAGGGAATTAGGCTTTCAGTCGTAACCTAAGACGTTTTTTACCCTTTGTAAGAGTGACATTGTCACTCTTACAGTAGACAAGGATGCTTAAAAGGTTCTTTTAAAAGGTTATTTTCACACGTTACAAAACAGTCATGTATATGTTTTTGTATACATAATAATCTTCCCCCATTTTTTTTAGAGATAATATACTTTAAGTTACATCATTATTCACTATTCAGTGATGTAAACGCAGGTTTTAGCCAAGCAAATAAATGTTTCCTGGTCCCAAGCACAGTTTCCAGAAAAAAAAATCCATTTGAAACTGAAATTACAGAGATTTTAGTGAATTTTCAAAAGCTCAATTCTGTTTTACAAATACACAACAATTATTTTGTTAGACTACACTTTTGATTGTTTCACTGCCAAATACTTGACTGCAAGTGTAATTCGCACTTTATGTAACGCAACCTTGTTTTAATTGCAAGTTTAATGCTGCTGCTTGATGCTTTATCATTATATTTCTCTAAAGGTAAATGCACACTATAGGAATGCAAACTCTGAATGAGAGGAAATGAAAGTTGCCTGAAAATAATTCAAATGACACAACTTTATAACAATCCTTCTTCTTCATTATAACTACAAAGCATAACTTCTACAACACATACTGTAAATAATGAAGGGGAAAAAATCTGAACTATGTCAACCAGTGACTTCAGTCTAAAGCTTCTTTGGCCTAACAAACACTTGCAATAAAACATAATATCACATTACCATGACACATGGAATCAATTAGTGTAAAATGTTTACAATATTGTTTACGAAACAACTGAATGATGATTTTCTGCTCATCAGACTCTGGCAAATATCAGTAGTGCTGTAAATAAAGGAACAATCCAATACTTCACAATCAAACCAGTGTGAGGCTATTCAAGCTGTCAAAGCTTTAATTTATTTTCCCCCCTTTTTTTCTTTTGTCAAACAAAGGTATTGATTTAATACTAGCGTAGAAAAGTGGTAGCCTGATTTAGTTTAAACGTGTACAGTACACTGGCTGGGAGGACCAGCCATTCCCATGATGCCATGAGGTACTCAGGCATCTATACCCGTGCTGACAAGCAGTTCATAGGCAGGGTCATGACCTCTGCGGCAGAGGACCACACATGCACACAGCAGCCCAAGCATCTGTGCAGAGAACAGGAAACTATGGTCAAGACATACATTTACATTGAGGATGATGACAAAAAAGATTATGAGAAAGTATTTAAAATATTCTGTATTATCTGTAAACATCAAGGCAGTATAGTTCATAAAAGGATACATATATGTTCAACGATGTTTTGATCAAAGAACTAACAAAAAGAGAATAGCTGCAATGAGCTCTAAATAAACATGTTTTTATAACAAACAGATAGGCTATTACACCCCATACACAAAAGAAATATATGTAAATATATTTTAAAGTGTCGAAAATATATGTGGCATATATTCCAAATACATTGACGTTGTCCACTTATATTTATCATTTTGAAATATATTCTGAAATATAACAAAAATATATGATGTTAAGTGTGAAATATATTTACATTTATATCATGTAATTTAAAATATATTACAAAATATATGGTCATAAAATGTTTAGCTTGCTAAAGAAGGGTCGAAAATGTATTTTTTAATCATAGTAATTCCTCTACCTTTTCCCCAATACACAAGAGTAGGCTACCATATTTCACTACTGTATTATGACACACAGCTATAATAAATACTGTACTTACATTTAAATGACTGCAATGTAAAATGACAGATAGTTGCTTTCCTAGGACTATTAGGCCATATTAGGTGGCACGTACCTAACACTAAGTGCATTTATTAGATTTATTGTTGTTTTATTGACATCTTTCCTGAAGTCATTTAAATATTGAAAATATGCACAATATTTTTGATGCAAGTATAACAATGATACTCCAACAGTGAAGTGCACTTAAACAATAGATAGAACTCAGTGTCTAACACTGCATACACACACTATTAAATATCTGTATTCAATTCTGTAAAAATAGGGGAAAAAAAACTCTGCATTTTGTGTTGTTTCCTACATAAAATTGTCATTTTAGGCTAATAAAGTTATTAAAGGGGCAGCCGTGGCCTACTGGTTAGGGCTTTGGGCTTGTAACCGAAGGGTTGCTGGTTCGATCCCCGACCAGTAGGAAAAATGTGGGTGGGTGAAGTAGAGCACTGCTCTCCCATGCCCACATCCACGGCTGAAGTGGTCTATCTAAATAATAAATTGAAAGTGTGTTGTTTGTTTGTGAAAATGTTGACTTTTTAAATTTCTAAATATATTTACATATATTTAACTAAAATATATTTATTGGGCCAATTTCAAATATTTGCATATATTCCAAAAATATATTCTGAAAATATATTTCAAATACATTTCTTTTGTGTATGGGACAGCTCTCCTGATCACTGCATGGAAGCTTGTTTCCACCACGCGACCACAGAATAAAAAAATAATAAATGTAATTGCGACTTTTTTTCTCGCAAGTCCGAATTTATCTCCCAATTGTGGGGAACAAAAGTCTGAATCGTGACATATAAAATTGTAATTCCGAGGGAGTAAAGTTAGAATTGTGAGATAAAAAGTCGCAATTATCTTATTTATTTATTATTCCATGGCAGAAACAAGCTTCCATACGATTCTGATTGTTCAGTAATACAGACAGTGATATGATGGTGCGTTCCAGATAAACAGAACTCTCTGGGAGCATCTCAATCAGCACCCTAGGTCATGAATCGGTATTGTGTACACGAATTCAGGTCCTTGTGATTGAATGGAAAGCGTTTAGAAGTTGGGCATTCGCTGTATATCAAACCGCTCGACTTGGTGTCACGAACAATTGGGTCCGACGGTCAAATGGATCAGCCAAATATAGACGATTTTAAATGTAGAACAAATGACGCCATCTATCATCAGTATAGACTGTTTTTAAAATTACCTCAGAGGACGTCTTGTTGCTAGGCCGATTGTTTTGTACATTTTATTTGTCTTTACTTAATATAATATTCAGGTAAGATTATTAAATAATTTGGAATCAATCTTTCATGTTCACGTATTTATTTATTTGTAACCTGATTAGCCAGGTTACTTTTTCCATGTGGTGTTTCCATTATTTTACACTCCCTGTACTTACTGCTATGGTATGACAATGGTTGGCCTCAACTGCAAATTACCTGTATAGCAGCGAATGTTAATGCAGCCAGTATGACGTACAGCATAATGTCCTTAAGTTTCTTTACTACAAGAACTTCACAGCCCTGTAACAAGAAGTTCAGTTATAATAAATTAGTAATTTAGCCTAATAGTTTTGGACTTTTGGAGAATGTGTGTGAGGGTGTTACCTCAGGGAAAAGGTCTCCTGGTCGCATTAACGTCCCAGTGCAATTACCGATGGTGGGTTTGCAGCAGCTCACTGGAACGCTATTGTTTTTGGACTCAATAAACCAGTGAGTGTTCATCCAATCAGAGTAGTTATGAATGCCACAACAGTGGAGCTAAAAGTGAACGATTGTAAGAAGAGAGGTTTAGAGAGAATTGGTGGAAAAATTATGAAAAAAAAGAGGCAAAGGAACTGAAGGTGTTACTTGTCGCTGCACATAGTCAATGGCCCTGCTTGGAGCGTCTGTGTTGGTGCCTTTATATTCATTATATACTTTCTGAATAGAGTGATTCACCACAGCCTCGACCTTTGGGAGAAGAAGAAAATATGTTTTAACAATGATACTGTCAAACTACCCACATGCACATGTCATTTTATTATTTCCAAGTTACCTTGGCTCTGTAAATATACCCTAGCACCACTACAACCACCTCTGTAGCGAAGACCAGTAGCAGCACTGCTGAGAACTGTAGAAAAATCAAGAACAATCAGGAAAGTTTCTGAATAAAACGCTGCTCTATATATGTTGAAGTGAGGAGTGTCAGACTGTAGTTTACCGTGACCAGGCCACAGCGGCTTTCTCGAATGGTGGCACAGCAGCCAATGAAACCAATGACAAAAAGAAGCGTGCCCACAGCAATTATCACCATGGCAGGGATGAAAGTGTAGATATCCTCAAAAAAATGATCATAATCATCATATGTAATAAAAACATAGGCCCCAATGTAGCACAGTATACCTGCGGCAGCCTGGGAAGGGTGAAACAAAAATATTGTTAGTGGGTCTAAAATTGCACACAATACATTTTTATAAAAACCTATTTTGAGAGATTAAAACATCTTTCTTTTGTAATTTTTGTTGATTGTCATTTTAATTGCAGTATATCAAATTAGGCATCATTTTATACAGTTATCTCTCCAAAAAAAATTATCTGTTGTTTTTGAGCCTGATTTAGAGGCAATATCACAAACAACCTGCGTTGTTATGTCTGTCTGAATTAATCAGTTGTCTCTGTGAGGGTCTAACTAAAATGTGGATACATTTTTATTAAATTGTCACAATTACTATTACACATTTATTATAGTATTTAAGTTGTGTATTGACAACCATGAACTAATTGTAGTGTTATGCATCACAAGCCACCATATTTATATATTATATTATAGGCTATAATACTGTAATATAGTATAGGCCTACCGATTATATAGGCTTACCAACGATGTCACAATCGTGTACTTCAAGTTTCATTATTAGACTTGATTAAGATAAAAAAAAAATGATTGAAACAGGTGATCAGTGATATCTCAAAGATGTTTAAGACAAAAAAAAAGCTTTTCAATTTTCAGAATTAATAAACAAAAACTAAAAAGTGCTGCAATTATCCCTGCTACATATAAATCCCTATACAATGATATTGTAGAAAGACATACAGCCTTGATTTTCCTTGCAATTACAGTCATCACAGAAATTGGGGATCTTATTTAGCGGATCTTATATAATAGAATAAGGATAGATTGAAAATACAAACATGACGCATAAAGGACAAAATAGACAGATCTATTGAAATTCGCCGGGTGAAATTTAGCGCTTGGCTTCTTTTAATGATGATTTGAGTCAAAAATCATAATAGTTTTCTGTCCATTAAGAGCCTGTCGATTATACATGTAACGTAAACAACAGCTCATTCGCTGTAGCTCGTGTATCCCTGCAGAGCTATGCCATAGTGCCCGCTAACCACTGCATTCCAGCTATTATACTCTAGCCAACTTACCCAAAATATCAGATTTAGGAAGACTAAAACCGTCTTCGAAGAAATAATACCACATTGTCCCATGATCACGCTGAGGCTAGAGTAAATATTTTAATCCAGGGAGAGATATTTACGTTAATAGCAGATGCATATCGTGCGATTGTCAAGCTCCTCTAGTCAACACTTAACAGAGCATCCAACTGGACAGCGGCAGTCACGTGTCCCACTGACCTCAATAAAGCGAACTGTGCTATTTGTTCTCAGCGGCAGACAGACGCTAAATAAAACACAGTCCAATGTTGTGTTGTTCTAAGAAACTGCGCCAGCCTGTTAAAACTATTAAAAATGTATGAATTAATGAAGAGTGAGTCTAAAGACACCCCTAAGGAAAGCTTAATGGGTATTTTGCACATCCATCTCAACAATTTGTTGTGGTAGTAGGCTAGTTGCAGGTCTGAAAGTGATGTCTTTAGTAAACGAAAGTAACAGATGTTTTTTTGTTTTTGTTTTTTTTAAACAAACAAAAAACAAACAAATCCAGGCCTATTACACAGCATTTACAGTCAATTCAAAAGTCAAAGACAATGACAAAAGACAAAAAAAAAAGTTATTTCAGTTCTTCACTGTTGTTAATGTATGCAATTTGTAGGCCTGGCTACATCTTTGGTTCCCTTTCAGTCAGTCACTGCGAGTTGAGTTGTCAGACACTGACAATTGGGGGTTAGAAAACGAGCCAATGGTATAAAAATACCATGGGTCTACGGAATTTGCATCGCGAACTCCGCCCCACCGCGTGGGTATAAAAAGAGCCGTGAGTGCAATCTCGCATTATGTTTCTGCTTTGGAGCCAAAGTGTTTATGTGCTTCTCTTCGCCTTCATCTACAAGCAACGAACTCTCTCTTCAGTCTGTGTTGGTGTGACGGCACGTTTCAGCGGATTCACAATCCTGCTGCTGGTCTGTGCAGTGGCTTGCACGCGGCTCGTGTTTCTCCCCTGGGCGCTTCAGCACTGCTGAAAGAGTTTTTCTTTTCTGAAAGAGCTGCACGGGCACATCTTTTTAAAGATGTCTCACCCGTGTGTTTCTGGTTGTGGGCACGTGATCCATCCGCCTAACGGTCACGAGCACTGCCTCGCGTGTTTGGGCTTTAATCACGGTCAGGTAGCGCTCGTGGATGAGTCATGTTCTCACTGTGGGAACATGACCATTGCGATGCTTAGATCAAGACTCAATGACCTCCGAGTCCCCTCTGCCACACCCCAATCTATCTCCTCCTCGAGAGGGGATACTTTGGCTGGTGGCCAGGGTGATCTGAGGGTTTTGGTGTGGAATAACCCAACGAGTCTTCCTCGGGCCACGCCCCCCTTCTCATCGCAAGCCGTGGAGCTTCTGGATGAGCCTGGTTCCTCTCGGGGACCCAGTGTTTCATTCGGGGCTCTGGTGGATGATGCCATGTTGCTTACAGCATCATAAGGCAGGCTTGATTCCTCTGGAGATGACGATTCGGCTGCGTTGCCTCCCTCCGGAGTGCCAGCGTTGTCCGAGTGGGATCCGGAGCTGACGGCCATGCTTGCCCGGGCAGCTGAGAGCATCAGGTTCGAGTGGCGCCTGCCACCTTCCCCCTAGCTCTCAAAGCTGGATGATTGGTTCCTGGGAGCGGCGCGTGCCACCTCAGTCTGCTTCCTGCCGAGGGCGCCCTCCTGCGGCTCCCGCCCCTCCTGCTCGGCCCACGCAACAGCCTTCACCCAAGCCCAAGCAAGGAGAAGGTCGCAGGAGCGCCACAACCCGTCTCCGCTAATGAGACGGGCAGCTCAGAGTTAGGCCTCAGTTCTTTTCAGGAGATGGTGGCCGGCGGAGGGCCGGGGGAAAATATTTTGTTCTCTTAAAGAAAGAACTGACTCCCCTTCCTCCAAGCCCCAAGAGTTTGCGGATCACAGTGTGCGACGCTATGCCTCGCGACGCTTGGCCCCTTCTGTCGCCAGACCCCTGTCAGAGCAGGCCACCGTGGAACACTCGTCCTTCCCTGGCCTCCACTGTCAGGACGCGGAACATGACCGCACCCCGACTTCGGGACGCTCCACCTCCCACGTCTGGGCCCGTCATTCCGCTTTGCTGCCCCATCGTTGGTTTGCAGCGATCGACCTGAAGGACGCGTACTTTCATGTCTCCACCCTGAAGGTTTACGTGGCTGCGATCTCTACGCACCACGACCTTGTGGAGTCGAAAATGGTGGGACAGCATGACCTGGTCGCCAGATTCCTTTAGGGGGGCGAGGAGACTAAATCCTCCTCGCTCTCCTCTTATACCCTCTTGGGACCTCGCAGTGGTTTTATCTGCCCAACAGAGAGCTCCCTTTGAGCCATTGCGATCAGTCAAGCTTAAGTTCATGTCTATGAAGACAGCGCTCCTGGTCACTTTGGCCTCCATCAAGAGGGTAGGGGACCTGCAGGCATTTTCGGTTGATGAAGTGTGCCTAGAATTCAGGCCGGCTAACTCTCACATGGCCTGGATACGTGCCCAAGGTTCCCACTACTCCTTTCAGGGATCAGGTGGTGAACCTGCAAGCGCTGCCCTCGGAGGAGACAGACCCAGCCTTGGCACTGCTCTGTCCAGTACACGCCCTCCGTGCTTAAATAGACAGAACGCAGTGTTTCAGGACCTCAGACCAGCTCTTTTTCTGTTTTGGTGGGAAGCTGAAGGGAAAGGCTCTCTCCAAGCAAAGGTTTTCTCACTGGATAGTGGACGCCATTGTCTTGGCTTACCAGACACAGGAGTGTGGCTTCCTCCTGGGCTTTAGCGCATGGCACCTCGCTAACAGACATAGAGCTGCAGGCTGGGCGACACCCAACACTTTCACGAGATTCTATAATCTTCGGGTAGAGCCAGTTTCCTCTCATGTACTCACTTCCACTAGCCAGTAAGTAGGACCTGCTCAGTGTCATCGCTTGCTGTGCCATTCCACTCCATGGACTGGATACGTGCACTATTTCACTCAGATGAGTTCTCCTTAGACACTGAGTTCCTCCTGCACTGTCGATGCCGTCATCAGAGTGCATGCCCGGTTGGTCAGCCCAGGCGAGAAATAATGCGAGATTGCACTCGCGGCTCCTTTTATAGCCGCGGACCGATGGTATTTTCATACTATTGGCTTGTTTTCTAATAACTTAAAGGTGATAGGGCTCTCTAGCGATACCCTCATTCGTCAGTCTCTGACGTAACGTCTCCGTTCCCTTCTTCAGGGAACGAGGGTTACATACGTAACCGAGACGTTATCTGGTCATGTTTAAGAAAAAAGAAGGAAAGTAGTAGGCTATAGCTAGTGTTATATTGAGTAAATAGAGAACAAGGTCTGGTCAAAGAAAATTGTTGTCATTTGTATTTGTCTAAAGATAATGAGCTTGTATAGTAAATTTATATCTGAGAAGATTATGGTCAACTGATCTTCACATTGACAGAAACACGACTCAAAAGGTACAAGAATGAATATATAGAGCACAAGTAAGTATTTGGTAATTGGTTGCACTCTTTGCACACTGTTTGTACAAGTATTATATTCCGTTCTCAGGCCAAGAAATATATTATATAGCAATGCGTTATTTTTGTATATACTATTTTGTTATTTTAGTACATTTACAACTCATCTTGTAGTGCTTTGAAATTTGGATTTTGATGGTTTGTCAATGTAACTGTTAAATCTATTTGAGGTGTGAATTATTCATCTGGATAAGTGTATTGCTTATTATCTTTGAAATCTTTGATTTCCATTTGTGATGTTTGTGTGATTTTGGTAAAAATGTGAACACTCAAAACTAGGGCTGGTTGATAAAATGATAATGAATTGCTGAACACCTGAATTCAGCGAAGAACACAAATGTCAGTTTAAAGCTAAGATCAGGGGCGTAATTTGTGGGGGGGTTGGGGGGGAGATAACCCCCCCAATATTTAAATCTATGCATTACAACCCCCCCCCAATATTTATACCATGATCACATGAAAAATATGCAGACCCAAACTTCAACCCCCCCAATGTTCAAACCAAATCTGCGCCCTTGGCTAAGATGAAACAGCATTGACATTCTCAACAGCACTGATGAACACGAGAAACATTGTTCCATGAATGATTCAGAAGACTTTTCAATCTACTAATCGCCGTCATTTACGTCATTTCTTGCAGAAGTGTGGTATGTTCCTGTTGAATTTTATTGTAACAAATATATAGTTACATTTAACCAGGGTATGAGGTGCTATATGCATGGTTTTACCTATGGTTATCATGATCTAAATGTATGATAGCCTATATGAAAGACCAATGGTTAATTTTAATAAAAGCTTAACCCAAACACTCAGAATATTAAAATTTTAACCTATTTTTTTATATAGATGTTATATTTTTTATTAATTAACATAAATTTACATCTGTGCCATCAAAGTCAGGCAACACAAACCTGTTTCATGATTTGAAACATATCACCTGTTCACACATGCAGAAAATAAGAAATTCTTTTCTTTTTTTTCTATTAAGATATTTCTTTTGTTTAAGAAAAAAGACTGAAAATTGACTTTACTTAAGTTAACTCGTGTATATTTTGATGCAAAGTTGTCCAAAAGTACCGACTTCGGTACCAAGTCGGTAGCCTACTGAAATTTTAAAAATGTGACGCTTTGAGCGCTTTTGAGCGGAATCGTAAACACCTCTGAATCTGATTGCCCGTGATTGTGCTCACGCGCTCATCAAATATGTCTGTGATTGGCTATGGCTACAATGAATGATCAGCGCTTCAAAAACACGTTGTAAACATACATCAGTGACGCTCTTCACCGAGCGCTTACAGACGGGCGCACCGGTCATTGATAATTGATCATTGTAGCCAATCACAGACATATCCGATGAGCGCGTGAACACAATGACCAATCAGAGGTGTTTACGATTCCGCTCAAAAGCGCTCTAAGCGTCACATTTTTTAAATTTCAGTAGGCTACCGACTAGGTGCCGAAGTCGGTACTTTTTAACAACCTTAGTAGAAATAATAATAAATAAAAAAAAATTAAATATAGGCCTACTAGGCTACCTCAGATTTGCGAGATGTTGACCTGTTTGGCAAGGGTTTGTCATGTTCAGACAATAAATAGTAGTTTAAAACCACAATAAACTGTCTGATTTCTTTCACTCAGGAGCAAAATCTGCCTTTAAACTTGAAAGAAATAAAGAGTTGACATTTATCGTGATCATTTTTTTGTGCCATAGCCCAGCCCTGCTCTTTTCTGAGATTACTGTTGTGCTTTGGTTGATCACTTTTTAGTTGTTTTGTTTTCCTCAATCATGTCTCGAATTTCCTTCTGATGTTTTCTGTGCAGTATTAATGTGTAACATTTTTAGTTTTCATAAAACACCATTTGTTAGTCTAAATGATACCTTCTACAATTACAGCTCATTAATCAATGAAGCACCAAGAATAACTGTTCTCTAAATCTGTCAATCCAGTTTTACACATTCACTGAACTTTCACTGAATATAGAAATTTAGATACAAATTATGACACTTTTAACATTGTAGTTGCATGCAGGAGCAAATGACTTCACTAATTTAGTCTTTATTTAATACAAATTATTGAAAAAAAAATACAATTCTGGACATCCTCTAAAAATAAATATACAAGTAACTTGTTGCATTTCTTGTGACATGGAGGTGGTTAATAGGCTTAGTTAAGGAACAAATTACAGTTGATGAAAAAGCAGTTTCAAATTCCATGTGAATTGAACCTTTGAAGATTTCAGACAATGGAAGTCATCATCATTTTTTGATTGTCTTGGATGTAGCTTTCTAATATCTTCATTAATATTGCAGTCTCCTAGAACAACCAGAAACAGTTCATATGAATCAATTGTTGATCTGTGGTTAACTGATATTTTAAAACTAACAAGCAAATTCATTTAAATCGCATTATTCATGAAAAGTATTTACAACAGAAGAATATTCTCTCTCATATTTCGTCAGTCATTTCAGACCAGAGTGCAGTATAATCACTTCAAATCGACAGAAGATCCAGTCTCGGTTCTTACCGGAACTTTATGGCGGATCTCCGGCGAGTCGAGGTGTGCTTGAAGCGCGATCCTCAGCATCTCCTGGTAGAGGTCCGTGGGCTCGACCTGCTGGGGATTCAGAGCAGCCTCGAAGGCTTTCATCGCGGAGTCGTTCTCGGTCGGGAAGCGTTCGCTGTCCACGACACTTTTCTTCCCCATAAAATGACCTTAAGTTAAGTGTCAAATCACAGTTCTGTTCTAGGTATGTCACGTTATATGTAGCACAATAATAAGTCATGTATGCACCTCACCTGTTGCCCATAAATTTCCTCTCGGGTTAACTTTGATCTTTGCAACTTTGTTTCTTAGTTCAGTCAAGTCAAGGCTCACTGAGGACGTTACTGGAATGTAAAAAGAGAACAGCACAAGGTACGTGAGGAATCCACAGTGACAAAAACTGGCTACACTTAAACTGGACATTTCTAAACGTTGTCGGTGTCTCCTTCTCTCTCTCAATGCGCGTACATCTACTACGAGTGGGGGAGTCAGGTGTTGTTTTTATATTGCGCGGATGGGAGGGTGTCGTGTAGTAATGAATGATGACTTATTGCGTTCCATTCAGGTCCAGCGAACAGCTGCGACGTTGTCAGTATCTGCAAATATGGCGCGTGTTGAGAATATAAGCGAGCTTATGGAAAAGTAATTTTCACTTGCTAACACGTGCCAACATTTTGCAGAGTCAAATGTCTCTGATCTGCAGCGTTGAGTTCAGCACCATGGACAACGCTCACATCACATGCTGCTAACAGTTGCTGTTGGCTTCCTAAAGGATTGAACATGCTTTGTTGAACTGAAAGATGTTTATCCTATACCTTGTTTTGTTTTTTATTGTTTGTCTTAATTCCTCATTCTGTGTAATGTTCAAAACAATGTCACATAAATCATAAATTAAATTAAATGATTAAATAAATGGTCAGTATGTTTTTGAATGGGTTCATATAATACTTCTGGTACAAATTATTGAATTGCCATTTGTAATCAATACAGATAATGTGTTCTTTGCATCATGATCCATTCATATGTTTGTTAAATGCAAAAATGTCAGGTTCAAAAATGATCCTGTGAGTCAAATCACACAATATGTTAAATGTCAGTTATGACGTTATGTGAAATAGATTTTTTTCAATGATTGGGTCAATGGCATGCCTTACTCTAAAAAGCTTGCTTAAACATTATACAAGTACATCAGTAAAGAAATCAACTTTTATAAAAGAAGGATTTATATCAGGTTCTCCTCGTCTTGTTTTTTCCCCTTTCATGGAAATCAATGAGTTTTCCTGTGGGAGGAGGGGTGTTTCCTTCATAGTTTTCCGGAAAGGAGAGGGTGGGAGGGGGGTGTGAACTTGCTAAGGGTTGAATGTGAAAATGCAATCCATTACCACCAGTGACACCTCTTTTCCCAATAGCCTGACATCCTGAAACCCTAATGGTGTGACTCCACTGAACACGCATTCGGTTCATTTTTTTTCTCTGAAGTCTGAAACAAATGGGCCAGTGACTCACAAGGGACACAGCATGCCATAAAACTCAGATGTGTGGAAGCAGATAATGGCTGATTAATACTGAGAATTTAAAGGCGCTAACCTTCCCCTGACTCACACCTTTCTTTATGATAACCCACATAAGAACTAAGCTGTAGTAAGTTAGAGTGCAGAGAGAGAGAGAGTGTAACCCTGAACCTGTCCTGTCTCTCACCCATGCCATTAACATTTACACACTTTATAAAGTGTGAAAGAAAAAAGCAGAATGATTCATGTTTTATGACGCTGAATGTGATAAACACTATCTAATTATCACTTTGCGTTAGTGCTTGCCCTTTTTTAATAGATGCCAGTGAGGGAATATGTGTCTTGTGTTTTGACAGGATAAATTGAAGCAGCAGAGACAGATCAAATCATTTTCAGAGATAATTTATAGATGTCCATTAAAAGTTAATATTAATGATGATTTAAGTTTCTGAATACATGGAGTTTATCATAAAATGTCCATAAATGGCAAAAAAATTATTGATTCAAATGTGAGACTGATCATGTGAACGGTTCTGATCTACAAATTAGAAAGACATCATGCAATACACTTATCACCTCAGAAAACTACATCATTTAAATGTGATTGATAACTCAACTTTTTAAAGATATTTTTATCACATTATTCATCTTGCATTAGTTCAGTACACTAGAATAATAGCTATTAATGGGTGGCATGGTAGCTTCGTTGATAGCACTGTCTTGTTGCACAGAAAGAAGTTCCCTGGGTCAGTTCCACATTTTCTACACATAGGAGAATTTGTATCATCAAATTTATTAAGCTTCACTGGAGTTATATAATATTTATACAAAAATGTATAATTAGTAGTCAAGGGTGAGGTCAATTCAGTGCACAAAATTAACCATTCTTTTTCACTGAACTTCCTTTTAAGGTCTAATTCCCAGTTTGTTTTCAAAGAAGAAAAATAATTCTGGGAGCTTTCAGACAAAATTTTATACTAACAAAATATTTTTAAGCCTCATCTCTAAACTGAATGTTTGGTAACACTTTACAATAAGGTCTCATTTGTTAACATTATTAAAGCATTAACTAACATGAACAAACAATGAGCAACATATTTTTACAGCATTTATTAACCATAGTTAATCTTACTAAATAAAAAATTTCATGTTAGTTCACAGTGCATTAACTAAGGGTTATGAATACAACTTTTTATCAAAAAAATGAATCAGTAAATGTTGAGATTAACATTAGCTTGATAAATGCTGTAGAAGTGTTGTTCATGTTAGTTCATGTTAACTAATGCAGTTAACGGTCATTCCTGTTGTATTATCCCACAAATGAACACCACTGCTGTTTTCAAAATATGTTGTAAAATAACCATCCTAGGTTCAGGAAAATGACAATTATGTTTTTGAGCCATATACGTATAAAGTGTAATGGAAATAACGTTTCTTATTTTAATGCTTTTCTTGTGCTTGTATTTTTGAATGAGGACAGTTCAAACACAATAATTAATCACAGTATTTCCATCTTTATCAGTCTTTGCTCACGCTGACAGTGCTGAGTAAATATTTCCATACTCAAAATGTTTCTCTTTATTATCATGAAATGCTGTTCTAATTTCCTGTAGGGATGTTATACTATGAAGCGCATTATTATGGTGATCAAGCTCAAACAATTAGGTGAGAATGACACCCTAATTTATGAGTAGGTAATTAGTCTTAGTGTGTAGTCCGAGAGTAATCTCTGGAACAACAGGTCCTGGCCAATTTCTTAGCATCTGTCATTGTTTACTTGAGATTACAAAAAAAAGTGATTGGTTACTTTATTGTCTTTGCAGAGATACTGTCAGCAGTTTCAGTTTCACAACAACATCAACTTAACTAAAAAGACCACTGCATATTGTAAGTTTACTCTAAAGAAACACATCGATGGACATTGGACAAACATTGCCACTTTAATTGCTTAGCTGGTTCCCATGGCGGTATGAGTACATCTGAGAGGGCCGGCTAATCTTATCAAAACAATGTGACACTCCATATGTTATGCTAAGAGATTCACACAATATATTGGTTAACTAGCAGTCGTATTGCCACAGTCTGAATCAGCCAGTCTTCAAAGAAAAATGACGACATGCTGTCTGATCCTAAGGACTGAATCAGTTCCCAATCAGCTAACTTTTTATGACTGAGGTCTGCCTCATGCAAGCAGAACTTTGTTTCTTTTTTCCAAACTGAAGATTTGGTGAAGCATGTCAGTATTTGTAATGTTTATGTACATCTGACTGTAGGATATGCAGCTGGATCTATACACCCAGATGAGTCTTATAGTTTCCACCTCACTCTGGAGAATGCACACCTCCGTTGCACCTTTGTGTGTGTTTGAATCACTTGCCACACCATTAAATCCTTTGACAACACACACCTGCGCTGGGCATTATGACTCACATTCAGCCTGACAGGACAACATTGACTGAGTCATTCCCTGATCATGTCATTTCTTGAATGTCAGTTGATGGGATATTGCCGATTAGTTATTAATGGCAGTGAAGCATATTATAGCTACTCAACCCCCACGTTTTACAGCTCTGGATAATAAACTGAAAATATTTACAACCAGTTTTAAGAAGTTGTAAAAGTCTTGTCAAATCATTTTTATATGCAAAATTAACACAGACACAGAATCAAAAGGTGAATAACCCGTATTTATATATTATTATTTATTATTATGAACATCCATGAGTTCAAATATGCCTTTCTTGCAGGGAAAATGAGTTTTCCTTTATAAGGATGTATGATGAACTGATCCATATGTGTTTACAGCAGATGGTAGAAATACAACAATGGAGGCTGATTTGAGAAGTCTATGTTGGTTGTATTGATTGTATATTGATTATGTAAGTGATAATGTACTACCAGCAGGCCTTTATCGTAAAATAAACATTGAATACTCACCCTGAATGGGTTTATTTTACGATAATTACCTCCTGACTGAACATTATCCTGCTTATTACACGCGGCTACATGAAATATTGAACTTTTTGCTATCACAATGTAAGTTGAAATTAGAATTTTACCTTTACAATATCTACGAAAAAATAGTCCATTACAAATTATAAAACCGATGGCCTAGCAACAAGTTGAACGCTACCACAGTATTACAGTAGCCTAAAACTGATAGGTCTATAAGTAACTGCTCTGATGTCAGTTTCTCGAAAATCGAGTTGTGTCTAGTTGTCTGCATGAAGCATCAAAGTATTTGTGTTTTGTATTGCCAATTGACATAAATTAATATCCAGTTTGATGAACTAGGCTACACTAGTCCTGCATAATGGTCAATCGCGGAAATGATTAAACACTGACCAAAGGACTATTGATCTAACCTGTAATCTTTCAAAAAGCATTATCATATAATTAGTCAGTCATGATTTCATTCAAAAATGTTTAGCCTTTTCTCTTGTTAAGATGCACAGCGCGAAGGCTGTGAGATTGTTATCAGAATGTCAGAGCAACACACAGTTCACACACACGGTCTGCAGTGCCAGATTATACCACCAGTGACAGTTACCACAGTGACGGCATAGACACACTTGCTGCCTCCAACTTTTAGTGGATAAGAGATAAAAGTTGTTAAAATGCCAGCGCTATTGTGACATTTCAGAAGCTTCGGGTGCTTCTAATTCAATTCCATATTTAGTGCAAAAATTACATCCCACGTGTCATGATTATCAAAATGAAAAGATGACAGTATATTCAACCTGATATTTCAACCTGACCTTTTAATAATATTATATGGTAAGGTGTATTTTGCGCATGATCTTTTAAAAGCACTGTGTTTACACATTCAAACCCTTTCCTCTCATCCTTCTTACTCTGCATTTGTTTCTAATTAATGAGTTTGCCTGTTCATACTCAGTCTGGATTCCAGTCTAACCCTCCACTTTGTAGCTTATTACTTCATCATGACGTGAACAGACAATTACGCATAAGTACATGCTAGGGACTATAATTAGGCTCCCTCATGGTAGGCATTTGCAAAACCTCAGGCTAGAATATATATTCGTTCATTCGACTAATTTATCACAATCAAAGTATATGGCAATGCCTTATCACCAATCCTCTGCTGGATATGAGAGACTATGTTAATGCATTCATTACTCTGCACACTCTTCTCAGATCCTGTCTAGGTTTTGGAATGTTTCATTTTGTATTCATAATGTTTTCTCCATATGTGTCAGTGTTAGCCGTTGACTGTAGTTTGCCCACAGACCAATATACACTTAGAATTAGGTTGGTTTGGTAAAATTTCCTTCAATTTGGATATAACAGTACTGTATCCATAATATATATATATGTCTTTATTTTATAAGTCTAAATGTTATCACAGTTGTTGACACAATCCTTTATTATAGTCAACATTATAATCAGTTAATCTAACTTCATGATTACCTGCATTAATACCTCTTACTCACAGAGTCTTACTATATGTTTACCGACCCAGTATTACCAGAACAAAGGCAAAACATGACAGTTATCCATCAAAGTCATTCAAATCAGATTCTGGGGCCAGATGCGAAATGGCTGTCATGATGAGCTATGGTAAAGTTATTGTTAAAACGCATACAGAGTGCATACATATGAAACAGAGTCCATGCAAGCTTGTCTCATAAACAAGGTGAAATTGAGCAGTGATTATATAATTGTCTATTCCATTCTGAGACAAAGTCAAAATCCACAAATATTCATACATATGAGATGCAACATACTTGTACTCTTTGGAATGATTCCTTTCCCTTTCACTTAAGCCAAATGCAAATTTACAGATTGATCACCTGCATCTTCTACACAGTAAAATCGAATAAGTTATTACTTAAAAACAGCATGCAAACCGATTGCCTTAAAAAAACGAAGTCAAGTGAAATAGGAATAGTAATTTGTACTGACAAATGCTTAGTTCACAAGAGTTCAAGTAATTAAAAAATAACTGTAGAGTGTTTACAGAACTGTGTTTTGCATGCTGAATGTTGAAGTCTGTGTGTCTCAAGAATGGTCAATTGCAAGATATTGTCACAAACATAGAGGGATTACATCAACCCAATTAAAAGTTCCACAAGGTGTTTATGACAGAAGTGGCCCAACCAAAGCGAACATTAATTCCCATAATAATGAGTTCAAACAAAAACATTTTAGGGAAATCAACATCAATTTATGAAGTCAGTATCATGTGATGCTCTCTCAAATTTTTCAGTTGTATTGACAATTCAATGTTCAAGATCAAATTAGTGAATGCAGTGAAACTAGAGAAAGATAACTGCAGAAGTGGAGGAAATTAGTGAAAAGACTATTAAGAATAGTCCGGCCTCAAAACGTATTTTTTGCTTGACAAAATGGCACTCAATGTCATTATATAATAAATAAATAATGTTAGCATCAGTTTCTGTGTTTTCTATTATATGCCTCTCACATCAAGCTCAATTCAGCCATAGATAGTCTTATAAATGTTGCTCCCCTTCTTATTGTGCAAAAAGTTCATTTCTTCTGTGGAGCACAAAAGATTTGAGAGTTTGTATTATAAAGTGCAGTAGCATTTTAATGGACAACATTCAATAGCTTTCTAAAAGTTAAAGATTATAATTTGAAAAGTATTTATCATTTTCAGGATACGCATCACGTTAATCCACAACCAAATGGAAATAATAAAATAAAAGGTCATTTATAACTAAATTATTATATTTTTTTAAATTATTATTTACAAACAGCTAGTGAGCCAATAGCACTGTACTTCCTTTAGAAATAAACAAAGAGGTAATAACATTTTGTAGTGCCACAGCTCCTCTTGACATTTTCACGCACATATACAATGCCCTTTCAAAAAACCTCTGAGGATTATACAACGGATTCTGAAAGGATCACTACAACAGAAGATTAGGGTATGTTTCTGGATTTACATATTTCATTTAAAATGTTGCATTTATCAAAAGAATGTTTCTTACTTGCATTCTGGTTGTAAGTGCAGCTGCATCCTATATGCAGATCAGTAGGCAACCTTTCCTATCAATAACAGATATACTCCTTTTTTCCCTTTAGTTTTCCCTTTGGCCTATTTTAAACACCTTCATTTCGAGTTAGGCTGAGGTCTGAGGGTTCAGCTTGCGGGATACTTTGGGGCTCTTTGTGGACTTGCGTGAGGTTTGGGGACTGGAGGAGCTGGGATCTGTTCTTCGTTGTAGTAGTGGGCTGCTTGAGCCTTTGGATCTGGATGGAGCCTGGAGTGTTTCTGGGGCTTTGAGAGGTTTGAGGTTTAAGAGACCACAGAAGTAATTACACTGATGCTGAATGTGAAACAGCTCAAAAACCTTCGGATTAGCTTCACAGGGAAACCCCTGATACCTGCATCAGAAAAAAATTAATAAGAATGCATCAAGAAATTACAGAATATTATAGCACTGTAAATTAAATCACATACAATACCATTCAAAAGTTTGAGGTCAGTAGGATTTTGTAATGTTTTTGAAATAAGTCTTTAGTCCAAGGCTGCATTTATTTGATCAAAATACAGTAAAAACAAGAATATTGGTAAAAATTTCAATTAAAAATAATTTTTCTATTTATTCCTGTGATTTTAAAGCTGAATTTTCAGCATCATTACTCCAGTCTTCAGTGTCACGTGATCAGAAATCATTATAACATGCTGATTTGGTGCTCAAGAAACATTTTTTATTATTATCACAGGTGATAAATGTGCTGCTTAATATTTTTGTGGAAACCACGATATGTTTCATGATTCTTTGACGAATAAAACTTTCAAAAGAACAGCATTCATGTGAAATTTTTGTGTTTTTTTTTTTGACAATGTAAAAGTCTTTGCTCTTTTGATCAACTTAATGCATCCTTGCTGAATAGAATATTAACTTCTTTCAAAAAAAGATTTTATCATTAGAAAACATGAATGAACTGTTCTTACAATACCCACCCCTTTGACCTGATTGCTATTCCGATATTTGTCAATATTACATCAACTCCTGCAAAAAACAATAGTATCAAAGTCAGCATTTGAACTAAAACTAGTGCGAAGACATGCATAATCATTTGTTTTGGATATATTTTCTTTAACTTACCCTCAAGTCTTGAGAACAGCACATTTCCACTGGTCCACTGGTGGATCCAGTGCTGGAGAGAAGAACATTTTTGTCCCACCTCTAACTTCTCATTTAATACCATTGACCCGGTATGATCCAATCCACAATACCGCTTATAGACACCCTTAAGCTCTGCCTCCGCTGTTGCATAAGGAACACTGCTTGCTGGACAGTACATGAAGTATAGAGGGATTACCCTGAAAAATATACATAGTCACAGTGACAACACATGTCAGATCAACTAGGATCCTCATATGCTCTTTGACTTTGATATACTATAATAAATCTACGGAATGAAATCACATGATTTGAGCAGATCTTGGTAGAGAAAAAACCTCACTTACTCCAGCGCTGCACCAAAGCTCTCTATCACTCTCGTCTCTGTAGCAAAGATCTTGAAGTATTCTCTGGCCATGTTCTGAATTCTACATTCCTACAAATTAGAAATTTATAGTCCTATAAATAAGGAACTTATGGGAAGAAATTCGAAATATTATATAGGATAAAAGTGTTACAACTTATCGTTGAGAAATGTTACAATTTTACCTGGATTTTTCAAAAACTTGAAAGAGCTGTCACCTGTTTTGTGATTTGGAGATTCCTTTCAGCCAATACAGTCTCCTCTCTGCTCTCATATGCAATGGGGCTCCGCACTTTTATAAAACATGAGCTGCCCGACTCAAACACAGGATCTAACCCATAGATCACTTTCAACCGTCTGGTTTTGTGCTCACATCCCATTCCGACCTGAGCTTCTTCTGTTGTAACACGGCCGTAGAACTTTGAGCCCCAGCAGCCAGCTTCAGCAAGACCTTTACTAAAGATCAGAGGAGTCATCTCAATCTCCTCCCCAACTTTATATGAAAGAGAGAGAGAGAGAGAGAGAGAGAGAGAGAGAGAGAGAGAGAGAGAGAGAGAGAGAAATGGTAAAAGGGACAGAGAGATTTATATGTATACTGATGGGTCAACAAAAGACTGAAAGCACTAGGCTATACAGCTGCTATTTTTTCTACCTTCCTGGAGCTCCTCACGCAGAAACATATTGGAAATAACTGTCAACAGATGTAACAGACAACATGAAGCACAGTCACAATTAGAATACATTCTCTAGAAAAAAAAAAGTCTGTGAGAATTTTATCATGGATAATTTAGACAAAAGAACACATTAGAAAGTTAAGAGCATAGATAAGACTTACACTCTGCACTGAGAAGATACTCTGTGGAATCTTTGCCATAGTCATTGGTAATTGTGCATCTGTAAACCCCACAGTCTCTTTTGGACATCCGTATAATAGCCAAGCACACCTGAGTCTCATCTCCTGCACTAAAACAGAAAACAAAACAATATACAAGCAGGCAGCAGAGTACGTAAGCCTATAATAATATAATAATACTAATATGCATCATGTTGTATTTTGCACGTTGTCATATGACACCATTAATGAAAGCATTAGGGTTTGAAGCACTGGATAACACTAGGGGTCAGTAAAACTCTAGGAGTGCGTACCTTCTCTTTATCTGTGCAATCTCCACCTCATCCTTGTACCACCTTATTGTCGAGTCACTTACTATATTGAAAAACTGACACCAGAGTTTCAGATGTCCAGAGGCATCAAACACCTCTGGTCGGATTTTACGGATAACCTGTGGAACTGCAAGGAAGGAGAGGGAGGACGAGAAATATAGGGGGATAAATGGTGTGATAAACAACATCCAAAGGCAAAGTGAACAACGGCCATAAACAACACAATAAGTTTGATTCCCAGGGAATGCATAAAATGCAATGTAGCTTTGCATTAAAGTGTGCCCAAATGTCTGAATAGAAATGTAGCAAAATGACACATGTCATTGTTTTATGTTCAAACACACCGTCACATTACAAGCATTATAAATAGTTGCTAGAATTCAGGTTTTCCGTCCGCTGTGAACCACTTGTCTACACTATTAATTGAAAATAACTGCTTTAATTGTGTGTTCAGTGTCCATTCCTCGATATCTTTACCTTTGAACTGGTTTTCTTTGTCTTTCTCTGTTGATTTGGGCTTAATGTTCTCATTTTCTGCAGGCTTGGGGAGGTCAGCCGGGACACTCTTCCGGGTGAGACGAGGGGAGTGCGTTTCTAATGATGTCTTCAACTGTGAGTTACTGACTGATTGTGACGGAGATTCAGGTTGTGTTTTCAAAGATAATATGTCCCTCTGATATGCATCTCTATTTGCTTCTTCAAGACATATGGCCATTCCCATTTCACTCCTCTCTGTTTTAGTGCTAGGTAATGTAGTCTTTTGATTCGTCCTGGTGGCAAGTTCACTGTGGGCAGCAGTAGAGTTGTCCTGATGGTCTGTATTCTTCAGTGGGATTATTACCTTACAGACACCAGGCTGGATCACTGCAGAATTGACTTCCTCCCCATATTTATCATTGTCTCTTGAGTTTATATGTGTTGCAGCACTGGACATGGTGCTGGTGGAACTTTGATCTGACATCTCAAGGTCCAATGCAGCTGATTTCAATTGTTTTATGAAGGAGTCAGAATCAGTTTTCAGATTAAGATCTGTTTTTGGATGACGAGTGGTTTCAGTTAATTCACACTCATTTGTCTTTCTGCTTTTGTCAGCATTGTGATGTTGCTTAGGAACCTCTGATAGTCTAATATAATCTGTTGAAACCTTCTCAGTGGAACAATGACTTGATGATTCAGGTCCTTGAATCAGGCTTTCTTGACTTAGTGAATGTTGATCAGGCTTGTTGACTTCAGAAGTTTGTGAACGTAGGGAGAGATCAAACTTCTCATCACGCAGACCTTCTGTAAAGCCGAAACAATCTCTGTTACCTTAAATTATACGCTTATCTCTGTAAAGCTGCTTTGAGACAATCTACATTGTTAAAAGCGCTATATAAATGAAGATGACTTGACTTGACTTTAAATTCCGAAACGGCTGTGGTTTTGTTTGTGGTGTCTGTGTCAAGTGTACTTGTTTGACTGACAGTGTTGCTATTTGTCACACTAGAGGTTACTGCATTTGCTTCAGTTCTGATTTGAACAGTATCTGATTTATTAATAGCACTCTTGCATACAGTGTGTTCTGTTTTGTCTGTGCTATTTTGAGATGTGCCGTCCACATCTGTAATACATATTGCAGGAATGGTAAATTCGGTGGGTAAAGCTTTTGAATGTTGGGAAAGGAATGTAGAGGGGCCAGAATGATCAATGCCTTTTTTTGCAGAGTAACTTTGCATCTTGTGATGAGTTGATACTGGTACTTCAAATGTGGTAACTTTAGATTGTTCCTGTGTGTCCATTTTAGAAACATTGTTTGTAGCTAGAGAAGAGCTCTGACACTCTCTGGCCTTAGTATCTTTCATTTCAACTTTAGTAATAGAGGAGCTATTCATGGTCTGTGGTTGCACCACATTCGAGTTTAACTTGCAAATTTGAACAAACTCTGTGACAATGACTTGATTTGTGGAATGGTTTGAGTTTGCCGTTGATTTTTCTTTTGAAATGCTGTTCTGTACATGCACATTTGTACTTGTATTTATGTTTGTCATCTCATTTTCTTCCATATTGTTAAAAGACACGGATGCAGGTTTTGTTTCACCCTTAGGTTTGTCAGACTCATTGATGAGTTGGTTTTCAGCTTTGCTATCCTTCTCAAACACGCTGGTTAATGTGTCATCTCCTAACGAGGAACTCATAGCTGTTGTAACTTGGCCATCATGAAGCATGTGTGAAACATGACCTGAGGAGATTTTCTCACTCGGCTGAGTGTTTTGAGGCCCAGTGACAAGTGTACTGCTCTTTGTTGATGCCACAGACTGGTCACCTGCTCTCAACTTCTGTCCCTGTGATGCAAGGTGGCAGGAACTTAGTGTGTCCGTAACACTCGCAGTGACCTCACGCATCAATGGGGGTTGCTCCTTTAACTTCTTGGATACTTCTTTATAAAAGGGAGGAATATCTTCAAGAATCGGTGACTCTGTGGGCGCAGTGTGAGTATCGCCTGCAGCCTGAAATCATAGAATTATATTTATTTATATTCAGAAGCCTTACCCATATTTATGTTGTTCCTAACCCTTGTAACTTTTCTTTCTTCTGTGGAACACAAAATAATATATTTTTTTCTATGCAATGAAAGTCAATGGGGTCCAAAGCAACATTGGAACCCACTGACTTTAATTAGACACTACACTAGAAATCTGGGTCGGTAAGATTTTTAAATGTTTTTTAAGAAGACTTTTATGCTCACCAAGGCTGCATTTATTTGATAAAAAAATGAAATATTTTACAGTTTAAAAGAACTGTTTTCTATTTTAATATATTTAAAAATTGTATTTACCCCTGTGATGGCAAAGCTGTCATCACTCAAATCTTCAGTGTCACATGATCCTTTAGAAATCATTCTAATATGCTGATTTGGTGCTCAAAAAACATTTCCGTTGAGCTGTTTTATAATTTTTGGAAATTGTGAAAAAAAAAAAAACATTTGGTCAATTAAATGCATCCACATGGAATAAAATGATTATTAATTTCTTTCAAATTAAAATCTTACTGACTGTAAGTATGAATGTATGAAAAAAGCCCACTAAGATCTTCTTTTGAGTTCCACAGACAAAAAAAAAAAAAAAATCCTACAGAATTGGAATGACACGAGTCAGCTAAAGATGACAATTTTCTTTTTGGCGGTAAATTATTATCCCTTTAATATATACCATATACTAATATATATTCTCATGTACCTATTTACTTTTAATTGTAAAAAAAGACATTTCTTTAATGGAAAGCTAATTTCCTCATACCACAGAAATAAACCAGTGACCAGTTGCATACACTACTTAGACAAGTCTTATAGGGGTGGTTGATTATGATCTCACTTTTTCTAACTTTAGTTAGTGTGTAATGTTGCTGTTTGAGCATAAACAACATCTGCAAAGTTACAACGCTCAGTTCAAAGCAAAGGAAGATATTTGCTTTTAAATAAATAGTTTTTTAAGGACTACAACAAACGGCTGGTAGGGACTACAAGACATTCCTCCCGGGTTAGTGACATCACCAACCCTATAATTTACATAAACCCCGCCCCCTGAACACGATTTATTGATTATCAAGACAGAATATGCTAATCAATGACCAGAAGATAACTACACATAAGCTACATAAATTCATCAACTAAGCATACAGAAATGTCCTGTTTTATTGAGTGTGTTACAACTTCTTCTTGAGTCTCTCCATCATTGTCTGACTCCGGTTTAAACATAAAAGGCTAAACGTTTTTGGACACAAGCTCTTGAAGCTCCGCCCTCTGTGCCAGGAGCAGCAGCTCATTTGCATTTAAAGGGACAGACACAAAAACAGTGCGTTTTTGCTCACCCTCAAAAAAGTGACAATTTTAACATGCTATATAAAATATCTGTGGGGTATTTTGAACTAAAACTTCACATACATACTCTGGGGACATCAAATGCTTATTTTACATCTTGTTCGGTTCTAACTTTTTGAAGTCTGTTGCATAAAAAGGTTGATCGGTCTAATTTTAATCAGAAAATTAAGACCGATGCTGCTAGTTTGTCAAACTAGTTCTTAAGACCTTGAAATCTTAGTGGCTCAGTTTATGCAACTGGCCACAGATATACTGGTTCTGTTGCACTGTACTAATGCCAGATCCCTGACTACTGTAAATCTGCAGGGAGATTCTGCCGCTTAGCACTTGAGTCCTTAATCTAAAATCAACAGAGCATTATATTAGCTGAACCTCTGTAATATTAGCACTTGATTATCTCTCATTTAGCTAGGACAAGAGAAAAAACAAGAGGAAGAACCAGAGAAAATAAGGGGATTCAACATTACTTTATTTGAAAGACCCCAATATTAGATAATGTGAATGCCCTAATTATATGATTACAAGTTAGAATGAGAAGCCACCTGTTTTCAGTTGACTAGGTCTATCTTTGCTTCGTATTTAGTATCTATTGCCTTGGGGAAGCTGTTGCACTGGCCATATTTAGCAAGTATTTTAAGGCTTTATGAGATCGGAGGGGAATGTGGGATTAAGGAGAGCAGCTGGTCTGTCGACAGCACTTACGGCTTACACAGTAAAGTTGTATTTTGTATCTGCTTTTAAAACGGCATGTAGCAACAGGTGGTTTGGGACAGCAAACACATCTGATTGATCTCAGGATCTCTATACTACTGTGTACCCTGGAGCCACAATGTGCGTAATGGGAATATTATCGTTGTCTGTGACCCTACTTGTGTGTCATTTAAGATGGGTCTTGTCACATCATCAAAGTCATGCTTGTGGCACTATTTATAGTTTATGATTGTGGCTGAGGGGGGTTACTGGTCTCACTACCACTGGGAACATTACACTCGCATGAAGTCACAGCCAGACCATGAGGAAACACTCACCAAACCCCTAAGGGAGCATGCAGATACATTCCTCTCCCCTGTGTCCACATTGACGTCATTCCCGCCACAAGAATGAGGCAAGATCCTCACACATGTACTTACTGGGTTTCTATTCCCGTGTTCATCAAAAAGTTTGAGGTTTGATGTCCCTTTCTCAGATGATTCTGTTTGCTTCGTGATTTCGACTACCTTGTTTGTCTGGGTTGTCATGGAAACCTTCAACGGTGGTCGTTTTTGGGTTGCAATTGGCTTTTGAACTCTTTTTGATTCTGAGGAACTTTCCTGTGCATTCTCTGACAGTTTTTCACTCTTTCTGTCTGTTATGTCCATATTCTTTCTAGATTCAGTCACTGAGGCGATCTGAGCATCCTGAGCTCTCTTTGATTCTTTTGAGGGACCTTTGTTCACATTCACTGACTGTTTTTCTTTTCTTTTTGTATCTGTTATGTCCATTTTGTTTCTAGATTCAGTCACTGAGGTGATCCGAGCACCTTGAGCTCTCTTTGATTCGTTTAAGGGACTTTTGTTCACATTCACTGACTGTTTTTCATTGATTTTTGTGTCTGTTATGTCCATTTTTGTTGTAGATTCAGTCACTGTGGTGATCTGAGCACCTTTAGCTCTCTTTGATTCTTCTGAGGCACTTTTGTTCACATTCACTGACTGTTTTTCTTTTATTTTTGTGTCTGTTATGTCCATTTTGTTTATAGATTCAGTCACTGACTGTTTTTCTTTGATTTTTGTGTCTGTTATGTCCATTTTGTTTCTAGATTCAGTCACTGTGGTGATCTGAGCACATTGAGCTCTCTTTGATTCTTCAGCGGCACTCTTGTTTACATTCACTGACAGTTTTTCTTGGATTTTTGTGTCTGTTATGTCCATTTTCTTTCTAGATTCAATCACTGAGGCGATCCGAGCACCTTGAGCTCTCTTTGATTCGTTTGAGGGACATTTGTTCACATTCACTGACTGTTTTTCTTTCATTTTTGTGTCTGTTATGTCCATTTCATTTCTAGATTCAGTCACTGTGGTAATCTGAGCACCTTTAGCTCTCTTTGATTCTTCTGAGGCACTTTTGTTGACTATCTCTGGCTGTTTTGTACTTTTTTGTCTGTCTGTTATGTCCATTTTGTTTCTAGATTCAGTCACTGAGGCGATCTGATCGACTGTGTTCTGTACCTCCATCTTCTCATTGGAAGTCCCTCTCTCATTCATCATCTCTTCCCTTCTTCCAGTTGGTCTGTTTTCCTTGCTTCTCTCTGTTGCAGCTGTCGAGATTTTGAGCTTCTTCTTGATATAATGCTCATTGGTCTGTTTGCTGGAGGCATTATGCACAGTATCATGGATATACATTAGCCCCTCACTGTCTTTGTCTCTGTTTGCGATCATTTCAGAGTTTGAGATGCCATGGAAAAGTCCTGCTGCTGACACTTGAACTGGAGCAGTTAGTCTGTCCTCTACTGGAGGTGTTTCCACCTCTACGGCTTTCTCCTCTGAAGGGCTGCCAGCGCCCTTGGTCTCCATGGACCTGCGTTTCCTCTGGGCTCTTTCAGGACTACTGTCGTGCTCAAAGGCTGCTGGGACATTCTCTTTGCCTATATTGCGGTGCTCCTCCTGCTCATGGCGACGGTTCTCGTTTCGCAGTTTAAGCTTTGCAAAGTAATTTTGATGAATCTTGTACTCGCTCATTGTTCCGACCTCCAACACACCTGAACATGACACAATGCCTCGACTGTTCTGTGCTGATGCTTGGTAAATTGCAGCATCCTCCAGAGTACAGCTAAGATAGAAATAAGCACTGTAAATGTTCACTAAACAATAATCAAAAGAAGAAAAAAGGTTCTAAGAAAAGAGCATACTTGTATATTTGGAGTGTGTGTGTCTTGTCGTCACGTGATATTTCATATTTGGGAAGGCCGCAGTATCTGTCCAGCTGTATGTCATCTTTGTACCATGTCACCTCAGGAACTGGGTAGCCTGCAAATGGGATGGTCAAAAACAAAACCTGGTGAGCAGAAAGTTTGGACCACTTTACTAATGTTCCATTATACAGTATAATGCATTCGCTTGCTTTGATGGGATACCTGAGACCACACAGTTGAACTTGACGTTTGCATCTTCAGACACAGCTTTGGATTTTAAGGTGGACTCAATTGTTGGCGGTGTCTCCTCAGTTAATTGAGCCATGACACTGCAGAGAGTGCTCCTAAAATGGAGGTAAATATATAATTGATCTAAGGCTAAATTTGCATAAATCATTTGCATTATCATCAGCATAGCACTGTCATCACAGTCACCATTATTGTTAGCATTCATGCAAAGTAAGATTTACAGTGGTTATATTAGCTAGGTAAGACACAATATTAAAATAAACGGAAAATTCTAAATATTAGAACTGAATAACCAATAGTTTGTTGTATAAATTAGCTGAGAATATGTTGTTTGACTCTAGATAATGGCAGGTAATTCTGATGTTACAGCATCATTGATGTGTTTATCATAAGCTTTCCTAATACCTTACAATGACTTCACCAATTGGGTGTTTTTTCTATGTCCCTTTTGTTTTATTTTTGTTGTATGAAGTTGACAATAAACAGAAAATTAGTCTTTGAAAGTTTTTTCATAATTTATTCATTCATTTTATGTATAGATAATATGGTTCTAAAAATTGTTTTTGTGATTTTAAAGGGGCTATATGTAAGAATTTTCATGTATTAAACATTTTTTATTGCCAATGTGTGATGTGAATAGCTTGTACCGAAACTTAAAAAAAAACGAGACCTTCCCTGACTTCATAGGTTGTCTATGATAGCTGTAGACTGATTTTGATGTCAATGACTTGGGATGATTTTATCTGGAAAATCAAAGGAATGTGTTACCTGTGCTCCCAAGTGGCTCTCTTCCATTCAATTACACATTAAATAGGCCTATATTATTCAAATTTCAAATAGTAGTCAGAACAATGCCGAAAGAGCCATTCTGTACTGTAATGTCAATTGTCATGCAAAGAAAGGGATTAATTCAAACAGTCTCACATAGCCAGATTTATATAGTCTCAAATATAAATTTGCTTCTAAGCATATAGCGAAAAAGAACTTGGCCTTGAACATTTTGGGGCCTTGAATGAATCACATTCAGTCTCTTGTAATGTGCATGAGTACGAGCGCAAGCATGAGCAATGAGTTGCTGGCTGCAGTTCACATCGGCCACCGGTTTCGCTAATAAAACAGGTTTCTGAATTCTACATATAGATTCATTATTTACTCCCCCTCAAGTTGTTCCAAACCCATAAGACTTTCGTTCATCTTAGGAACACAAATGCAGATCTTTTTAATGAAATCAGAGCTTTCTGTCCCTCCATTGACAGCCTACGCAACTACCACTTTCAAGGCCCAGAAAAGTGACATAATCCAAGTGACTCCAGTGGTTTAACCTGAATTTTATGGTGACGCAATTTTTATTTTATTTTACCACTTTAGTTACAAAATATTAATCTCAGATGTGCATTCACGCAACAACGTCTGCTCTCGCATCAACCCGCATGCATCATGGTGCACTCGTGAACGCACGTTTGAGATGAATATTTTGTAAATAAAGTGGTGAAATAAAATGGAGGCACATGAATTACTTATGGTGTCTTTACTACCTTTCTGGGGCTTGAAAGTAGTTGCTTAGGCTGTCAATGGAGGAACAGAAAGCTCTCAGATTTCATCAAAAAGATCTTCATTTGTGTTCTGAAGATGAACAAAAGTAAGGACACAAGTAATTAATGACAGAATTTAAATTTTTGGGTGAACTGCCCTTTTATCTAGACACATTAAGTAAGGAGCATGCTTGAAATATCAATTGTGAGCAGGATTTTTGTATTGTGCATCAAATTATTTATTTACTGCATTTAGGATACAGTACAAACAATTTTCAACACCATCATTTTCATTGCAAAATTCTATTAATCAATTTATCATCAAGATGTGATGGAAATTACACTACAGTGGGAATTTTCATGAAAAATGGAAAAACATCAGAATTCTCCTGTGTATGTTGGACATTGTTAGTGAAAACAAATGAAATCAACTATTGAGAGTGTGAAAATAGTGTTTTAAGAGACTATTTTCTAAAAGTCCACAAGAACAAAAGTGCCTGAAATTGAAGAAACACCAATAAATCAAAACTGCTGAGAAATTTGTTAAGTTAGCCAGTTCTGGATAACAGTTGTTTTTTTACCTGGATGGCTTGAACTGAGAGAATCTATGGCCAACATAGCTAAGCAGAGATGAAGCAAGCACAAGAATCAGCCATGCGCACAAGTTTGTTTTAGTGATGAACAAAATCACACAACCATAGCATTCAGGTCTATTTGTAATGAAGGACATGAATTTCTTTATTTTGGGAATTATGTTGGCCAAAACTGAAATCAATAAAATCTCCATAGTAATTTATAATGCATGTCACATTTATTTTTTGCACATTGTAAAGCTTTCATAATATTTAAAGGTTGTGTTTTTGACAAAACAGATTTGATAAAACCGTTGCTCTTGCGGTAAGTTGGGCACTGGTGAATACTAAAAGACATTTATTGAGGGTGGCATGCGCACTACTTATTTATAACCTTATGACCTTCACACAAGCCTTTCAAGAGTCCAACAGTGGTGGAGCTCTGAACTATTGGCAGTAAAGTAAGGAAATCAAATATCTTCTCTTCAGTCACCCTGTATTCTAGGCTTACACAGTTTATTATTATTATTTGTTTATTCAGAATTATAAACAACGTAAGCTTGAATTAATTCGTAATATAAGGAAGCATATGGCTTGTAATATGCATTCTTTATGTGCTGTTTATTTAAGCTTATAAATCTAAATCGTTGTTTAAGCCCTACTGCATTATTTATCACAAATCTCCAATTTAACAATCACTAAAAACATGTATATTTTGAAAGCAGTCATCTAACAGATGCTTTTATCAACATATTACAGGGACAGTCCTTCTGTCCTTTACATGAGGGCACTGATTTTACATCAGGAATCATAAACCTGTACCTGCTTTCAGATCGGACACTGCTCAGGTAGCTCCTTCTGCCAGACCTTCTATTCTGAGAGGCATCGCTGGCACTGTAGTAAGACCGTCCATCACTCGAGAGCGAACGGTTCATCAGCCTTCTGGAACTCATCTTCTTAATCTGTAAGTCTCACATGCATTCACAGAGTCATCTGCTTGTATCCGACATTCTTAAAGCCTGTCAACATTAAACGCAAAAGTGTTTGTTTTCCCAAACTTAGAAAGTTAAGGGGTCGAGCAAAAATCTTCTGTCATCACAGCCAGCATCCCAGCAGTAGATTTCTCACTGGTTTATGTCTTTACTTTGACACTCAGGACAGGGGTGCACTTTACAAGCTCAGTGTTTTCTTTCAGTGCCGTTGGACTCCTGGGGTGGTGCACGGGGGCATAAGACTCTGCTGTTTCCAATCAGTCTGCAGCTTGTGTGGCCATGAAGGCTAATTATAGCAGGGCCACAAATAGGCACACAAACACATCACATTTTCCAAAACTGACTTACTAGCTTTTTTTTTTTAAATAAAATGTCATTCTCTTGCTGAAATCCATGATCGAAGTCCCTATTACGTTTTTCAAGCTCTCCCAGCACCACTAGCATAAACAGGTAAGCCAGAACCATGTTAATATGCTCCCAAGTGGGTGTTGAGAGGATACGTGGTGTTTGTTAGTCCTGTCGTAACCCAGCATAACCCTTAAATGGGCCGTCTATTCAAGTAAACCTGCTCGTCTGCCTGATGGCATTTCTCTGAGCTCCATTAAATCTGACTATAAAGTCAGGCATCTGGGACATGGGGATCCTTTCCAAGCACCAGGAGGCTGTAGTTACATGGACATCTCATGATGATAGTTTTCATCCTGTGTTGATCAATGGAAGTATGGAAAGCTTGTCAAGGACTTTGATTTGTGGTGCCACATGCAGGTGAACATCAGGTCACACCAGGAACCACTGAAACCAGTAACCTTCCAAAATGTACCTCTTTTGTATGACATGGGCTGGATATGGCCTACACTACCGTTAAAAAGAATTTCCAGCATCATTACTCCAGTCTTCTGTGTCACATAATCCTTTAGAAATCATTTTTATATGCTGCTCAAAAATGCTGAAAAGTTGTGCTGCTTAATATTTTGTGGAAACGTGATAGAAAGCTCAAAAGAACAGCATTTATTTGAAATATGAAATATTTTGTAACATTAAAAACATTTCACGAAAAAAGAAAGAAAGAAAAAAGAAAATAAAAGAAAAAACTTACCCCAAACTTTTGAACTGGAGTGTATAAGGCACTATTAAACATAGAAATAATGGGCAAATTCAGTCTTAATTTCAGATTGGAATAAAATATCTGTTTTTTTACGGATATATACTCAACATTGACTCCAATTTGCTCAGGTTTAAAGAAAATGGTGGCTTGGGTGTGTTTCATCATTATTAAAGCCCATTGTTAGGATAATAGTAGGTAGCCTAGTTAATTCAGTTAATTTGTAGCACTGACAGTTACATTGCACCAGTGCTGCTCTGAGCTGTGAGCAAAATTAGTTAAAGTCTATGACCAAAACACATACAAATTTAAAGGGATAGTTCGGCCAAAAATGATATTAAACCCATGATTTACTCACCCTCAAGCCGTTCGAGATGCATATGTCAATCATTTTTCAGACGAACACATTTTCAGTTATTTTAGAAAATGTCTTAGATCTTTCAGTGGTTATAATGTCAAGTTATGGGGTACACTCCTTCAAGTCCCAAAAATGTGCATGCATCCTTCACAAAAGTAATCCATCCGGCTCCAGGGGGATAAACGAAGGCCTTCTGAGGGTAATCCGTGCGGTTTTGTCGTAAAAATATACATATTTAAAACTTTATAAATGAAAATAACTGGCTTCCGGCAACGGTCGACGCGCGTTCACGGGAGATGGATGCCGGCGTATGACGTAGGACGTAGCGTTTGATTTAGCTATACTTCGTTCTACGTCACAACGCTTACTACGCTACGTCCTACGTCATACACCAGCATCCATCTCCCGTGAACGCGCGTCGACCGTTGCCGGAACGTTACGACAAAACCGCACGGATTACCCTCAGAAGGCCTTCGTTTATCCCCCTGGAGCCGGATGGATTACTTTTGTGAAGGATGCATGCAGATTTTTGGGACTTGAAGGAGTGGACCCCATAACTTGACATTATAACCACTGAAAGATCTAAGACATTTTCTAAAATAACTGAAAATGTGTTCGTCTGAAAAATGATTGACATATGCATCTCGAACGGCTTGAGGGTGAGTAAATCATGGGTTTAATATCATTTTTGGCCGAACTATCCCTTTAAGATGGCAATCTGACGTTCCGTATACCATGCTTGAACTAAGGCTGGTTAATTTAGTGTTGACAGTGTTGTGTTCATTCTGCTGCTTTATGAATTTCCCCTCACTTTTTACCTTTTTTTGCCTGTTTAATGTCTAATCTCTTCTGTGAATAAAAACCTTGTGCATTCAGTATCTACAACCAATTCTGAGGTATGGGGCTTTACACAGATAATATGGCACCTTTGACTTTTTCTGCCATATTTTGTCATGAATTACTTATAAGCTCTCCTTGTATATAAGCTCTCCCCTCTCATCTCCCCTTTTAGGTTTGCCCGACGATTAGCATTAGCAATATATGAAAATTTGTTGAGAGATTTGGATGAGAGGAGTGTTTCTGCCGACTAGTGGTAATTGCTTAACATTGCAATGATTTCTGCAGCGATCACACTTGCCTGTTGACTCTGATTGATTACTCAAATACATTAAGATATTAGTTAAACGTCATTTATCATGCACTTTCACATCAGTAGGCTACACTCATATGTAAGTAAGAACATTTAGAGAAGGCCTCGTTCCTACAATGTCTCAGAGGATCGCAGCAAGGTTTCTGGAAATTATTTTAAAATAGTTCAGTAAGAATGTTGAAAGTTGAGATTACAATTCTACATCGATTACTGCAGACCTACATCAAGTGGAATTTCTTATTTATTTTTTTAATGATTTTATGAAACTCACAAAACTGCGTAAGTACATTAAATTTGGTTTGGAGAAGGTTTATTTTTTTTATTTTTTTTAGAAAAACATAAAAATAAACTGCTTTAATGCCTTCTTGGTACAACACAGGGTAACCAAATTATGGTATGAATCAATGAAAATAAAATATGTAATTTACAGAAAATAATAATCTGATGCTGTACAGTGAGCAGGAAGATCACATGGCTCAGGCACAGTCGAGTCATTGTATAACAGTGTAATTCATTATCCATTTCAGATTGTCTTCTGAAATACAACATTTCAATCTGCTATTGCTTTGAGTGAAACATACCATTTGAAATGTCCGAAACAGTGTCCATCGTCACCAGTAAGAGATCTGAAGAATTAGTCAGTCACAGTATATTAGAGCTGATTTATAGCGCCACCTGCCGATTGCAAACGGCACAGTGTCAGACAAACAATCAACACATTCTTAGGTTACTGAATTTGTAATGCACTTCTCAACCATCTTGTTGTTTTAGGTTAACAAAACACTTTTCTGCTGGCTTATTAGTGTCATTTTGTATTGCTTCATTTCTTTTTGTATTATTATCGCATAATCACCAGTGCAGAGACAAACATATTAGGATTTCGATGCAGGTGTTTTCATCTGTGCCATCAGTGGTATTGTTGCATACTGTTTCTAGTTAGGCTATTTTACGAAGCTACACACACACAGCACACAACAGCACATAAAAGAATTACATCACACTATGTTGCTTTCTCGAAATGTAGGGTTTCAACCCCCAAATCTTTTCAGGACATTTGCAATTGCTGTAGGCCTGACAACTGACAGTACCAACGAGTTCCAGTTAGGTTTTATTTTTATTTTCTTGACATAAGCTTTTCTACCAAAGATATTTAAAAATGTGCATATAGTTATGTGTGATTACTTCCACAGATGACCTTTGTGTCTTAAATTTACCATCAGTTTGTCATTTAAATTAAATTACTCTGCCACTTGTCTTACAGCTAATACAACCCTTTACTAATATGTGTCTCATGAAGGCAACAGAAAAGTAACAGAAATGAAACATTTTGTCATTTGGTTTAGACTGAAAATGCATTTACCAGTTCAGCCATTCTGAGACTATATGCCTTTGGATAAGATCATTTCATAATCACACAACTGGATAAACTAGTTGTGTGAACAAATTCATCATCACCTACAGAAGACATCGTCACATTTTAATTTTGAAAATTAAGGCTGTGTAAGTGAAAGAATGAGGTCTCCAAAATAATGATGCATGCTTAAAAAAATAATTGAACAAATTATAGATAATTCAATGTTCTTTTCAGAAATAGGTTAGACTTTCAAATATTTCACATTACTTTGTCCATCCAGTGCACTTTCTTCACCCTCATCAGAACATTTGAATCTCAAGGCCGCCATCTTCCACTAAATATCAGTGCTCATTTGTATGGGATAAAATATCGTTTCTCACTCTAGATTGGTTAAAGGACAGTGGGAATTTTCAGATGACCCATACTTTGGTGTTAAAAGTCTTTACACAAATGTATTCTCAGTAACTCTTTACCATAAGGTTGAATTTATTAATCCATTAGGTATCATGAACTAACAATGAGCAACTATATTAAAGCATTTTTTAATTTCAGTTAATTTAAGTGTACTATTATTCATTGTTAATTCATGTTTGTTCATAATAAAGATGAATAAATAGTTTATGAGTTCATGATACCTATAATGTGAACAAATCAAACCTTATAGTAAAGTGTTACTAAATTCTCATCAAAACACCACTGAAGCACTATTAAAAGAGATGACACTGTCAATGGCTTTGATCCATACCATCGACCCACAATCATGTTTACAGTATGATATGGATCAAATTTACACCTTGTACCAACATATTACACTTACAAAATACCTCACACAAAAAACCTCCAAACTCACTCTCAAACTGTCCAACATTAAAGAGATAGTTCACCCAAAAATGAACATTCTCTCATCCTTTACTCATCCTCATCATGTCACATGACTTTGATTAATCTTCGAAAAACATATGAAGATATTGAGAACTGTCTTCTGTCCCTCCATTGAAATTCCAGGTAACCAAAACTCCAAAAAGGTAATATAAAGGTGTCATGAAATGAATCCATACGAATTGGGCAGTTAAATCCAAGTCTTTTAAAGAGATACGATCACTTTATATGATGAACAGAATTAAACATATCACAAATGGTCAAAATGTAGGTTTTTTATTGTTCATCATAATCTCTCATAATTGATTCTCACACTGGAGCTTCTGTATGTTCACCATATGTGATGTGCTTTATGAATGTGTGTCACTCATTATTTAGTAAATAAAAGACTACACTGAATCTGTTCATCATATAAGCGATCAAATCTCTTCTTGTAATAAACCACTCGATTCATTTGGTTTTGTTTTATGACAAACTGGATGGACTTTCAATGAAGGAACAGAAACCTCTCAGGTTTTATTACAAATATCTTGTGTTTTATTAGATTAGATTAACCAAAATCTTACGGGTTTAGAACAACATAAGGGTGAGTAAAAGACAACAGAATTTTCATTTTTGGGTGAACTATGGCTGTCTCGGCCCCTGTCTATTGTCTGGCCAATAAAGGCAACTTTGTCTTTGATTGCAGTATGAGGTCTTACTTGTCACAGTCTGGTTGAACATTTCTTGAGTGTAGATATTACATTTAAATGATAGATAAAGGACGTGTGGGTGACAGCAGCATTTAAAGACCTATACATACAATTTTTTACCCAAATGCTGCAGAGAACAATTTCACAATAACTAGAGTTGAAACACACAGGTTCTCGTCTTGGCATGGTAGGAAGTCCACGGCTTTGGCTATGTAGATAATAGTAATTTCGTTTTAAACTCATGGTACATGGTATGATATTAATGCTTAGAACGTCCCACTCTCAAACTACTACAGACTACACTCTCAGGAGAGAGGGGTGCTATTGCACTCAAGTCTCAGTTATTTGTTAATGAGATTCCCACCCATCCAGCGCAACTTGCAGGCCAGCCAGCGCCTAAGGGGGCAAAAGTATTCATAGTGGAACTGCTGGAATTCGGGTGTCCTCCGGATGTCCCTAAGAAGGGCCAAGTCCAGCTCAGATTCTGTTAGCACAATAAGAAGGATAAGGAGGGCAAAGAGCAGAGCCAGGGTCACTAAGAAAAGACGGGCCAAACTACAGATGAAATCATTCACCCCTTCCTCTGGGCCGTGTTGGGTTGGCTGAACCTTCTCCAGGTGGGAACGTTTCCCTTTGGGCTTAACGGCCTGTGGCCTTGCCTGGTTTTGAGTGCACGGTTCTGTTCCTCCTTCATCTTGGATCCTGCGTGGGCCGTTCGTGTGGCGAACCTGAGCCTGGTCCGAGGGGTCATTGGACACAGGTGTGGGAAGCACGCTGTCAGAGGGATTGTAAGAATCCTCAGAAAATTCAGCTGTTCCGCTTCCTCCCTCGGCTCCATTTCCATGGGAGCGTAGGAATGAGTTGCCATTGGAGACCGATCGTACTGGTGTGGAATGGCCACTGTCACGCAGGGACTCCAAACCTGAAACAGAGTAAGGATGTTCAGTGATTGTGTTTGATGCATTGATGTCTATTTGCTTTCAGGATTTTGTACCAGTCAGAATTGAATAAAAGGAAGTGCAATTTACTGAATTGGTTTGAGAAATGTAACCAGCTTTCTGGGAAATTAAGTTTTCTTCCATCCTGGACAATACATTTGTAAAAAAAAAAAAGTATAGAATATATACACTATGTACACTAAGTTTGGGGTTGGTATGATTTTTAAAATGCGTTTTATATAAGTAACTTATTCTCACAAATGCTGAATTTATTTAAATAAATATTTCAGTGATAGTGTGATACTTTAAAAGAACTGTTTTCTATTTTAGCATATTTTGAAATGTAATATGATCCTGTGATGTCAAAACTAAATATTTAGCTGCCATCACTACAGTGTTCGGTGTCACATGATCCATCAGAAATCATTCTAATATGCTGATTTGCTGCTCAAGAAACATTACTCATATTTATCAATGTTGAAAACAGTTGTGCTGCTTAATGTTTTTGTGGAAATCGTCCTACACTATTTCAGGATCCTTTGATGAATCGAAAATTCAAAAGAACAGCATTTATTTGAATTAGATTTCTTTTTGTATTTACTGTCACTTTTGATCAATTAAATGCATCCTTGCTGAATAAAAGTATTAAAGGAACACTCCACCGTTTTTTCATATTAAACTATGTTATTCCCTTAACTAAGACGAGTTGATACATACCTCTCTCGCCTCAGTGCGTGCACTCAATCGCTCTGGCGCGCGGCGGAAAGGATAACTATAATGTATTTGACGAATAGCACTTGGGAGCACTTCGACTCGGCGCAGTAATATCATCACTCCTGAAAAATCCTCTCCCCCTCTCCCTCTCACTTCTGTCATTAGAACCAACGTGACTTTTTACTGCGCCGAGTCGAAGTGCTCCCGTGTCCCAAGTGCTATTCCGCCATACATTATAGTTATCCTTTTTACCCGCTTAGAAAAGCGCCACGTTTTATTTTGTGTCACCATACTTGGTCGTGTAACTACTCGTATAACTGTATTTAAAATGGGGAAATGTGGAGGTGTTTGGTCGCTTCTAACTTCATCTCTGTTTGGTCCCTAATGAATGAACTGGGCTAAGCTAAGTGCTATCAAAGTGTCGCCGCGCACCAGAGCGATTGAGTGCACGCACTGAGGCGAGAGAGGTATGTATCAACTCGTCTTAGGATGGAAGAAAACTTAATTTCCCAGAAAGCTGGTTACATTTCTCTAACCAATTCAGTAAATTGCACTTCCTTTAATTCCAATTTAACTTCATGTGTGCTGTGGCCATTTCATTTCAAACTGAAGAATTAAAATCAAGTCAATTATGAAATTGCCCAATCCTAATGTATTGTACTGATTTCACAAGCTTATCTGTACCACTGGTCTAAACAATGTTCAAAAGTTTCAGAATGGGTAAATTAATTAAAAGTTGTATATTGGTATGGAAAGATAAATGTGTGGCAAATCTACTTCAGCACATCAATATCCAAGCTGCCTCCAAATAATGGATATTCAGAAAAAGAAAAAGTTATTAGAAAATCAGAAGAAAAAAAAATCTGTTTAAGTTCTTTATTTTTTTTTGCTAGTTAACATATAAGTGACATTCCATTATTATTCACAGAGACCATTTACATTCATTAAACTGGTACCAATGTATTGATAATATGCACTGACTATGATGTACTGTTGTAATCAAAATTATTAAGCCCCATTGCTTTCAGCTGTTTGCAATAAACAAATAAAAAAAAGAAGTAATTTAAGTAGTTCAACAACAAATGTTTGAAGTGGTTTCCCAAAATTCAACTGAAAATGCAACTTTTAATGACTTCTGCAGTCTCGAAATTATTCAACCCCGTGAATAGAATCCCTCACAACAGCACAAATCTGCAAAACAGGTGTTGTCTCAAGCAAGTGAGCAAGTGTGCTTGAGCAATAACACGTGTGGCAAGTAGGGCAGGCAAAGAGCCTACAGAGAACAGCGCGAGCCGGTGGTGTGATTGATAATGAACGTCACCTGCGCACCACACTGCATATCTCACGGAGGAGCTACGGAAGCATAAAAGGAGCGACTACAGTGAAGGAAAAGAGAGGACCAGGCCTGGACTATTTTAAGTAATGTGTTTGTTTATGTGCATTTATGTTCATGTTACTTTCATTTTGTGTTTGTTTATTTATGATTAAAGTTGTTGAACGTTCGCCGGTTCCCGCCTCCTTCTTCCCCTGGACAACTAACCATGTTACAACACAAAATATCTGTGCTGGCTAGGTTTGTTGATTGTCACACTTTACTGCATGTTAGAAATGTCAAAAGAATGGTCCAAAAAGTTAAGAGAAGATATCATCGCCCTTCACAAACAAGGGACAATATACAAAAAGATAGCAAAAGGCACTAAATGTTCCTAGAGAGACCGTTGAAAGCATAGTTTGCAAGTTCAAAGTTAAAGGAACAGCGGTTACACTACCTGGACGGTGCAGAAAGAGGAAGCTATCAAAAGCTGCAACCAGATTTCTGAGAAGGCAGGTTCAGAAAAACCCTTGAGTGACTGCAAAAGACCTGCAACAAGACTTGGTGGCAACAGACATTGAGGTTTCAGCTTGCACAGTAAGGCGCATACTAAATGTATGCAGTTTCCATGCCAGAGCTCCAAGACATCCACCACTACTGACCCCAAAGCACAAGAAAAGGGCTCAATATCAAATAAATAATTAAGCCACAGAAGTGTAGGGATTCTGTTCTGTGGAGCTATGAAACAATGGATCACCCTTACGGATCAGCGGTATGTCTGGAGGAAGAAGAATGAAGTGTATGCTGAAAAGAACACTGCCTACAATTAGGCCTACATGATGGCTCTGTGATGCTCTGGGGCTGCTTTTGCTCTGGCACTGGAAACCTGCAGCGTGTGAAGATAGATTCATTGAAGTATCAGGAAATCCTAGGAGAAAACATCATGCCATCAGTGAGGAAGCTGAAGCTTGGGTGTCATTGGACCTTCCAACAGGACAATGATCCCAGGCATACCTCAAATTCGACCAAGGCTTGGTTGCAGAGGAAGTCCTGGAAGATTCTACAGTGACCATTAGTCACCTGACTTGAACCCCATAGAAAATCTCTGGTGGGATTTGAGGAAGGCGGTTGCAACACACAAACCCAAGAATATTACTGAACTTGTGGCCATTTCTCATGAGGAACGTGCTAAGATTCCTCAGATTCTTCAGAAACACTGCCAGAAGCTGGAGTCTGATTATACATCTCTTAATTATACAAGATGCTTGCCATGAAGGGGTTGAATGATTTTGAGACTGCATAAGTCATTAAAAGTCATTTTCAGTTGAAATGGCGAAACCACTTGAAACATTTGTGTTGAGCAATTACTTTTGTTGGATTTGTTCATTACAAACAGCTGAAAGTCTGTACATTTTGCCAGTAAACCTGATATAACTGCCATACATATTATTTCTGTTATTTAACATGTTTTGTTATATTTGTTTAATCCATTCATGAATATTGAGTGTCGAAAGTACATTTTGCGTTGCACTCGGACACTTTTCAAGGTGCAACAGGAAAAACACATATTTGGTGAGAAGTTATTCTCCGTGTGTGGATTACAAGAGTTACTCGTGTTTTGAGTGAAGAAGTAAAGATGTTTTTCGTTTTTGTTTTTTGAACCGGGTATTTTCAAGTGAACTCATTCCCTCTTGGTTATATGCAGCCAGCGAGGTATGTGTATTACGTTTGTATTTCCCGAGTGTATTTGTATTTACCTCTTTATAGTGTATGTGAACGTGATTATCTTTTACATTGTCATACTGTAGTTTGACGGTGGATTTCATTGACGGTGAATGTGATGGCGGAGAAAAGGATGACAAGAGCAATAAATCCATCAGTAACCAGAACCGTGGTGTCGTTTATTTCCTGGAGGGAGTGATACCTGATTTGCAATGGGGGTTGAATAATTTTGATTACACTGTAAATATAATTAGTGTATATTGTAGAACTACACAACAACACAGAAATATGGCTCCACCTAACAAAGGTGGCACTCCAATCCACTGTATACTAACAAATTCAAATGCAGTCACACTGAAATAAGTTGGACGCCCAGCTGTTCCAAATGACCTAGAGCTTTACCTGCAGTGCTGGTGGGTTGAACACCAAGTCTGGATGAAGCTCCAGAGGAAGTGGAGGAGCTGGGCAAGGAAGGGAACAGAGGCAGAGCTCCTAGAGCTTTCCCTAATAGTCTAGGTCCCATCGTCAACACCCGTACCGTCACATCCCGGTAACAGTGGTTGATCATCCGCAGGTGAACATTCACCTTTGTTTTAATCCGTATGAGACACTTCACCATGGTTTCAGAATGTAGCCGCTAAAGTGTCTGATGTTCTCACCCCTGCGTCAGTGTATCACCAATAGCCCCCTTTCCTCCCTCTATCCTCCTGAACAAAAATGACATAACACTACAGTGTGTGTGTGTGTTTGAAAAAGTGAGTGTGAGAAAGCGAGAACACCCTAAAGCCCTAAAGCTCCATAAGTCCCTCTATGCCCAAAAGCCCAGCTGCCCTGCATGCTCCAACCCCCTCAAACCCATTATGGGCTGTAACAAAAGAGCACATACACAACACACACTCATTCTGACACAAACCACATGACATACATGGTCAGGCTCTCTATTTATAGACAGTGTAATAATAACAGTGATGGTTGGACAAGGTAAAATCTGTCACTTCTCATTGTCTCTGTATTTTCTTGTGCACGACACAAATTGTCATGAAACCCACTTGAAGGACTTGTGAAGCCTTAATTTGTACTTCCTGTTAGCTTTTACCCCCTGTTTTAGTATAGTGAATTATTTTTAATTTACCAGTAGCCTGTGTGTTTTTGCAAGCACACTGTGTCTGTTTCACTAAAGTACTAGACTTTTATTATTTCTGTACAGGGCAGGTACTAAAACAAAACTAACCTTAAACTCAAAATATACAGCACACTTATAGAGTACCCTCACACACAGACAAATGCAACCATGATGGCATTTGGCAATGCGGTAAAGTGACTGGAACAGGTGAACGTCTGGTCACATTGTGCACAATGAGAGCAGCTCTCATGTTACACATAGAGCAATAGAGGGAGATGGAGTGTGGTGTATTCCTATCCAGAGCACACTTTTGTTATCTTCTCAGCTTCAAGGTTTGTAATCATGACTATGTACACTGACTGTAGTTCAAAAGTTTGGGGTCAGTAAGAAATTAATACTTTATTATGCAAGGACACATTAAATTGATCAAAAGTGACAGACGTTTACGTAGTTTAAAGAGAATTGTAACAATCTATTCATCAAAGGAACCTGAAAAAAAGACAGTTTACACAAACATGTTAAGCAGCACAACTATTTTCAACATTGATAATAATAAGAAATGTTACTTGAGCAGCAAATCAGCATATTAGAATGATTTCTGAAGGATCATGTGATACTGAAGACTAGTAATGAGTAATGATGCTGAAAATTCAGCTTTGCCATCACAGAAAGGAATTTCAATTTAAAATTGTATTTTATTTGATAAATTTTCGATTTTATTTATTAAAACATTTTTGCATTTTTGATCAAATAAATGCAGCTTTGGTAAGCATAAGATACATATTTTAAAAACACTAGGAAATCTTACCCCAAACATTTGAATGGTAGTGTACTCTGTGTAGGTTTACGCCTAACTGTATATGTGTTTAAAGTTGAATTATATATTTTGAAAAACATTGCAGCCAGAATTGTGTTGTGAACAGAACTGAATTGTGAATTATAATTTTTATTACATTTTTTTAATCTATAGTATTGTAGTGGCTGACACAAAAAATTGGCAAAAATGGTAAGGCATTAAAAAAGTACTGCAAGTTATAGTCCATAATATATAGTCCACAATAATGAATCATGGTGGAGGAATAAACCAAACAAAAATCTCCATGATGCTTTTTATTATAGGGGAGATACAACGTTATACCACCAGATAGCAGTATTTCAGTGAGTTTGGACCAACAGATCTTGCCTTGAGTTGGATTCAGAAGACAGAATGCATAACTTTTCTAGTTACAAATTAAATAAAATTTTTGTTATGAGAAAGGAGCAGTTATATGCTTAAGTGTGTGCGCACATTTGTGTTCTTGTTTAACCTACATTGCGAGGAGCAAATAATAGTAAATTAAGTTTTTGACATTGTTGGGACAGGTGGCCGGGGCCCCATAAGGAAAACAGCTTATAAATCATACTTGATGGGGTTTTTTTTAAATGCAGAATGTTTTCTGTGAGGATTGTGTTTAGGAGCACTGTTAGGGGATAGAATATACAGTTTGTACAGTATAAAAACCATAATGTCTAAAGTCTACATAATGATATAAAAACATGTTTGTTTGTGTTTGTGTGTGTGTGTGTGTGTGTACTTGTACAACTATCTTTGTGAGGACCAGTTTGAGTTTTAGACCATTGGAGTGAGGACAAAGAGAGTAAAGTGAGGACATTTTGGCCGGTCCTCACTTTCTGAGACCCCTTTAAAGGCCTGTTTGAGGGTCAAGACTTGGTTTTAGGGATAAGGTTATAATTAGGTTAAGGGTAGGTTTTGGGTAAGGGTTCAGGTTAGGCACTTAGTTGTGATGGGTAAGGTTAGGGTAAGCGGCTAGAGATTGCATTGTGTCAATTAATATCCTCATAAAGATAGATGTACAAGAATGTGTGTGTGTGTGTGTGTGTGTGTGTGTGCGTGCGTGCGTGCGTGCGTGCGTGTGTGTGTGTGCTTGTAGGCACATGGGCATACCCTCCATGATGGAAATATGGACTGCTCTCCTTCGTGTTCGGGGAACGCTACTCTGTCGTGGGCCATGAGTGATGGAGGGACAACTCCTACTGGGGACCATCCCAGCCCTGAACCCACAAAAAGATGTGACATAACAATTGGCATACTGTCAAACACAGTTAAACTGTTAAGAAAACAAGTCAGTGTTGAGAAGACTTACCTGTGGATCTCTGGAGGCTCTCGTCTGATTTTGGCACTCTGTTCCATCACTTCCTTGGCCACTTTACCGCTATAAGGGAAATTATGCAATCAAAATCTTAGTGTTGCTTGCAGCTAATCCATTAATTAACATATATTCACAACACAAGCCTAATTAAGCAGGGCTCACGAACTCATGAGGTTCACTTATAGCAGATACTACTACTCACCTATATCTAAAGCGGCTCCCTTTGAAGAAAAGATTACTACTGGACACAGTGCGAACTTGACTTGATTTCTCAAACCTGTAAGAAATGGAGAGAATGAGAGATAGATTTAAAAATAAATAAGAAAAATAACTGTTTGTCTAAACCAGTGGTTTTCAACCTTTTTGACTCGTAGGCCCCCCATTGTCCAACATAATATCTAAAGGTCCCCCATATTGGCTAAGATATTTCTATGGAGTCAATAATGTGCCATAATTAAACAAACAAATCCAGCATTTTGCAAACAAACTCGATCTGCTATGCAAAGGAAAACTCGATTCGCAAACAAACAGAAAGCAATGTGCAAGTACAAAGGTCAATTTGAGTGAAAATGCAGTGAAGTAACACATATGCATTGTGTTTTGCAAATAGAAATAAGTGAGCCTAGATCATATTTCACAAATAAATACAAACCATCCTACAAATTGCATGTAACCTTTGAACAAATACCAAATCTATTGCATAAAAATGCATATCTGTCTGTTATGATTGTGAGACACTTGGCTTTTTATGAGATCTCTTGGCTCGATTTTCTCACAAATGTGTCCAGAAGATTTTCTCACAAATGCAGTTGAGCAACTTCCTCTTCTAAAACAGTAGATGGCGCTAAGATAGGGGATTAATTTAGCGCTAGTCTCCCAGGAAAAGCACTGATTTGAAATTTGGCTTTGCCTACAGCTGAGGAAAATGACCAGTGAACAGGTGTGTTTCTGTCTTACTTTATCTATAATTAACCTTTTTAAGGTTTTATTTTGCAAAATTTGATTACATATCTAGACAGAAATCCACAGTAGCACTTACAATTCACTCTCTCTAGGATAGGGGAATCTATAAGCTGAAAGCTCTGCCATTATATGTTGCTTTTTTACATTTTTGTAAAAACGTTACATTTTCTGAACGAGTCTATTTCTTTCGTTCTCCATAAATTAATGAGAACATTTATATATTTAATTGAAAGGAGGGTCCCACTTATTTATTTACTTCGTTGGAATTCAGTCAGCTTAACTGTTAATGTAATAAAACAATTAATGAACAAAACAAACTATATACAATTGTTTCTTAACTTGCCTGTGACGTATGCAGTGCCCAAATTATTATTTTGGACAGACAAATGAAACCCTCCTTTCAATTAAATGAAATGTTCTCATTAATTTATGGAAAACGAAAGAAATAGATTCGTTCAGTGTAGACATAATCACTAATTTAGTCATTTCGTATGCATCCGATGCAGAAAAAATGTAAAAAAGCAACATTGCTTTGATGATGGCAGAGCTTTCAGCTTATAGATTCCCCTATCCTAGAGAGAGTGAAGTGCTACTAAGTGCTAATGTGGATTTCTGTCTAGATATGTAATAAACATTTTGCAAAAGAAAACCTTAAAAAGGTTCATTATAGATAAAGTAAGACAGAAACACACCTGTTCACTGGTCATTTTCCTCAGCTCTGGCAAAGGCAAGTTTCAAATCAGTGCTTCTCCCGGGAGACTGGCGCTAAATTAATCTCCTATCTTAGCGCCATCTACTGTTTCAGAAGAGGAAGTTGCTCATCTGCATTTGTGAGAAAATGCTCAATGGTGTTTTAGCCCCCAATGGCTCCTTAGAGGCAGCTAACCCTAACCTCAACCATAAACCTACCCATCCCCTCGCTGCCTGGAAGGCGCCGTTGGGGCTAAAAACACCAAACACCTGAGAGGATCTGCCTGGACACATATGTGAGAAAATCGAGCTGAGAGATCTCATAAAAAGCCACGTGTCTCACAATCATAACAGACAGATATGCATTTGTATGCACTAGATTTGGTATTTGTTCAAAGGTTACATGCAATTTGTAGGATGGGTTGTATTTATTTGTAAAATATAATCTAGGCTCAATTATTTATATTTGTAAAACACAATACATATTTGTTACTTCACTGCATTTTTCGCTTAAATTTACCTTTGTACTTGCACATTGCTTTCTGTTTGTTTGCGAGTCGAGTTTTCATTTGCAAAGCAGATCGAGTTTGCAAAATGCTGGATTTGTTTGTTTAATTATGGCACAATATTAACTCCATACATTTCCTCTCGTATTTTTGCTCTAATTATTTTTATTTTAGTGACAGAAACTTGTAGAGTTAATTTTGTATTGTTACAATGTCAGTAGTATATGTAAATTAACAATGTTTTCTCTTTCTCCATTTACATCCATGTTTATTCATGCAAAACATGTCAAAGCTCTATTGCTTTCATGAAAACTGCAGATTATACTTTTTGTATCCCCACCCACAGACAGTCAGATCGACAGAGCGTTATTAACAGAACATTTATTGTAAGGGTAGGTTTATCACTAATAATTGTATTGTACTTTGTCTACTCTTTAAACAGCATTATGGTAAAAAATGGACACTATGGGAACAGCTTTCTTACCTGTACGCAATGCCGTTTTGCTTTGGGGGTTGGGCGGAATTTTCAGTTTTTTACCCTCCGTTTGGCCTAAAACACTGTGTTCGTTGTCATCCAGTTTGAAATGGAAACTACATGAAGACTACAGATTTTTTTTTGTAGCAGTGTTCTCTCCATATTTACACTTATTTGCAGCCTTTAGCCCAGGGGTTCTCAACTCTGACCCTCAAGGTCAACTTTCCTGCAGAGATTAGCTCCAACCTTCAAAATCAAACTTTCAGCGCTGCTTTTAAGTCCAATTTTTATGCCCTACCCTCGATGACTTCTCTCCATCTCGGGGATAAATTAAGTTAAAATAAGTCCAAACTGCTGTGACGTCACAATCTCAACCTTTGTAAGATATAAGGCAACATTTTAACCGCATTAAAGCTTTTTTTTTTTTTTTTTTACCAAATCCTTACGTTTAAAAGTGTAATTCAGCAATTTCTGGCAAGGTCACGAATGAATCCATCTGTTATATTCTTCACTGCACGGGAAACGAAGGACACATTTGGAGGCTGCATTTGAAGGAGCCTTAGAATCGGGACAGCCTTCGTCACGCAGCTGTTACACAATCGGCCTTTGAATGTGGCCTTCGAAGGATGCAGCCTCTGAATTGGTATAAAGCTACTGAGAAGGCTCGCTCCATCTGTCAAAATCTAAGGGTCGAGGGTCTGTTGAACGCGGCGGAGATTCCCCCAAGGGGAAGTGCAATTCAACACCATTATGACTAAAAGTTTGCTAAGACGTAATATAGCAAATATAGTAAATATATAAGGCGATCTGAATGGTCAAGTCTAAACATAGCAGACTGGGAGTGGCCTTGGACGTCAACATGCCCAGTGCATTATGGGTGTTGACGTTTTCCTACCTATAGGGCAAAAGGGAAGATAACAGCCTTTTTTCTGTTTTCTTTAGCCATTTAGCACCGATTTAGCACCGATTTAAATTTTTCCCCCGCCTTTCTACTGCATAGGCAGCCAAGTTGTATTGAAAGCCATTATGCCAGCGATGAAGTACCCCCTTTAAGTTTTCATATAATTCATTTTAAGTCCTCCTGTAGACTCTTTAGAAGATTGCAGAGGCCCCAAAATGGGTCCTTGTACCCTAGGTTGAGAACCACTGGTTTAAACTAAATTAAATAATTGGCAAGATGTTTTATGCTTGATTGCTTGCTCTTTCTCTTTTTATGCTATTTCCATGCTTGAACCAAATTTCAGCCTGATAGGTCAAAAAGGTTATGCACACTCACTGGTAGAAAGCTTGGTTTTCCACCCCACACTTCCATAAATGCTTGCAGGCCTCAGGTGTTGGAGCAAAGTAAGTCAAGATGATCTTCTGATCCTTAGTAAAGGTCACAGGAGGTCAGTAAGTGAAATTATTTACTTGTTAAATAGAACAGGTTGGTTTCCTGATCAATTCCTAGGTCCTGTATCAGTCTGCATTCATCTTACTTTTGACCATTTGTTCTTCTGCATAACCTGGGGCTGCCTTGCTGTCACCTACCTCTTGATAAGTTGCATATATATGGAATGTCTTTCCTTCGAACTTTAGTTTGGTGACCTCGTTCCTGTACAATATGACAAAATACTGTCAAAGTTATTCATATACACAGTCATTTGATCTTGACTACTAAGCAAATGAAAATGATATGCGAGATTAATTTCGCCTCTCACCATTTGAGGAAATGAATCCTCCTGTTCCCCTGCAGTACCACAAAGCCAAAGGGGGTAAATGCAAGAAATGCTGCATTCCCAGACACATCCTGTCATACAGAAAAAATTCAAACATGTTTTTAAATCTGTGTGTTTACACTTCTTTGTGAATGTAACAATTCAGCTTAAAAGACTTTCAGTTCAGACACTTGTGTTGAAAATCATTTCCTGTATATGAGCAGCTGATACATTTGGATACTGACTTTGCAGGGGTGTGGATCTACTCCATATGTTTCTAGAGACTGAGCTTTCCTTAAGAAATTCATTTCAGATGTCTCAGGACTCTGGCCTCTGTAGGAAATAAACAGACTAGTTAATATTCTGTGTTTGTTCTGGGAGATAAATTTCATAAAATATATTTAATCTCTCCATTAAACACCAGCACAGCTTTAAAAAGAGTGACATACTGCATGTGACAGGCTAATTGAATGTAAGCTTACGTCAGCTCGGATTTGTGGATCTCAGCAATGCGGCGCTCCAGGCGCTCAGAATGCTTTGGAAAAAACTGAAACTTAGAGCTGTAACCTTCCGGATGCTTCCCTGGGTCATAATCGCCAATCTCAGCTAAAAAAAAAATTTGAGAAAGAATAAAACAAAAACAGTGTCATCTTGAGAGTCTTGTCTTACTGTAATGTCATTCATATAACATATAACTCTTGAGATGTCACAATTCAACAAATATTGTAAAGAATGGCTCCTGTGACTGTGGTTTGCTGTTACCCTGCAGAATAAATGCGGCCAATGCAGCAGCATCTGAACTTTTGCACAGGAGTCGGCCATGATACAAATCTCTTTTAATCTGTAGGAAGACATGGTATCTGAAAACAATGCAGAGTATATATTGAACTGTCAGTGTGTTAATCATACATACATCAGATAATTGTAAGACTCTGTAACTTGTCTAATATGATTTCCTATAGATTCTTTAACTATGTTAATTATGAATAATAATGGACTCCATGTTAATGAGCAGTACCTAGTGATCTCTTCTTTAAGAGCTGCAGGGTCCGGAGGATAGAATTTAACACGCAAACACATGGTGTAGGGTGGCTGAGCTAGGGCACAAAATATCCATATGGATGTAATTAACCAGACAATATACATTTTCTGCCTTTTAGAAGGATATTTGAATGAAAAGATTATTCTTTTCACAACATGCACACAGTGTAAGAAGGATTTTCCACATACAATATGACTTACATCTCATTTGTTTGGTAATTGGCTTGCTGAATTCCAGCCAGTGCTGAAACAACAAAATAAAACAGAAATGATGTCTAGAATACAGATAGAAATTCCAGTTTAACACATTGCTATGACTATCATTGTCAACTGATGACTGTTCACAACATTACATATCGATTGCATCACCCCTTGCAGCTCTTCATCTGAATCAGCATGTGATCTTTGGGTGTCTTGCTTCAAGCTCAAACACAAACATTAACATTGCTTTTATCAGGCATGGTTATTATATATATATAATACTAGCATGAACCTTAGTCAGGGTAGATACCATATTTAAATTGATGGGACATAGATGAAGGCTGCGATGAATATACAGTCAATTTGTTGTGCTGTCTGAAAGTCTACTTTTTCACAATCCATGGTTTGTGTTTTGTTGACTGGATTATTATTATTTATTTTTTTTAAACATTTTCAATTACATTGGCTGAATAATCAACATCAAGGCACCCAACATTACAACCCATTGAACCAACTGTATGGTGAGGTGGTTAAGATAAAGCGCACAACGGAGGCGATACTAAGGAAGACTTTAATCTAGAAATAAACATGAAATAGTACAACCACATAACACTCAAATAAAAATATATATGATACAAGACAAGGAACATGGAGAAACAGATCAGGGAAACGAGACAGCTGGGGCAAATTAACTCAATGACAGTAACCATAGTAACTTACAAGATACAGCTGAACCAAAAGAACTAATGGAGTGGCTAGAAACTAAACAATGAACGCAGAGGAAGAGCATGCAGGTGAGGGCCAGGGAGGATGATGGGAAATGTAGTGACCGTAACACTCACAGCCTTGTTTTTATTTGTGTAAAATTAAATATGGTGTCCACCTTAACTATCACCTTACCACCTTAACACCTAACTATGTCCAATCTCAGTCAAAATATAAAAATAACCATTTTCCACTTAGTACACTATTAACAGCTCATTTTATATTTATACTATAGAAACTCACTCGTTGCTTGTCTGGGTCCACAAATCTGATGCCAAAGTAGTCTTTCTCCAATAAGTTTAGATAATGGCAGACCTGCTCAAACAGCCATTGACCTTTTGCATCCCTCTGGAAAAGAGAGACACAGGAATCAATGTGACAATGTTTGTATACAGTTTTTGGATCATATCAGTTCTACAGTATATTGGACATAACTCAACTTCTTTTGCTGACCAGTGTAGTGGGTAACACATTACAAGTAGCATAAGTTATGTAATAGTTATGAATGTATAATGTCATTGTTATTATGAATTTTTGTTTTGTTTGTATTGTTGATGTATATTTCTATTTATGTGTATTGTTGTCATAGTGAATGAATGTTGTATGATTGTTGGTTATTTTTTTTGTTAGTTTTTATGTTACTGGCTTAGGGACTGCAGATGAAAAATAGTATCTTTTTACTAATTCTGGCATATTTACATGGTGTATTTTTATACAACAATGTACATGAATATGCATGGTCCCTATTAAATAAACTAATAAATTAAAGTTATGTAACCGGATTACTTTTTTCAAGTAACGAGGAAAGTAACACATTACTTTTAAATTTACAACAAAATATCTGAGTTACTGTACTTTTTTGTTACTTTTTAAGTGACTTTGTTTTCCCATTTATTGACTGACAGCTCTCCAGTCCCCATGGTGAGAGAAATCGGGAGTAAAGGTGCAGAGGCGTTGTGTGCGCTGTGTAAATATGATGGTTATCCTTCGATGATCCATGATTTTTGTTGCTGAAGTAAGAATGTTGACCTTTCTTCTCCTGTGTCATTTCACTTTTTTGGTGTGAAAGAGCCTTGATATTTGTCAAAAATTTTACTTTTGTTTTTTTGCAATAACAACCTACCAAGCCCAGCCCAAGTGAGAAAAAGTAATGCAAAATAACGTGCAACATAACTTTCCATAAAAAGTCACTAAGTATCACATTTAGTTACTTTTTTAGGGAGTAAATTAGTTTCACAAGTTACTTTCCCAAACACTGTTGCTGACATCCCATTTAGTGTAAGGTAAATATGCCTTAACAATGTACTCTTTCAAAAACAGAAATTGTTGCACTTGAGCAGTTGTTTTATAAAGTAATTTTCCCACATTTTTCCAAACTATGTTTTGTAACCAGTTTTCACATAAAAAAAAATATATATATATATATATTAGTGCTGTCAATTTGATTAAAAGCATCTAACATAACCGTTTTTGTTAACATAATATATTTGTGTATATTAGCCTACAGTATATACAGTCTATACTGTATATATACACACATATATATTTATATATTTATATAATATATATAGATATATAAATAATGCAACAACAATGCAGCGTATAGGTTACCAAAATCTGTTGCCCCTCTCTATTTAATACATAGGCCTAATGGCTTAAATGTTACCCAAATTCACACTGGTGATGACTAACCTATTGTAATTTATATCCTAGAAATATTTTTTGCCTGATGTGAACAACTGCAGATATACTCAGTATCACCAAATCCGACAACACAGCATTATAGGTTATCTAAATCTGTCACCTCATCTATAGCAGTTTATCCTGATGTGAACAGCTGCAGGAATACAGCAGGGTCACCAAATCCGACAAGGCAGCATAACAGGTCACCGAAATATACACACAATGGCTTTAACGTTACCTAAATTCACACTGGTGATGTCTAATCTCCTCCCAGCAGGCACACAATGTCATAAGACATTGATATTTTGTTGTTTTTAGGTTGTGTTGTAAAGTTACTAAATTCCAACGTCTCCTTAACTTCATAATGGTGATGTCCACACAACGTCAAATTCAAACATCATTCATATGTTCAATGAAAGCAGCCACCTCATGCAGCCACATCTGTTTCTTTCTGCACCAAAGCTTGTTCTCGCGTAAAATCCTTTCAAAAGTGCGTTTGTTCCGAGCTATTCCATGCCTTTCCATTCCATGCTTAATAAGGCAAGAATTTCATCATTAGTAAAACCATGTTTAAAATACTCCTTGTTCACAATTCATCCTGTGTCGGGTTACGTCAGATCAATGAGCTTGCAAGTCATAACTTAGATTTAGTTATGTCATCATTTCGACTTAGTTATGTCATCATTTTGATTTAGATATGTCATTATATTAACTTTTTATGCATGATTTTTTTTTTTTTTTTTGTGGCGGAAATGGGCTTCCATAGCTCTGAAGAACTGTTTGTGAAGAATTTGTTTACATAAATTTACTTCTACCAGAAAGACTCGGGAGATAGAATGATGTAACAAAGCATTAATTTATTGACAGCCCAGCAAGCAATTATTTATAAAGTTCTTTGGCATAGGCCCTGTCCGTAGTGCATAATCCGAGGGTAGCGGATCTGCTGAAGACGAAGGCAGGGGCACAGCCGACCCCCTGGGAGGTATGGACAGGACCATCCTGGTGGTGGTGGGGAGGGTGGAGGTAATTGTTTGCGTCAGCGTCTGCGAACTCAAACATGTGTAAGTACCGATCTTTTATACTGCAAGTATTAGGACATGATTGGATAGATGTGAAGGAAATAAGTGACGTAGTAATTGAGTCTTCCTGGCAGAACTTATGCTAAAGCTTTCATATCTGAATAATGAAACAGTTTTGGAATCAATAGTCGTGTGAATTAGTGACAATTTTGTAGATGTTTCAGTTTCAGATGTTGGATGTTGACCGATTTTCATTTCCAACCAAAATGCAACGTCTGTTCGACGTTGGATATTGGCCTCAATTTGACATTGGGTTCTGACATCAACCCGATTTTCATTTCCTACCAAAATGCAACGTCTGTTTGATGTTGGATGTTGACGTCAATCTGACACTGGGTTCTGATGTCAACCCGATTTTTATTTCCAACCAAAATCCAACGTCTGTCCGACTTTGGGGTCCAACGTCAATCTGACGTCATATTAACGCCCGGTGCCTGCTGGGCTATGTTTCATACCCGAATAACATTACTATTTTGTCAAATTTCACTATAATTTACTCAATTTATGAATCAAGACAAGAATGTGATGAGACAAGAAACATTATAGGAGCATATTAGGCATTAGTTTTAAAGTTTAATGAACCTTCAGTAAAATAAATAGGTAGATTTACACCCAAATAATTTTTTTACCAAAACCAAAATTAAACTTTTCATTTAGCCCAAAACCAAAAATAAAGTTTTTTCACTTTCAGAAAAGAGATACAAAAGCTGTCACTGGAACTGTATCCTTTCAAAAGTGTACACCCTTTACCCAGAGATTTTCTTATTATTGGGAGATGAGAGGGTCTGTGGCTCTTAACATTGGAAAAAGTGTAACTGCTAATTTAGATCACATGAGACACCTCAGCTATTATTATCATATTATGGCAGTGACGTCAGTGGCCAGCGTTCAGAGTTTTATGACAGTCAGTTGTAGTTGTTGCACAATGTTTCTTGTGGATTTGTGTTTTCGTTTTGTGAAAAATGTTCTATATTTGATGTTATATCACTTGTAAACATACAGTTAGGACTGCAATGTTTGTGGAATGTGCTTTCCCAGGCTTTACTGAGCGGAAAAAAGAGCACCTTCATTAATTTACCTTTATTCTTTAAAAAGCGCTATCATTATTAGGCATAGAAGTCAAAAATCATTACAATTCAAGTCTAATTCATTTGTTGAAACCTGGAAGCCAGAGAGCCACATCATTATTATTATTTTATTTTTTTCCGTTAAACAACAATATAATACAATATTTATAATTAAATTATTAATTTTCTCTTTATTCATTCAAATGCTTTATATATGCCATCATGGTGCATGGCAGTCATAGTCATTCAAGTCTTATTATAATTTGTAAAACCTGAAAGCTAAAGAAAGAAAGTGTCTCGGTTACTATGTAATCCTAGTTCCCTGAAGAGGGAACGAGATGCTGCGTTGAAATGCTGTGGGAACGCCTCTGCGTGATTGCGTCATGAAGCACGTAGGAAACCAGTCCAATGGCGTGGTGACGGAACGCCATGTGACGTCATCGACCAGGAACTATAAAGCACACCTGAACCAAACAGCGCCAGCTTCTGATAGGCTGAAGCAAGTCGATCACGGGCATGCCGGGAGTATGGGAGGGTGACACAGCGTCTCATTCCCTCTTCAGGGAACTAGGGTTACATACGTAACCGAGATGTTCCCTTTCAAGGGAACTCGAGTGGGAACGCTAATACCCACGCCGCCATAAGAGCAAGTGTCTGTCTTTGTGAAATCAATGCTCACATCTAGGCGAAAGCACCTGCGCACCTGAATTTGGTGCAGCCATACTGTGTGTACAGCCAAAAGTGAAGGCTGACTGGCCAACTCATAAGCAAGTGAGATTGCCTCAACCATCTATGCTTAAATGCGGGGCACCCCTCTATGGGTACCCCAAAGCATACAAACAGTGTTTAGACTTTCTCTACAGTTCTGTGGACGTAAGCATCTAAGGCCCTTACTGGGCAGAGCAGATAAAGAGTAGGTAAAGGCCTGTAGTACTCTAGGTCTTACAGTATTAGTAGGAACCTTAGGAACTTAACCTGGTCTTAGGGTGAAGAAAATCCTTTACCATACCAGGAGCAAATTCCATGCACGAGGGAGATACCGAAAGTGTTTGAATGTCTCCAATTCTCTTGAGAGACGAAATAGCGAGGAGAAAGACAGTCTTTAGAGAGATATTCTCAGAAACTTCCTCAATGGGCTCGACCCTTCTAGTACAACAGCCAAGTCCCATGTCGGCACCCTCGTGCGGACTGCTGGCCTCAGCCTCAAAGTGCCACAAAGGAAACAAGTTATTAGTGGGTGTCTCCCCAAAGATACTCCACTCAAAGGGATGTGGAAAGCAGCTAGGGCCGCCACGTACACCTTCAGTGTGAAGGGGGAAACCCTGCGGAGAAGTGCTCCTGCAGGAACTCCAGCAGGATCTCCAGCACTGCACCGACTGGGCAGTTAACTGGGTCAAACTGGTTCTCTCCACACCAGGAAGTGAAAAGTCTCCACTTCAAGGCATACAGTTTCCTTGTGGATGGAGCTCTGGAGTGGAGAATGGTCTCAGCAACCTCAGTTGAGAGACCAGAACTTATGAGCTGGGCCCCCTCAGAGGCCAAGCCCACAGTTTCCACAGTTCTGGGTGGGGGTGAAAGATCGACTCACTCGCCTGAGAGAGTAGGTCCCTCCTGATCGGAATCTCCAGAGGAGAGCCGTTGAGGAGAGACACTAGGTTCACAAACCATACTCGGGCTGTCCAGAACGGGGCTACTAGCAGTAGACTGGCGAACCCTTTCCAGAACTCCTGGGAGCAGAACAATTGGGGGAAATGCATACAGATGTGATCTCGGCCACGTCTGCACCATAGCGTCCAACCGGATGCAGGGCTGGATGGCTGAGTGAGAACCATAGTAGACAATGTGTGGTCTCTTGGAATGCGAAAAGGTCGGCCTTTGCTCGACCAAATTTCTCTCAAAGGAGCTCGACCACCTTGGGGTCGGCTTGTGTGCACTTTTTTCACTCCTCCCCACACTGCAGCCGCCTACTCTCGCATACATTTCAGGCGAGGCAAGGCGCATCTCAAACAAGCCTATTATGTTGACCCAAAATCTACGCGCTGCCTCAGCAAGCACGAGATCCAAGCTAGTTAAGACTCAACAGGGGCAGAGCTAAAACTTCCTTTATAGTGTGTGTGTTTTTCTACACATAGGGAACAATAGGCTTGTTTGAGATGCACCTTGCCTTGCCTGAAATGTAGGTGAGAGTAGGCGGCTGCAGTGAGGGGAGGAGTGAAAAAAGTGCAGGCAAGCCGGACAGTTTTCTCTTCTCGCAGTGGATCTGACACCTGTGAGATCAAAGGTGGATATCGCGGGATTCACGGGATTCACGCTCGTGCACGGTGTTGCTAATAAACTGGATGTAATTTAAGTTCTGTTGCTTTTATATGAAAATAAATACAATGAACAAGACACCCAAAGTACTTTAATTCGATTCCAAGTACGTGTTTATCAATCATTTTTGCTTTAATACAGACATGTGTTTTTATATTTATTTTTTAAAATAAAAATTACATCACATAACCCATATCACACTGTCAGATAATTTATTTACATATAACGTACTGTATGTATACACATAAAACATGATATCAAAGTTTTAAAATCAAACATTTTAAAAGAGAACAATACATCACGGTTGTTTAAACCAATGAGCATTAAGCTGTGTCGTCAGCAAGTCGTTTCCCATGGTGCTTTTGATCAGCACAGTCGATGGAGAGCAACTGCACGCTACTGCAGAATCCGACGCGTGCGCCTTGCGGTCGTGAGAGTTTTTTGACATACGTCAGCATGACATCAGAGCAAGGCGGACCGCACTCGGACGCATTTCTAACCGGCATGCATCTCACGGTGATCACCGGTGATCGGTTCTGCGCAGATTTTGCTCATCTCAAACAAGCCTTTTATTATGAATGAAACTGTCAGCCCACACTGACGTGCATGCACCGCAGCCAAACATACATTTTAACCACGTCTATACCCGCCCGTAATGTTGTGAGGGCAGGGAGGGACACAATTCAAAAGGCTGTTTGCTTCACATGAAGTGGCGAGTCTGTTTCGATAACTACAACATTCAGCTCCTCCGAACTGGATAATTGCAGTATCGTTACCTCATTCGGGGTGGAAGTAACCGCAAAGCGTGCTCCCCGAGATGAGACACTGGACCTGGCAGGTGAAGGCAGAGAAAGGGCGAAGCCCATCTCTAACCCCTCTGCCAGATCCATTTGTGAACCCCGCAACTTGAGCCCTCCTCAAAGAGCGATCGGCGGGAGCACTGTGTTCTCACAACAATGCTTATATTCACCCCCCTCGAGGGCTGATTGAGCATGCTGCGCTCCCAAACGAACAACACACAATACATGTGTATCCCCACCCATGATGTAGATTGGGTAGGGATGAACACACTATTGAAATGTTGTTCGCTCGCCATTATACTTTTTTTTTTATATATATATATATATTTATTGGTGAAAACTCCTGCCTAGCAAATTCAGACAAAAAACACCAGGACATAGATTCACATAGAGCGCTGTAGAGTGCATAGAGCACAAGACACAGAAGATGACACTGTTTGGTTCAGGTGTGCTTCCTGATCGCTGACGTCACATGACGTTCCGTCATGCCATTGGACTGGTTTTATACATGCTTCATGACGCAATCACGCAGAGGAGTTCCCACAGAGCGTTTTGACGCAGCTTGAGTTCCCTTGAAAGGGAACATCGATATTGTTTATTTTCTTTTGACAATACACAATATCATTCAATATTACACAACACCTATTATTAAATACTACTACACATTTGCTGGTGGTAATGCCGTGAATGAGTCTTACCTGTCATGACATTCCCCACTCAGCCTTCTCTTAAAAAATAAAAATTTTATCATAGTGAAATCTACATATAGTTTTCAATGAAAGTATTGTTTAGTTTAAAACATATTGAAGATTAGCGAACAGGCTGTCGATTCATTAAATGATTAGCTATTTCCTCACAAAACTGTTTATTCAGTGTGGTGATATACATTTTTAAAAAATGGCCTTTTGTCTCCTTCCCTGCATACAGCCAAAGCAGGAGCATTAGCTTTAGCCGTTGCGATTTTTTGGCTAACGGTTGGAGGCTTGCCTTTTAGTGACTTTGCTTTACCCTTTTTTAGGTACACTTTTGTACCTAGAGTGCATAATAGTACCTCAAAGCCAAAGGTACATATTGGTACCAAAAGTGTATATTAGTCCCTAAATGGAACATACCACAAGTAACATTAATAATCAAGTAATTATACAAATTGATTTAATAATCAACACTCAAATAAAACGTTATTTATAAGTTGTACAATCATTTAAATTGCACATAATACTATTAATAATAGAATTATGTTTCTCCTCCCATTTTTTATTGCAATATTATCATTAATAGGTGGCATGTGTGCTACAAACAATGTTTAGTGAGTTGACGCATCATTGGAAAACAGTATAGATTAAAAGAATTATCTTGAGATTTAAGAATCCATATCAGTATTGATTTAAATCGAGAAATCTATATTTTCCACACAGCTAACATTTACCTGTTGTGGTCTATCCATGTTGTGGCGCGAAATAGACACTGATACAGACAAAACGACCTCCACTGTATGGGGATTCTTGTGTTGATTAAGGCAATCTTGCTGTTAGGGGAATGTGTCTCTCTAAACATCATTGCTGAATGAGGTTTTTTGTTATAGTGGTGAAAAGATTTTTATGCCAAGCCCTGGTTGTGGCAATAATTTCAGTGGGAGTCAGAGGACAATTAAGGAGAGAGGGTGTGAGCATTTGGCCTGCCTTCTGCTTAATATTTCAGAATCTCTCTGGAGACATCAGAGCTCAATCAAATATTAACAATCACACAGCACTTTGAAGGCATCTTAGAAAGCTTTAGAGCTGTGTGATAGAGGAAAGTCAGATTTTAAAATAATCATTGCCTGCAAAAAGCAGTTCAGGAAGGCGAGGGATCAGGGTCACAACAGCAGCTTTCAGGACTAAACAGACAGATGTGAACTAGCAGACTGGCTTATCAGACATTATAAGCACTAATGTGGAGTACTTCCCCGGTTCAGCACATGTATGTATACAGTATAACACATGGGTGGAAAAACACCAGGAGATGTTATACACAGCAACATCTGCAAGTCGTGCAAGATCGTAAATAAGGCAAGTATTTTGTTTGTTTTTTATAAGTGTGCTTATGACTGGAAGAGAGGCAGAGTTCATGTTAGAAAATACAAGTAATGTCTGACACTAGTAATCTCAGTATGTACTCAGATCTCTATTCACTCGAGATTAAATATTTAAATCAGCTCCATATCAGCATCTCAAACAATATTAATAAATTATTCCTTTCAGGTCATGAGAAGGGAATATATAGTGAGAGTTAAAGGTGTGATTTGTATGCGTGTGTGTGAATGTGAATGTGAGAGAAAAAGACTGAGGGATATAGATGGTTCATATGGTTCTCTTGGTGAAAAGCAGTCTCTGGTTATTGCTTGCTTGCTACTACTTGTAAGCCCGTCTAAATCGGCCCAATGGAGGTTTCTGATAGAACGGGTGAAGGTCTCTGCGTGTTACTGTCTTTACGCGAGGCAAAGTAATTTAATTCCATTTAAGCTTTTATCTGACTCCATCTGACTCTATTTTATCACAACCTCGAATTTAGGTTAGATTGCCAATTGGTTATTGGTAAATTATATAATAGTTTAGCAATACATTTGATTGTTCAAAACTCTTTACTTATATTTTACCCGTTCATAAGCTATGTCGCTCAGAGGTCCTCACGCCTTGTTTAATGTGGGTCTCACGATCGCAAACTCGCCAGCTTCGGTCACCAAACAGAGGTAATTGCTATATACCTGAGATTGGTCGCATTCACGCTTACACAATCAAAGATACGGTATAGCCCCCGTGATTGCATACACTTGAAATTAAACTAAAGTTTACTTCAGTAGAGGTATGGCCACTACTAAAGATAAATTAACCAAGTTTACTTGTCTTATAATAGCTTTGGATTGGCCATGCCGTGGTTTCCCACGTGCACTTATTTAAAGTAATTTTAAATTAAAACAGAGTTAAGACACACCCACATTTAGGTTGGTCAAGCAGCACTTTTGCTGCCCTAAACGGAAATTCACTTCTTGTCTTTGCAAAACACGTACACTTGATTTAGTGGCAAATATTAATCGTCACTAATCTGACGCAAAACTTGCGGTAACATACGAATCCGTTTAATCTACTTGGGAAAACAATTTCAGCCACAGTCGGACATTATAAAATACATGATGCGGAGTGTATGCAGGCACTAATTTGAGTTACAAATCACCACAAACCTTCTTCAGCATCTCCCTAAATACTCAGACCAAGGCAGAAACCTCTTTTCAAATGTAAACATGAGTTCACAGTGAGAATTTGCATGAATCACGGTCCCAGACTTACAGGGGACAGAGGTTGATTTACATTGGGGCACACCCACAGCAGTTAACAAGATATCTCCAAACTCTCCACACCTTATTACCTTTTTGGTTTACCTCTGTGGGAATGAGAACTTTGTACCAGTCGCACTGAGACATTTCAAATGATACCAAACATGTATAATACTGTATGATAATTGTTCATATTAAACCATATTTGTGGGTGAATTCAGGTAGGGATGGGTGAAGGGAATGATGTGTAAATTGGTAGGTGATCAACTCAAGTGTGATCATGTCTCGAATGGGGATGGTAATATTAGCAAGAGAGTTCACATGTTAATTTCCTTTGTTTTCTCAGAGACTAGCCCTCTCTTCCAGTTCTTCCAGTTTCTCCAGTCTTACATACTTGACACCAAAAAATAGTATTGTAAGGAGAAGAACTATTTTCTTAATGAAAACTTTTCCTCTCTCTTTTTTAGAACAGTTTTTCTTTTCCTTTTTAAATATTTTATATCCAAAACCCCAAACCTTCCACATCATGATTTAGACAGCTGCACTGGGACATGTATTGAAATCTTGCAATTAGGACAGAGTGATCTGAGTGACAAAATGATCTACACCTACCAGCATATGGCCAAGATTTACAGCAACATATTCCCCTATTTTCAAGGCATGCAGTAGGTTAGTATCAAAAGAAAAATCAGTTTCAATTCTCCTATACCTTACAGTGAAGTCTATTAATTTGTAAAATGTCAATGCTGCTACAAGTCATATTCCTTGCTGTGTTTTTATGCACTGAGCAAATGTGATTTTTTTTTAATCCTATATGGAGTTTAATAACCTGTATTCACTATTTGCTTTTATTTTATGGAAAAGAGCAACATGAAAATTATGCTAAACCTTTCCTTTTTCTTTTCTTTTTTCACAGAAGAAAAAAGGCAAATGGGTTTAGACTGATATGAGGGTAAGTAGATCAGTCATCATTTACTTAATAGGTAAGTAAATGATGACTGAAATGAAGAGTAATTTTGAAAAACATTTTTCAAATTTTTTTCAAATTCAAATTTTTTTCAAATTCAAATTTTTTTCAAATTTTTCAAATTTTTTTCAAATTTTTCAAATTTTGAAAAACATTTTACATTATATGTACAGCCATGTGAGATGAATCCAGTTATATCAGTAGCTTAAATAAAATATGTTTTATTTTACAAGAAGCAAGCACTGAAACCGCGACTGCCATATTGGCCTAAAATGATCAAGAACTTAGAACTTAGCTCTTTCAAATACATACATACACACACACACACACACACATATAAAGGGCTAAGTTCTAAGTTCTTGATATATTGTATATTATACATAAATACACTGTATGTGTGTGCTTGTGTATATATATATATATATATACCATGTATTAATTCATACAAACATTTCATTGCATTTTGAAGTAACCAAGTAAAATCCCCTGAAACTTCTATATAAAGCATGTCTTCACAGAATGACTTGCATCCTGGTGTATTAATTTATTTTTTTCATCAAAGTGTAAATTCACCCTGACCTGGTTTATTTAATCATTTTATCTTTTAGTTGCATTGCTTAATGATCAAAAATAAAGGAGAAAACCACTATTACGTACAGAATATAACAGCAAGTTCTCTTATAACAAAATGCTGCTGGTACATCTTTATATTTAACCATCCAAGTCATATAAGACAATACAGTAAGTGATTTCAATGAGTAGGTGAATTTACATTTATTAATTTAGTAAATGCTTTTATTCAATTGAATGAATTTAATTTATTTTCATGTATTTGGCAGATTTAAGGTATTACTTAGATAAGTTAACATTATTTGAGCTACAAGAATTTGTATTGAACACTTTTAGAGAAACCAAAATAAAAATAAAGATCTTTTTCTCTTTTGATATATTCTGCACATCACATTTGTATGTCTTTTATCATGAACAGAATGAAATCTCTTTTACTCTTTTTTTCTCTCATTCTTATTGTTCATGGTCATGTGTCGATTTAGAAGATTTAGAATGACTGACTGTGGAGTTTGATCTGATGAGGCAGGGGAACTAGCCATACCCTACGGTCATTTTACAAATTACACAGTTAGTTGAGTTTATAAATGCCCTCCACTCTTCTTCTTATTACTCTTCAGCACAACAACTGCTGGACTACTCAGTAAAAAAAAAAGAAATTAAATTTCCAATAACATTTCCAAGCCGTAATACATGTACAATAGAACAAGGATATTTCATTCCACACTACACATGAACACATTTTTGTCCTCAAAAGTATACTGTTTAGTAGCAGGCAAGCAATAACCTCAGGCAGTTGCATAAACATAGCCATTATGTAAAGACTATGACTTAAGTACTAGTATCACTTAGTCAAGGGGCAGTCAGTCTTACTTTTTGGTATCAAATTAGACCAATCTAAAAAAAAAATTGTAACTGACTTGATAAAGTTATGTACTGTATGAACCTTAAAGGTTCGGTCTTTAGGGAAAGTCTTAGCAGTTTATGCCTCCTTTTTACCAAGAGAACCATTTATGGACCATATCTCTCATTCCATGTCACTTTCTTTCTTTTTCTCTCTCATGTGCAAACACACACATACAGTAACACAAATCTCACCTTCAACTCTCACTATAGGTTTCCCTTCTCATGACCTGAAAGGCATAATTTATTAATATTGTTTATGTAGCTGATATGGAGCTGATTTGAATATTTAATCTCAAGTGAATGGAGATCTGAGAACATATACTGACACGCTGTCAGACATTGCTTGTAGTTTCTGACATGAACTCCGCCTTTCTTCCAATCATGAGCACACTTATAAAAATACTTGCCTCATTTACCATCTTGCAGATATTGCTGTTTTTCCACCCATGTGTCATACTGTACTTGCATGTGCTGAACCAGGCAAATGAATACAATAATACAATACCATTGCCATTGTTATTTGACAACATGAAATACAATACCATTGTTTTCATTCCTCAAAGGATTTGATTATAATTTGTGTTATAGAAAAAGAGATGCCATCCCCATGAAAACAACGGCAAATCATAATGCCTCATGTTCATGTATGCTACTGTGAGATATGAAAGAAAGAGAAGCAATTAGATACTGCAAACTGAGCAAGATGTGCCTTCCTGAGGACATGCCCTCAACAACTGGTACTTTCATTTCAAGTTAATTATGACTCTGAAATGCTAATTAGAACAATGCAGCCAAAATAGGATAAGTCAAGAGCGGTACAGTGGACAAATTATATAACATTTTACAAGTGAATTATCTGAATAGTTGACGTTTGACAGACGTGTAGTATGTGTGGCCAAACAATAAGCAGTGAAATATAGCTGAGAGGCACCGCTGACCTACACAAAGGTGAGCTCTGTAATGAAGGTATATGTGTGAGTGTCTCAGATATCTGGTCTCTTGATGTGTGACTGCCAGGAGTCAAACGCAGTCAGCAGTCTCTCAAAAGAGAGAGGCCATATTTCACTAATAAGCATTTCATCACTAACCAAACTCCACTGTCCTGATCAATCAATTACAGAGGACGATCCCAAGTGGGACAGGGGCGGAAAGGACAGAAGAGGATTGTCTCTGTTTGCAATGTCTAGCCGCCATGTTTGAATGAATCCTGTGAAACAGACGGGTATGTGTGTTTGCACACGTGTGCTTATATCCTGTCTGACGAGAGCAGGAGCAGCTGGGAACCGATGATGGAATCGGCCTGTTGCCATGGAGACCACAGCATCACACAGAATTCCAAGGACAATGGAATGTCACAATCTGATGCTGATATTCCCAGACATACCACAAACATGAGCTCACACAACTAGTACCAAGAATGACCACCAAATTCACTATTCCAAGAGTTAATGTTTCATGTTGGCAAATATATAACTTATACACAGAACACTTACTATTTCAAATCCATTAACTTCTTTTCTTGGAAAAATAATTTGTTCCAGTGTTTAAGAATTCTGCCTCAACTGAGCTCTGAACATAATCCTTTAGTAACTTGTGCAAGTGGAGTTCAGTCATGGTAAACTGTCCCACCAAAATGAGTTTCAGACACATCAGCACACACATATATATATATAAATATATATATATATATCCCCAAACCCTGGGTTGAGCCATTTTTTAGGGTTATTTTTTCTGTGTTTGGATAGTTTTTGTGTTACCCAGCTCCTGGGTCAGACGTAACAACCCAGTGATTGGGTAGTTTTTGTGTAACCCGGATACTGGGTCAGACATAACAACCCAGGGGTCGAGTTATTTAGTGCGGGCTTTTTGCGACCTCTTCAGGAGAGAGCAGTGCAGCTCTGTCAAATTGGTGAAGGTTTGTGTACATTTTATTTTAGCTATAAATTCGTTATTGTGCTGTATATTGTTTAATTTTATGCAAAGCAACATCCAGCGGCGTGATGTGAGTCACCTACACGAGTGTCATGTGACTCGCGTCGGTCTTTTCACGTGATTTCTTTGTATAAAAGTTTATGATTTTATTCAAAAAGATACAGAATATATATTTAGGATGTTAAAATATGTCCTCAGAGCTGTTCACTGTTTGTTTATGGACAGGTTATGGGGCCATTCACCGCATATTTTGGCTACGGTCTTAAGTTAGAAGTCGTCATCCCGTCCCAGTTAGAGATGAGTCCCACCTTAGGACCCAAGCAATCCGATTGGTTCAAAGCACATTTTATGGGTAATCGCTTTAGTGCCTGGTTACAAATCAGACAAAATCACTTTATTATATAAGACGTTTGAACTACGTTATAACGACCATTCATGTCTAAACTTATATGTTTTTCATATACTAGTATATAACCGAAGCTATAGATTGTAAAAATAAACATTTCTCGTTCTTAGTGTTTTTTAAGTTAGCTTACATATACAATTAAATTACTATACAATAGCTGTCTGTCTTTCTGTAAAGCTGTACTGTGAAAAGTGCTATACAAATAAATATATTACTTGATGGCAGAAAACTGCTAGACTACCTGCTTAAAATGTTTTTACAAACTGCTTTTATCTTATCTTGTACATGGCAGCGGGATTTGGAATGCTACATAAAGTTACCACATAAAGCTAAAACAGCTCACGTTAGCTACAAGAAGTTATCGCAAGAACAGCTTTAGATCAGGCATACGACTGGGGTCCTAAGGTGGGACTCATCTCTACGGTGCTGGGACTCATCTCTTCACCACACAGGTGTGGTGATGGGTTTTTTTTTTAGCGCCTGATTACAATTCCTACAAAATCATGTTATGATAAATGCTGTTTGAACTATAATGACCATTAATGTCTGTATTAGTTAGCTTAGCATAGCATACAGATACCCGAATTAGCCTGATAGCTTTATACACGCATCTTCACTTGTTCTACATTTACAATCATCTTTAAGGTAATTACATGTTAAATAAAGTGTTAAATGTCCAAATATATTTCAATTATAAAAAGAATGTAATGATGTTCAATTATTCACTTAATAGGCTATTGTTATTATTATTATTATTAATAATAATTAAACTAATTAACAGTTTATCAAGTGAAAGAAATGTTCAATTTGTTTTTTTATGCACTAGGCTATATAGTAACCTATATATATTTTTAAATTAATATCGTTCGTATATACTTAGTATAGGCTAATCAATAAGTGATAGTTGAAAGAGACCCGATTTCGGGGGAGGACCCGATTTGTTGTGACACCGGCACGAGAACAGAGACTGGTCAATTACACTTGAATTTCTTCTAAATGTTTTTATTTTTACTTTTAATATTTGTTAAATGAGCTTAAATGTAGGCAATATGTATTAAAAACCGATATATAATATGCTATACTGTAAAATATGATCGAAAATAAAGGAATTATCATGCAAACCAGTGGATGTGTGCAGTATTTAAAAAAAGTTTAGAGGATTTAAGTTAATCGGTAAACAATATTTATGTATGAAGTAAATAAAGAAGAAAGTATTATATAAAAAAATTAATCAACCCATTATGCTGGGTTAAATAACCCAGTTTGCTGGGTAACCCAACATGTGTCATGTCCTATTTTTACCCAGCCCTTGGGTTGAAAACAACCCAAAGTGGGTTGTTTTTAACCCAGTGTTTTTCTGAGTGAGAGCAGCTGCAAAGTACTAGGCATATTATAGCTTCTGCAATCTTTCAGCAACTGTTGTTGACTCTGAACATCTGTGAATAGCTCAGCCCAGGAGGAAACTCCTTAATAAAAACATGCCTATCACTTTCATTCCACCTGGGATATTTTCATTCTCTAGCTTTTCAAGGACAACATGTATATATATTTATACACACAAAACCACTGCTCTTCTTGGCAACTTAGCATCTCAGCCAATGATTTTGCTATGATATTAAGATGACTCATTATAACGATCCCAAACTTTGCTTTTAATTATTCACTTAATACAATGATGCAATACAACTCAATAAATGACATTAATGGCACATTCTAATCAATTAACTTAAAGCAATGAATCTCCATTCATGCTTTTGGGCTGCCTTAGACAAGTAGTGGAAACAAATGCATCAAGAAGACTGTATAGCCTATTGAAACAGTCTGGGAATCTGTCTAGAAACATAGCTGAATTGCACGGTAATGTGGCTTGTAGTAGCCTATGTTTGGCCAAACAAGAAGAACAGGAACAGCTAGTGAATCACCATTACAGTGTTGCACGTATATGCTACAACAATCTTTCAGCAGCTGTTATCGTGGATAGTTCGCCCCGTGAGGCAATTTCATGTATGAAACCTTTCCACTAGTGCCTCTTCCCACTGAATGTGACTCAGGTCTCTCGGGCTGGCGGCAGGCACTACGTGACAGGTGACCCGATACAGACGGGTCACCGAAACCAGCGCTGATTCATTCATCAAGGAAATGTCCTAACACGTTAATTAGCCATTACGCATTGCAGCCCTTGTGCAGTGTCCAGATTCGTACAGATGCTCGCGGATTTTCCCGCTTGAATGCGCAGTATCAGCAGCGCGAGCATTAAAGCACGTGTGTCGGTGATGGGGATAACCCGCTTGTGATGATGAAAACATGTTAATACTGACCTGAACCGTGCAAGTGTATTCCGAGTCGTCCAGCAGTCGCACTGTACAGTTGAATTCCCTGTCAAGAGTCCGATCGCTGCCACTCATCAGTCGGCTCAACATATTGGCCAGTCAGTACAGACGCACGAGCGTTTAGGACGAGCGCAACATGTCACTCACTGCAGACATGCCAGACAGACCCTTCTCGGTGATCAGAAGCCCCTTTGAGTCATTGCTCCCCATCATTATCCTTCGGACTGGTCGGTGTGGTCTCCTCTGCCGTTGGTGGTTCTATGCCAACGTTGGAGGTAGTCCAATGCACTGAATAGGCTCAGGCACAACAGCCCATCCATATTCATGCATTATTTCAAGGGAGGGCTGAGGCGAAATGTATTCATAAACTGAAAGCCAGTAAGAGTCAATGTTCATAACTGTGTAGATGAAAATAGATTTGTCATATGGACTCTGGAGGATCATTTACACTTAGACTATTAAAAATCAGTGAAAGAACACTATAATAACTAAAGTTTCTGTCCAACAAAATGTATTTTACATGATTGTTTACAACTATTATATCAAGAGTTAAGATGGTCTTGCTTGTGCCAAATATTTATTTACATCAAGAAGTTTTTTTTTTATTTCCTCTGAGATGTTTCAAAATCTTCTTGCTATGTCCGTGATTATATGCCATTAAGACGATTCATAAAATCAATCCCAAACTTTGCTTTTAATTGTTCAATTTACATAAGGCAGGAATATAAACAACTTGATTTAAGGTAATAATGACATAATAAATCAATGCAATCACAAATCAATTCAACTTCCAGGGCTGAGGTAAATGCAAAAAAAAAAAAGAGATAGGCTATGTTTGTAACAGATATTTGAGGAATATAGGTCTATAAAATAACTTTTGAATTGCACAATAAGTTGATGTTTCAGTTAGAGGCATCATATGTGACAGACATGATGTAAGCCCTTAAACCAGCAATTGTGTGCATGCAGTTTGCACTTGACAGAATTTATAATTAAGGGGTCATGAACTGAATTTGTAATAATTTTTTGTTTCCTGGTGTGCACTTATAGTGCAAGTATGATTTTTACATCAAAAAGGGTCAATTTATAAATAAAAGGCCATTTACCCTGATTATAGCCCTCTGATTTGAACACTCTGTCGGATGTGTCTGCTATGAGACTCCGGTGTAACGCTCACTGCTGTGACTGGCTAGCATCTTTGCACATGAAACAAGTATTGCATGTGGAACTCTTCTGAAAACTTTTACTAGATATTTACTATTACTGCTGTCAAGGTTACATAATCATGAAAAGTATTGATTATAGCATTAGATTTAGATCTACTCCTACCACATGAATTGTTGCAGCGATGAGCATTGTAGCCGATGACAGACACAAAAGCAGTGATCTCGTCATTGTAACTCGATTTCTGCACTCTCACAAATGCTTTTATCATAACAGTCCAAACACAATGTTATTAAGAGATTCATTGCGCCGTGTAGACAGCGTAATTGATAAACGGAAGTTTTGGTGAGAATCCAGAACTCTTAATGCTGACACATTAACAGCAATAAACGATTTTGAGACAAAGAATGTCGGACTGTACTTGAATCATATTAGAAATCACTGATCACAGAACACGGCTACTTACATGTTATGGCATTACTGTCGGGTGACTCGTGTCCATATCTTACAGTAAAAGGCTGTTTGCAAAGCCTGCGCCGTAATTGCGACTGATTTACCAAAGAATCCACAGTGAAATGTACCAAACAAATAAAAGACATTCACATAGCCTAGTTGAAAATAAATAACGACTTTCCTAGAATTAGGATCCTTTGCAGGTAATGTTGTTTTCAGTCCAGTGATCCTGTATCTCTATTCTCGTCTCAGTAATGCGCCAGCGGGCGGGGCCAAAGATACGATGATGTAGAAGTAAGCGTTGATCTGACTCTCGTCGCATTATTACGTCATAATGTGACGTAATCCGAAATGAGTCATTTTCGGAGGAGGGTTTCAATAAAAGCTGTTTTTGGACTAACAAGGAAGATTTGAGTTCTGAAACCTGCAGGATTTTTTTATAGTACAATGACCTCTTACATGTCAAAAGATCAAAGAAATGTTTATTTCTCAATTCATGACCCCTTTAAGAGATGAAGGGGAAAATTATATTTTTTATAGTTTGCCAGATATATCTATACATATAAATAAATCACCTGCATGAATTTTCCCTTTTGAATGTGGGATAAACAAAGAAGGGCTTTGCTAAATAGAAAAATAGAGGTTCAACTCAACAACATAATCATTCATTATCATATCATTATAGTTACCATACAAAAACTACCAAAACTATTGTTTTCTATAAAGGTATGTTAAGACATATGCATTTAAAGTTGACAAAGGCACACTTCAAGTGGATAAAGTACAATTGTAACAAAACAAACAACACTGGTACAAACCAAAAAACAGTAAGATGTGGCATTATAAAGGTGCAGCAGGTCGATTTCCATTACTGCAACAGTAAGCAATGCACATAGAGGCCGATTTGAATATACAACACAAGATAATGGACTCTTTTAGTACATGACTCTGTAATTAAGGCATTTTGTTTGACATCAATGTTATTTTTTATTGGTTGTAGGCAACAGTCAAGACTTTTTGTTTTAAGGGAATCAGACTAATAAATCAGCAGATTATCTTCAAGGAGAGAAGACGGCAAACTAGAGATCTAGGTCTATGTGCTGGTGGCAACACTGGCTTTCTTGTCATTGAAGAAACTCTTAAGCATAAGCACCTGGCCAATACAGACCACAAACAGGATGATGGCCTCCCCAATGGACCAAATGTGGACACGCTCATTCAGATCTTCAGCCCTGAGTCGGTCCTGAGCCTCTCGAAGACGATACCAGGTCTGAGAGTCTGAAACCACTTTCAGGATCTCATGGATAGACAAGCAGGCCGACTCCATCTGCATGATTTATTCAGAGGTTCATATCAAATGCATATATGCAGAGTGCATGCTGTGTGTGAGTGCATGGCATTTGTGTTTCTCACCTGTGTGAGAGCTGTTGCTCCGTTCATGTCAGGCAATAATCTGGCATCCTCTCCAGTTCGGAAGTCCAGGTATACAGTTTTGTGAGAGAAGGTCGAGAACTCGTTGCTGAAGCAGACCTTGTACACTCCCTTCATTGTTGTTGTATGGGAAAAGCTGTCATATTGCTTTTTTCGTTCCTGATACAGCATATTATTCACTGGATCTGTCACAAAACAGTCAACATCATAGTTTCCTCCAGCAATTACCTGTATGAAAAGGAGAGAATTAATACTGGAATTTGGGAATATGTAACACATCGTATCTTCAGTCGTTTAACCGTGTTGAATAATAACATCTGAAGCCGCAGAAATCACGGTAATATCTGTTTGTGCTCCAAAAAAAAAGAAGTAAATAATCAACAAACGTGGACTTGCAAAAGATAAATAATCAACCAACATTGCAAAACACAAAAAGAGTAAATTAACGTTACCTGAAAGTCTATATCAAACTTGACTCCTTGTTCTAGGTCTTCGTAAAAGCATTGTTTCTCGTTATCGGGCAATTCAAAAGTTAACTCGGTAGCATTTATAAAGGCTATGTACACAGCCAAAATTAAAAGACAAGGGTGTCTCATGATGGAAGAAAACTTAAATTATTATTCTTTACAAAGCACAGAAAGCCTCCTCCATTGAGTTAAAGCTGGTTTGCTGAACTCACTCTGCTACTTGACAGCTTGAAGCGACACACCACTGACGTGGCAGGACGACGGGACACTTCCGGGTTATTTGGCGTTTTATTTTTCAAAATAAATAAAGGTGCGATTATTTCATTCATTATTTAGATGGTTTCAGATTATTTTTATTTTCTTATTCTCAATTCTAAGTTCCTTACTGACCTGTTCTATATACAGTCACCAGTAGGTGGCAGTAAAGAAGGCAATAATATCATTCTTTTTTTTTCTTTTCTTTTTTTCTTTTTTTTCAAACGTCTGTCTGTCTTTTTTTTTTTTTTATTAACAAAAAACAACAACAACATACAAAACTCTCGTAGGGGAAAAGAATACACATGCATATATTTAATATCATTCTTATTACCTCATGGTTTTATCCTATTACTTGGACAAATCAAAGCTGTTTCCAGTACATAAACTATTTGGTGTACACTTTATAGTTAAAAGTTTTCATGTTCTGATAGCTCTATGAAGTGTAGACTCAGGAAGTGGGGTAGGAAATACATATAGGCTATAAAAATAAGCAATTTAACAAAACCTAGGCTATATCTTTGAACATAAATTAGCCTACTTTACAAAGTAGAAGACTTAAATATTTGTATTCATATTTTTTCCCCCACTTTTTCACTATGAGTTCTGAAATATTCTTTGTTTAATGCTGTATAGCAATCAACAACAAATTTATATGAAGCTTGCGAGTTTTATGATCCTTATTTCCAAATATTTGATTTTCTACACAGCCTTCAAAATGTTGACCTTTCTAATCATTGTTATTTTTTCATTGGCTAGGAAGAAAAAAAAAAAATAGGCTGGAGCCTTAAACCTTGGCATGATGTAGCACAAGGTTATGTACACAAATATGTGCTCCTCCATGTTTCAGGTCCTCGTCTGAATAGAAAGTATCAAATACACACCCAAAGACTATTCTAACAATTACAATGAACTTATAAAGAAAATGTAAGTGGCACTGACCAAATCCCTATGCCACAATGTTGTCTCGACAATTTTCTCAGTATTTACTAAAGCAGGAGTTTTCAAAAAAAAAAAAAAAAAAAATTCAAACAAAAAAAAGGGGGAAATATTTACTTTGATTAAGTTGACTATGTTTTGCACCAGTCTATCTTATAAGGTAGACTGTCAATTCAACCCTGTCAATTTACGTGTACTTTTTTCGCTTAAATCAGACTGTAAGCCAGCAGTAGTGAATCATTTCAAATGTATTATGACACTATTGATGATTGTTGTTCCTGTGTATGCCAAAGCCGCATTTTACAACCTTCACTCTTATTTTGAAATTCGAGGCTGGAGCACATGAGTCCACTGTGTTTACTCCGAAGTTCTGTGTGTAGTGCGTGTGTGTGTGTATGTGGGCGGTGACTGACCTCTCCGTCTCTATGTCTGTCTGTAGTCTAACACTTTCGATGCTGAAGGAGCTCAAGTAGTTGAAGGTGAATCTACCAGGTGTAATAATGCAGGAATACACAAAGGCAGCGAAGGAGTTTGTGGAAGAACATCCTACAGGTGTCACTGCTGTCCTGGTTACGGGTAGGCAAAAGTTAAACCATAGTTTGCATGTTTATTACTTGTTCGCTAAAATAATGGCTTCCCAGAACAATAAGGGTTCCTACGGCCACCAAAAACATGTCAATATGAGGCACTTTTAAAACTGCTAATTTACACTCGTGGAAAATTAATTTCATAAATAGAATCTAAAAAATATATATAGATATATAGATATATATATTAAAATGTGTAGCATTTTGCAGTTACTCAGCCAAGAAAGTGCTTTTAGTGCGTGCTATATATGTCAAATGATAAATAAATAAAAAGGGTAAAAGAAAAAAGTCATGGGATTTTATTGATTGAAAGATGTGGGAACACTGTTATATTTAATTTAGTGAGAAATAATGATACATCTAAGATATATCTTTTTTTATATTATCTTATTGATATCTTTATGAGCCTCTTGCATGTTTATCGGATAACCTTTGCCTGGGCTTATCAAAGATACCAACGTTTTGAGAGTAGGTTAGAGGTGAGGTCTCCATAAATGTAGTCACTGATTCTAAGCCCAATTTTAGGCTTTTCTGTGTTGATTTAAATGTCTCCCTTTCGTCTGAAAACTGCTAAAACTGCTGGTAATTAAAACAATTATGGTTTCATCATAAGAGTTACCTCCTGATTTCCTAAAGATGACTCTTTTTTTTTTAGTTACTTGTATGTTTATTCATTTATTGTATGTTTAATTTAGGTTGCTTTAGGCTATATTTTTTGTGAATTGTTTTTTTAGTAGACTATCTCTGTTTACTGTATCTTGCTTGAAAATGTAATTTATTGCCTTGCTCTACCTTGAGTTTCTTATCCTGTTTTCTTAAGTGTTTATTTGTGATATATGTATCCCCTGTGATTTTTGTTTACAAAAAAAAAACACCACTTTTGCTAAACAAAAAAAGAGAGTGAAAAGGTTAGAGGTGAGGTAATGATGTTGCTGTACCGGTAGGTGTGGGTCTCTTTGCCCTGCGGAGATGGCTGGGTGGTGGAGTCTGTCGCAGCAGAGCGCGCTTGGACGGCAAAACTGTTCTGATAACGGGAGCCAACACTGGTATCGGTAAAGAGACTGCGGTGGACATGGCCAAGAGAGGTCAGATCATTTTAATGGAGTTCCTAAGTTATTTTAAAGTATTAGTTAAACTGGCATCATGATAGGTCTATATAGCAAGTCTATTTTTTGATATTATATCAGCAAGGATGTTCAAAATTATAACAAAAATAATAGCCTTTTAAATCAAGTTTACAACGCTTGGTAGGGTTAATTTAAAAAGAAAGAAAGAAAGAAAGAAAGAAAGAAAGAAAGAAAGAAAAAGCCCAAAATATGTAAAAAACAGAAATAAGTGATTTCTGAGAAACACTGTTGAAATTGGATCAGACAGAGCTCCACAACACACTTGTAGCCAATCAGCAGTAAGGGTGTTCTCATTAGGGCAAGGTGTCTGTGTTGCATAGCCTGTTTGTGAATTTTGGAGGCGGAGCCATAAAGGTAGGTGTGCAATCCTTTTGTGGAAGGGCGTGTTTGTTTTGGTGATTTCAAATATCAACAGCATTTTTCAGAAATCGCTTACTGCACCTTTAATGACAACCTTAAAACACAGTAATGAGCAGGGCTTGACATTAACACCCTCCAATGCGGGTGGATTTCAGAAGTGGCGTGTAACGCAGTCACTATGGCGGGTTGAATTTTAATATAATATACATTTTTCAGTTGTAGTCTTTTAAAGGTACAATATGTAAGAATTTTGTATCAAAATATCCAAAAACCACTTGCACAGTGTTATATATTTATTTCAGTTGCGTACTTAAATTATCCTAAATGTTTCCAAGAATTTGTAAATTCAGAGAAATTCACAATTTTAAATAGTGCCCGTCCCTTGTCGCCTGTCAATGACGCAATATCTGCGTTACCCCTGGTTTCCGCTTGTACTGCCATAGTAACCATGGCGACAGATGTGGACAACTGCGCAATGTATGGTGGCACGCTGTTGTTGTTTCGTTCAAACATTATGGACCATGGCAAGCAGACTTTGGGACAAAAGGAGAAATAAGACAAGGATCAATATCAGCGTGGCGTTTTCGAGATGCCGAGAGCTCCGCATCCGCGACAGACTTCGACTTGACAGAGCTGTACGACTTGACAGAGACGCCGCTCTTGCTTGCACTTTATTAGACAGGTGAGCAAATGTACATAAAACGAATCAATGTTATATAGCTCAACATGATGAAATGTTAGAATATGATCAGTATGTTATTCTAATGTTGATCTAGCTTACTGCTAGTCTCATACAGACAAGAAACTAACACATAGAATAACATTATAACTTTCAACTCACTCAAATGCAGTTTAGTATGATAGTGTAACGTTAGACCAAGTGAAACAGCTCTGCGTTACCTCACACGTTTAATTCGTCAAATAAACTGACCAGTTTGATTAGTAATTCAGCACTTGCGGGTAGTTCGATAGAATGAAATGTCCTCATTCCTTTAGATCCACGGGACTCGTGTGTTACGCTGATATCTGATGTCTCTCATTGGCAATCGAGACCTGCTTCATACCAGTCATGTTAAAAAACATGAATGTATTCACTCATAAACATTATTTCCCCTTAAACATTATTAATGTTAGATCCATCGGCATGACGACAAGTTCCATGATTCCACGCTCATTTACTGTGTCATCAATCTACGCCTTTGTTATTGTAAGAGGTTGGCGACCCCTTGAGGCAAAAAAATTACATATTGTAGCTTTAAAAAGGCATCTGAAATAATAAACTAAGTGCAATGAAGTGTTGTCAAAAGTATAGATTTTTTGATACATATCACTAAAATTCTCTTCTGCAAGATACACAATACCAGCTGCGCGTTCTAGCTCTATAATCTCTCCGACAGCGAGTTGAAACACAAACCCTTTACTCACTCGTTTCATTTGCTCTGGATGAATATTGGTGTGTTATAGGGCTTGAATTTCGGAGGGATTGCACGTATTGAGTATAATTTTACTCATTCCCGCAGATTTTGTGCTCACAACCAAAGTGCGTGCACATAAAAGAGTATAATGTTTCCGTGCGTCAGGTCTTAAAGTGACAGCAGCCTAATATACCGGCTGCCAAATTATGAGATAATATTAAAAATATCTATATGGCAGTTTTTCCCTATGGTATCAATGTCAAAATTGTGGCCAGTGAAAATGCTGAGTGGCTAGTTACTCTGGAAAACCACTAACCCCAGTGGCTGGTGAGCAAAAAAGTTAATGTTAAGCCCTGGTAATGAGGGTCTAAAGGGTCCACTCTGTTTTGTGTTTTTAGTGACTTGGCAAAATGACCTTGATTTAGAGGACAAACGTTTAAACAAATATTATAGTTTAAAACAAAATAGCTTATTTTTACTGAAAAGTACTAAAGTCACTATTTTTTTACAATCTCTGGACAGTTATACCACCTTGACTTTTAAGCTCCACAAAAATTAAATTGATTGTATGTTTTTCATAGTAGAGGTGTATTCAATTCAATTTGTTGGTCTGAATTGAATGTTTAATGTATTTTTGAATAACTTTTTGAATCCAGACACAAAATGAGCATCACATCAATGACCCTCATAACAGTGCCGATGGAACTCTGTACCTGAATTTCACAAACAGGCCGGTTAGATGATTGTTGGAGGCTCTATCTTATTCATTTGATTGATTTTTATACTGATTGATATTCAGTACCCTCAATGGTATATCTGATGGGTTTGAAAAGGATGATAAATTCACAGTGGGGAGATAAAACTGGTTTAATTAAGCAATCCATCACTTATGAAACCACACTAACATGGCCCAGTTTGTTATTCTGAGGCTAATGAAACCCCTTCAAAGTTGGAAACTGCTGTGGTCAGCAAGAGCTTTTTTTATAAGAGCTTTGTAGTACTGTTGTATTTGTTGAAGGCTTGATGGTTGCAGAAAATATTGCATTGTCACAACAATTACTGTTTATAAACCTCCATTGTTCAGGTGCAAGGGTGATTCTGGCTTGCAGAGACATGGGCAGAGCCAACAAAGCAGCGGATGAGATCAGGAAGAGGAGCGGAAATGGCAACGTGGTTGTGAAGATGTTGGATCTGGCCTCCTTGCAGTCTGTCCGAGCTCTGGCCAAAGATGTACAGCAGAATGAGGAGAGATTGGATATTCTCGTTAATAACGCTGGTAAGGAATGTCAGACAGATTATAATGCAGAAGCACATGGTTGATATAGAATCAAAGTGTTTTATTTTTTGGCAAAAGATTACAAGGTTTGCTCTGTCAGCAAATGAAACCTATGTATTGTATGTATTTACTTATTCATTCATTTAAATTTAATTTGAATTATTTTTTTTATTTTTTCTGCCAACAGGGATAATGATGTGCCCACAGTGGCAGACAGAAGATGGCTTTGAGATGCAGTTTGGGGTGAACCACCTGGGCCATTTCCTGCTTACCAACCTACTTCTGGACTTGTTGAAGAAATCAACACCCAGCCGTGTTGTCAATGTTTCCAGCTTGGCCCATGAGAAAGGTGTGGAATCCCATCTATGTCTTTATGTGCTTCGCTGAATTATGCCTAAAAAAAGCTTGAACATTTTTATCATTATCATTTTATCATTTTTTATCATAATTATTTAAATTATTGTAAGCAGTAATTGAACTCCTCATCCAAATCCCTGACAAGATGCTCAGTTTTGACAAAATGTAAGGTAATTGTATTGTACCATTGTAGGGCAGTGTGCAATGATGGTATTATTTTCCAACGTATTTTATTTTAATGTATTACAATGTAAATATATTTAAAGAGTTTATTTGACACATTAGATTCTTTGATTCCCAAGCATGTAATTCATTAAATTTTAGATTATTTTCTGTTGGATAGGCAAGATTTATTTTGATGATATAAACCTGGAGAAAGACTATGATCCATACATAAGCTATCGACAGAGCAAGCTGGCCAATGTTCTGTTTACCCGTGAACTAGCTGTCAGGCTGCAAGGTAAGCTATAAAGAAAACGTTCTCATTCTTATTGAATTGAAACATCACAGTGTCACACTCTCAATCATGCTGCTTTCAAACACTTTCCCTGTATGTCATTCAGGCACAGGAGTGACAACTTACTCTCTGCATCCTGGGGTGATCCGTACTGAACTCGGCCGACACTTTTTACCCGCCCTGCCTCTGTGGAAGAGGCTTATATTCTTGCCCTTTTTTTTCTTTGTCAAAACACCTTGGCAGGGTTCGCAGACCACCATCTTTTGCGCAGTGGATGAGAGTCTGCAGAATACCAGTGGCCTTTACTACAGGTCAGTGGCTTTTTCTGTCACATGTGTTAAAGGCAGGGTAGGTAGGTTTTTTCTAAAAAAAACTTTTCCCCAAATTTGTTTAAACTGTCTTTATATACCAATACATAATTAAAATGTAAGTACTCTGAAAAGGAGAGTATAAAAATCGAGTGTCTGTAGTCCTCTCAGGGCTGCAATAAACACAGCTACTTATTTCCATTCGGAACGAATAAAATGATTGGCTGGGCGACTGTCACTCTCCCTCGCTACCATGGCTACCACCCCTGCTGCTACAGGAGCTGCCCACATGCGCGCACCCGTTTGACTCGAGGAGGCGAAGAGGCACGGAAGCTGCATATACAGTCAGCGAAGGCAAACAAGGCAAAAAAAGGAAGACAGTATTCGAAAAGGCTATGACCAAAAAGTCTTTGGATAAAGCAAGAAGTCAGACAAGCGTAAATATCGGCCAACAGTGCTTTCATCGTCGAAGCTCTTACATGCAAAACACCGTATATGTTAACTTATGAATCTTACACGAAATTCACCTTCATCACAGTGTAACTGATGGTAATGGGAAAACGTGTATCAATGCAACCTGTTTTTAGCTTCGCCTTATGTTACTAGCTCGTTACCGAATCAAACTCAATATATTTTAAACTTTACCAGTACCGATATGCTAGCTTGATAGTGAGTACTAACAGCCATGTTAGTTGTTTATATTCATAATGATAAAGTTAGGTATTTTATTACATGTGATTCTGATATGATGTCACTGCATGCATTGCGCTCCTCTCCGCTCGGCGCTGGCAAACGCGTCCTCCAAGCTGAGCGGTCGGCATCGCGCGTTCATGTGTTTTGGGGGCGTGGCTTTGGAAGGAGCCCAGAAGGGAGGGGGTGGGAGTGAATGGAATAAGTAGCTGTGTTTATTGCAGCCCTGAGAGGACTACAGACACTCGATTTTTATACTCAATTTTTCAGAGTACTTACATTTTAATTATGTATTGGTATATAAAGACAGTTTAAACATTCAACAATTTGGGGAAAAGTTTTTTAGGAAAACCCTGCCTTTAACTGCAATTTAGTATGATTATGCTCATCAAGGCATGCATGGAGGTGTAAACAACTTTTCTAAAGTTAGCGTTACAACGCAAAACATGGTTGCATGTGTGTCACCTCTCCCAAGATATCATAGACAGGCAATTATAGGAAGAAGTTGACAAACTTGATACAACGAACAAGCTTCGAAGTTTTACAATGGATGTCTTCATCATTTTAATAAGGTCAAAATAGAAAAAACAACAAACTTTTTTCCATACATTTTTAAAGCTTTTATTCACACTATTGTCTGAGCATTGTCGTTAAATAATGATAATTTCATGCTTTTGGTCATTGCTTTCTTTTGGTCATTTTGCAGTGATTGTGCACCCAAAGAGGCGGCTCCTCAGGGTAGGGATGATGCTGCAGCCCGCAGACTGTGGGATCTCAGTGCTTCCATGGTGGGCCTGGCTTGAGACAACACCTTGCCCAATGAAAATCACTCTCTTCATTTAAAAAAACAGTGTGTCGCCTTTTCCTGCATAAATTTTACATTCCAAATTTTCAGTCTATTTAATCTGCTTACTTTATATATAGAACGGAGAGCCTGTTTGAGTAAGAATGTAGGAAAGTTGTCAGGTTGGTGATGCCTATGCAATAAGATAAACTGCAGTATGAAGTGTAAATTTAAGCATGAAATAATTTGTGAGATCTTTATTAGCCATATTGCATAGCTATACAAATTAGACATTTAATATACCTTTCATATTCAAATTTCATTGCCAGTTCTTGTGTAATTTGATACCATGTATCACAATAAAATTCTATGCATAACATGAAAAAACATTTTCTCAAAGCCTATTCTTGAATGATTAAATAAATTGTAAATTAAAGGTAAAGAGTATTTTACACAGTAAAGTTTGTAGAATGACATGAGTTGCATTTGAAATAAAATTGGAATGTTTAAATTCTTTTCTCCTTACATAAACAGAGTTTATCTGAATGTTTTTGCTTGCAGATTTATTTGTATTGCGCCTATATAAAACGTTGGTATTGTTGTGAGCATTATTGTCATCAAAAGATAATAATGTCTGTATTAAGAAAAGTAACACATACTCTACCAATGTGCAAAGTCAATGAATCTACTGCTAACTTATTATTATAGAAATTAATGTGATTGAGAAGTGTCCTGTTTGGTAAAGCTGAATAAAAAAAGAGACTAAAAATACAACATCACCAACTCATGTGCAGCCCGAATTTACATTGAGACATACATACATACACCTACATTTCAGTTTTAGTATAGTAAAAAAAAAAGTTAATTTTGGTTCTCATTGGGACCGTAATTTAGAAATACAAAACTCAAACATGATGATTATATGTATGCAAGTAAGACATGAAATGACCGTCAATTATGCTGTTTCAGCAGTATCTGGAAAAAAGTTCAAGTTAATCATATAAGAGTTAGAAAAGGTTTTAAAATAATACTGAGTTAAACTTATTACCAACTACTAGTTATTCAGTCATTGACATTCACAAATGTGCACATATCACCAACGCACCCTGACCTGAGAGCCCAGCAGACACAAAGCTGTATGTGTCAGCCACATGCCCTTATCAGTTCTCCGTCCAACAGATTCACCATCTTTAGCTGGGCTGGAAAAGTGATAAGGAGATGTGAGCGACCATTTGAACATATACTCAACAGCTCCACTGAGAACTCCAACTGCTTCCATACAAATCTCCGGCACAAGTTCCCACCTGCTCTGTCCAGCATTTTTCTTTCAGCCAAAAGAACAGCAAATGAGTCTTCATGACATGTCTCCCCATATAGGTATCTGTAGCTGTTATTACCAGTTTAGAGAGGACATCTGTGATTTTTCCAGGGCTCTCGGCAGCTTTGCACCAGGATGAGTCTAAGTCCGCCTTCCACAAACCATAGTTTTGAGGCAGGAGATCTGCACGGTGTTGTACAGACTCACAGTCTGTACGTCCGCCACTGTGGACACACCCCACAGATGAGTTTTATTTCCTCTCCACCCCACCTATCTGCAAGTCAACCATGACATGCTATTGGTTCACAATTGGGGATCATAGATCAAACCCCTTCAGCAGCCAAACGAGAGTGTTTATTTGTTGGTTGTGCTGTCAGTCATGATCAAATCAGCCAATGAAAAGGGAAAGACCAGGTCCAATAGGTGTGTTTTATCCCAGGTGTGACTGAAATGAACATTCCAGTCTTCACATACCTATCTATCTCCTCTTCTTCTGCTTCCCTGGCTGCGGCACACCCTCTTCAGATAAGCGACAGAACACTTCCTGCTGTTGTTTTTATGGGCTTTCATCTGCCAAAATCACTTAGCATCATTTGTCACTTATTGCTCAATGAGACATAAAGACATAAGAAGACTAGAATGTAGAGTTGGTTTGGAAAACTGAGGAGAACATTTTAAAGAAGGAAAAGCTTTTGCTGAGTTTTAGAGTTGAATCAAGGACTGCACTGAATCTCACATGCACACTCACTCATATAACCAGCTAATAGGAGACATTCTCGGTAACTTTGGGTAACATTCTGGCAAGGTTCTTGTTCAAAGTTATGAACGTTAATAGAACGTACATTCAAAGTTATTTGGTCTTTGACAACGTTATTAAAACATTATCACAAACATTTTGTTTATAGATCATTCATGAAACATTTTTCTGAAACATTTTAGTTGGATGTTAGTCTAATGTGTCTTGTTCAGATGCTATAGAGAGAAGTAACGTTCCCGCAATACTTGCAAAATTATAAAATAACGTTCTAACGTTCAGATAACCAAGAAAACGTTTTCATAACCTAACGGGAACATTAGTAAAACATTCATAGAACAGTCACCCTAACCCTAAGCCCTTAAATGCATAGTTCACCCAAAAATGTAATTTTAAACCTGCTGAATACACAATAAATGTTTAACAGTTTTTTTCAAAACAACATTGGACCCCACTGACATTCATTGTATAGTCCCAAAAACCACATATTTTTGATACATTTCAGAAAATGTAAAATTATGAGAGCATTTTCCTTTTTTCTTCTTTTTTTTTTTTTTTTTTTTTTTGTGTGGACTGTCCCTGTAACAGGTGCATGCAGTAACATGCACTGTTTGCTCCGAGCAGTCAACATCACATTAAATTTCCCCACGCACAGACACACCGCAGGATTTATTAGGGTGTGTGTGAGTGTTTGTCATTGTACACATGTGCCTCAAGGTGGTGTGAGAATGCCGGTTTGTAGCATTCCAGGGAATACAAACTCACTGCACGGCTTCAGCCTAAGACGAGTTAAAACAAGTAAAAAGATTAATCATCCTTCAATGCGACTAAGAACTTATCGCTTGCAATCATGTGTAATGGATGTCAGACATAAGGGATATATAACGCTTATGTCTGGTACAAAATAGGCTGAAGGGGACACAGACACGCACAAATGCACACATACACACGCATTCAAACGCACATCCCAGACAACTGTCCAACAAATTAAATCACGCTCATCTCTCATGACTCAACAAATGCTTCACTGACAGAATATGATGCGTTGGTTAACACTAAAATGAACTTAAACTTCACAGTTAATAAATGTTCATAAAAGTTAACCCACTGTGGGACTAATTATGAAATCACAGCTAGAAAAGATAAATGACTTTATATTTTACATATATTTAAGCCTAAAATCGTTTTCCATAATTAGTTTTCAACATCTGACCTTTGACCTTTTTTAGGGCGCTGTCATTTATCACTGACTTTGTCCTATTAGGGTAAATTATTTTCGCCTGAAACTTGTCTGAAACTTCACACACATTTAAATGCATTTTCACTATCTGAAAAGTATACGTGAAAAAGTCTTAGTGTTTCAAAAAACATTAAAAAGCTTTATTAAGATTCCATTTTATCGTGCGCTGCTATATTTCATTTGGAACTTACATTTGAAAATGTCAAAAACTTGACACAAATTTAGATGCAACTTAGCTGCCAGGAAAGTAGTGAAACCATGTCTTAGACTTAATGTTTAAAAAAAACATAAAACAAAGTATTTAACATTGGAATTCCAAATCAATGATTGTAGCACAAGTGGAAATCAACATGACACTTCTTTTTCAGTGAAGCCCACACTTTCCACACGTAACTCGATTCTGTTTAGTCATCATTTTTGGATCATTTGTTTGTCAGTGTAGTGAGACCAATAGGCAGTGGCCTCTTTCCTGACCTCTGGTTGTAGTCTGGATCGCATCTTCCAAACTGCCATAGGATAATGTTACAAAATTCCTGACTTCCACAACAATCTATGGCTTATATTCTTCATCTCTGCCATCACCCGCGCTGCTTCGATTTTCCTTGATCTTCAACTTCTTCCTTTCTTACTACGACCTTATTTTCTGATGCACTGCCGTCCCTATCATCAATACTTTCTGGGAAAGGTACAGCTTTTCCTCTCTGTCTTCTATAAAACTTATTAACATCAACACAGGCAAAAATACTATTATACTTCCTGCCAGTACTGAACAATAGTGCAGCTACACAGAAAGTATCCCCTAAAAGGACTTTGCCATTTATGCATTTGATCTTTGAGTTATTTTACCAAATGTGCACTAAAAATGACTAAAACCATTTGAAAACACATTTGGATGTATAATGATATAAATGACTATGCCCCATAAAGGGTGTAGATGATGTAGTTTATATAATTCCCAGAAACCAAACCCAGTTTCAAGCATTATATACTTCCTTATTAGACTCTTCATTGGACAACTGTGGATTGCCTATAGCAGGTTTATATACATAACTAAACATGGAATTTTTGAAGAGCTATAATAAATATTTTACATTTTAAAAAGTGTATTAAATCAAATGAAATTTTATTGGCAAATTTAAGACAACTTTACTCCCGAGAGATGAGCAGTCGTTCCGCCTGACTGGTTGTTTTGCGAGTGATGGTTAGTGATGTCTTAGCATGCCTGTGTCAGGGAAAGAGAGGCAGTGACTCTGTGGGCTTTGTGGCCAATTATCTAGTTGAGTTCCTCTGGATGGTGTGAAAGTCGCATGCAAAGCAAACAAGCTTCAGCCGTCCTTTATCTGATCCTGGAGTTCCGTCCAAATCACACACCAGGATCATTCATGTGGATAATAGGATATATGCTAAAACATCTTCAGCAACGCAGCAGGATTACAGAACACACATTCCCAGCATTACTATTAGTCATCTCCTGTTCACCACTCATCAAAAAATCATTAAAACAAGTTTAATTCTTAAACTATTGTTTACATTATAGTTCATTTTTGTGAATATACATTTGGGACATTAAATAAGGAATATTGCGCAATTTCCTTTTAATTATCTAAAATCGAAATTAAGGACAACATAACTAAATGTGTATGGCTTTCAATACTATTCAATACTATTCAATTTTCTCTTAATTTAACAGATGTTTGAAATTTGACTGACTTGTTGTAATGTTATTGAACATACATATTATGATTAATATATGCAATACTGCAATATTAAGTTTTATTCAAAGTACATATAGAAATAATTGTAAATAAATGTCATTTTAAATGTCATTTTATTTTCATTCTTAAAAATAGAAGTGGTTATATGTTTTTCAACAACTTACATTAAGAACAGCTATAGGCTGCTGTATCCACCGTCACACTCACAAATGTTAAAGTGTTCAAATGTAAAGAACATAAATTCCTTGCTTTATTTTCAGGTGACTATATTCTGCCTGATACAACAGTTTCATTCTGAAAGAGCAAATTCAGACCGACTCCTTTGTCAAATTTTTCCTTTGAGCAGAAAACATGAGAAGTTGTGAAAAAATAACCCTGCGCTATACCTGAATGAGCAAAAAAAACAACTGCAGAAAAAAGGGGGGGAAAGCTAAATGTCTTGTTTGTTTTTTGCCTTGGATATGAAATGTGGTTATTTCTGAGAAATACGATTATCAACTTCACACTTTCACATTCAGACAAACGTAAGTTAAAGCAACACAAATTTGGTCATCACTAGTTTTGTCATCAATGTTTGGAAAACTATTAAAATATTCATAATTTAAAGCAGCTAGGCTACAGTGAAGCTACTCATATAAAAAGTTACACATCAGCTTGGTACACTGAAGCTACTTAAATGGGCTTTATTAATTACTACTTTACAATCATACTGAATAAATTGAAACATACATTTACACTAAATATAAAATTTAAATTAAAAGCCACACAAGGACTTCTGTAAATATTTTTGAGGTTTACACACACACACACACACACACACTCAAACTGTTAATATGATAATTTTCTGCCTTTCCTATCGCTTCAAATAATGAGAAGAGGAGAGCTTAGTATGCACTAGCTCTAGTAGTAGACTTATACGTATGACCATGATGCTTTACGCGTTTGTACAATTGCACTTCTCAGCCACTAGAGGGAGACAACTCCCTGGAACTAACAACAGCATAGCCTACTAGGCTACTATTTTTACAAAGACTTGGTGAATTCGGAACTGCATACTAGCATACTACTTCTACTATTGCTGTCATAGAAAGATATTGTAAAAGTAGTAAGAGTAGTATATCATGCGGCTCCGAATTTTAGCAGCTGTGTCCGAAATTGCATACTTCCCTATAGGCGAAAAACAGCATTTAATAAAAGAGGTAGGCTAATACAAGTACCATTGCATATACGATGGATACTTTACTATCCCATGAGACCATAATAGAGGATGCAATAGGCTAACTGATGCTGCAGGTCACATGATAACGACAACACGGCGAATGTAGCCTAGTATGTCTGGATATCATTCATACTACATACATACTATAGAGCTAGAGTATCTATGGGGTAGCCTAAGTATAGAGAATGTAAGTAGTAGGCTTATTTGCAGGACCAGAAATGTCTCTCAAATTGGGCCCTCTTACTCGTTGTCTCTTCACAAGCCACTAGAGGGTGTAAAATGCCTCTATCACCAAGATTAATAAAATAAAAATAAAAACACATAAGGGTTAATAAACACGTTGGAAGTGATTTAACTCATAGCATGTAAAGCAAGAATAAAATAATAAATAAATCATTAACAAAGTCTAAAAATAGGTTTAAATTACAAATTAATTAAATAAATAAAAGCTTAAGCGTAACTCTTTCATTTTCTATTACGCCGTGCACGTTTACTGCACCTCACGTGCATCGGTTTATAGACGTGAGCAGAGTTAAATAAGAACCCAAACATGAAACGTCACGAGGGCACATTAAAACACCTCCCAGATGATGAATATCAAGATGGTCTTCAGACATGATCAAATCAACTTTCACTCTTTCAGTGCCATAACAAAAGGGGCGGGGACAGTTACAAAACCGGTCAGTAACGCGGGAGTTTTCATAACAGCAGCGTGATTCAAAGGAAGTGTGTTGAATAACCTCACCTGCATAGACATGGATGCAGATACAAGTGAAATAAGTTTAAAGACGATACAACTTTTACAGGTGAGGTGCACTCCCGTTTCTCACTTCCAGACTTAATAAAGCACGTACTGATGATAATAACTAGTCTGTATGTCATAAGTATCTTGCCATTATCTGCATACTATAGACACTAGAGACAGTTTATTTATTGCACTGTGTAGCTCGAATGCGTGATTGACGTTTGATTCACACGTATGGCCGAAGCAAACCCGACTTACACTTTTTAACTTTAGGTCCGCTATGATAGAGAAATAATTACGACAAAGTAAACCATAGCCAGATAGAACTGCTTGCATCTCCTGACGGCGAGATGAGAAAATTGCAAGCCGGTTAAACCGTTATTTCGATTATTTATGGCTGACGAGGCACTGAACAACAGCGAAACCTATTATATTTTGAATAAAATAAAGTTAAGTACTGTAACGGACGAATAAAAACCGATGCGGTCAGTATTATATTGTTTTTGTAAAGAAACTCCTGCAGTCCAATGCAGTGATAATAGCGCCCCCTGTATGACACAGGGCGCAGAAATATGCTGGTCGTTAATATTGGTTAAAGCAGGATTACATTTTTTTTAATGTAAAATTTATCATTTTTAGGAGAAGACACCGTCTCAGAACCCTGGAATGGACGAACCAGTACGCCGGACTTCCCGCCGAATTAGCGAGAGAAAACAAGAAAAGAAACAAATGTTATCCCCAAAATGTCTGACATTTAACGTTAGGCCTAAGGTGAAAAACACCAGAAAGGGAGTCAAGAGAAAGGTAAAGAAATTTCCCTTATGAAACATTAAACCCCTAATTCTGTTTGTGAACATGTATATTGACTATTACATATTATCTTAGAAAAATGACAGTGAGGAAGAAGAAAATGTTCAAGAGACACAAGCAGACAATGACAATGAATTTCCTCCAGTAAGTGCAAACACTACACGATCATGTCTACTTCAGAAGGTCCTCTTTTCATCTGAATGGCAAAATCCACCTTTTCTGTCATCTCAAACAGGGTTATCGTGAGGGTTTGTCTGAATATGAGCTGGAACGACTGGAGAATATCAGACAGAACCAGGCCTTCCTCAATTCCCTGAAGTTGCCGCAGGTAAAACTTTGTAGTGAGGCAGGAGAGTAATATTTTTAAATAATTTGGCTGTTTTTCCACATAAAACTTGCTTTACTTTATGCCCTTGACTTAATTAATTAGTACATTGGTACTTGTTTGCAGATTTCTGAAGCTCTGAGACCCAAGCCAAAACCTACTCTGAAAGGCCTGAAAAGGTAACTATTAATAGTAACATTTCAAAATGGCACAATAAAAATGTATATAATAAATAATATTTATTTTAATATATATAATTGTATTATTTTCAGTTGAAGTGCTCCTAATGTTTAAAAGTCAAAAACTCCACAGTCTCACTTACTAAAGAAATTATTTAATTTAGGGAAAAGACAGAAACAGAGATGCTCCCTGTTCGCAAGTCGCTGCGGTTACAGAATAAGGGTCCTCAAACAGCTGTTACTCTAGAAATGACCCCTTCTACTGCCATAGAGCCTGTAAGTAACAATTGAAAGTGTTAATGTTAAATTTGAACACCATTTTGACAAAACACTATGAAATGATTGGATATGAAATTAAACAAAATGTGTCTTATTTTAGGAAAGAATTGTTAAAAAAGCCCCTGGACCAATACCACTGGATCCAGTCAACCTGGAGGAATATGTCAGGGTACCTGAAGATTTATTAAATCTCTGGAATGAGGTCAGTGTTTACACATGGACAAGAACACTCCTATATTAATCGGAATTTGGTCATATTCCAATTACTTGTGCATCACGTATTAACCCAAAATATGTATGATTTATATCTTTTATAGGTCCCATTAAAACAAGATACAGAAACATTGGATTTGAAATCGTGAGTAACATGTCAAAAGGAGAGTGTTTATCTATGCATGTAATTTTGGTGTCTCTTCTGTCAGTTTCAGATGAGGTCAATCTTGTAGCAATATACGCAATGAGAATGTATCACTTTTTTAAAAAATGGAATAACATATTTTTTTCAGGTACCAAGAAGTGCTGCAGAAATTATCCATCGATGAAGGTTGTGTGGTGAAAGTTGTGAAAGGTCGGGTCTGTTCAGCAGCTTTTCACCCCTCCGCTTCTAGCTTGCTCATGGCAGCAGGAGACAAGTTCGGCCACCTGGGACTCTGGAAGCCAGTAAGATAACAGTTTACTGGGGTGATAAAAAGGAGAGATGTTTGTGAAAGTTGGATAGTGGGAATGTGATTAAGTGACTAATGGCTATTCCAAGATTTTCTCTGCTATGCCTATCATAATGTACAATGTTAACTGTGTTTCCCTTAGGATGCTAAATGGGGCGATGATGGTGTACTCTGCTTTGAACCCCACTCTCGTGCAATTACCAGCATGGCCTTTTCATCTCACCCTTGCAACCTCATCACAGTCAGCTATGATGGCTCTGCACGCAGCATGGACTTGGAGAAGGCTGTGTTTGATGAGGTGAAAACTACAGCCAGTCTTTGAAATGTTTACACTGGTCATATGTAGGGTTGGGTATCATTTGAATGTAAGCCATTCCGATTCTGCTCATCGATTTCGATTCTTATCGATTTATAGCTTTGATTCCAATAAGGTAAAAAAAAAAAAAAACGTAGCAAAAAAATTTATTGCAACTGTATACCATGAACAAAAATCAATAGGCTTAAGAACACTTACACACGGAACTTTGCCTATGGTTTTAACAAAAATATCACAACAAAAACAACTAGCCTAACTAATATAAATAAATAATAAACTAGAAATAGCACAAATAAATACAACTGAACAACGATACAAATAAAATTTGTGTTCAGGTAATCAAAATCAAATGTAAAATAACTGCGTTTTATAAATAAAATATACATTACAAATATAATTTGAAAAGTTATTCAGTCAAGATCAGTGAGTTTGATTTAATGTTAATTACACGGACAGCAGCAGGAATATTGGGCTGCTGTCACTTTAAGACCCAGTGCACGGAGCCAATATACACATGCCTTTTCTTTCTCAACTGTTTACTTTCACTTAAGACAAAACTGACTGTTTTACGACGACATAATTTTGTGTGTATTTGTCCGTTCAAGTGGAAGAAGAAGTGAAAGAGAACTTTCTGTGCACTCCTTGGATGTGTGCACAGCACAAAAGCAGCGCACAGGTTTTCTTGCGCTTGAATGGTTTAAAATAACATTAAAATGCACACAAAGGAATTAATAAGAGGAGTAGAAAAGTATCCAATTCCAGAAGTGGAATTGATTTTTGATTCCCATCCCTAGTCATACGTATTTATTGTGTGATATGTGATGCACCATTGAGCAAGTTGCTATAGTAGGTTTTTGTGTAGTCAAGCTACAGTCTTTGTCCATGTATATATACAACAGTGTGTAATTGATTATTTGAAGGATTAAATGTATTACTGTTTTACTGTAAATATGATCAGATAAATCCAGCCTTGGTGAGGATAAGAGACTTCTTTCATAAATGACAAAAATATTGCATATTGGCTACAATCATGAGAAAGAGAAAAGTGACAAAATATTGAAATTTGTATTTTTGAAGATATTGGAATCTGTCATTTGCAACAAAAAAAAAAAAACATTATTTTACACACGTTAGTGTATCCCTAGTAAATCAGCTTACCATCCAATATCTGTTTTTTAATCCTGTTTTGGTGCCATCTTACAGATGTACAGCCTTCAACACTTTTAAAGATAACTACTGTTTTGTACTCAGGTGTATCGCTCAACTTCTGGACTGAAAAGTTTTGACTTTTTGTCAAACGACTGCTCCACTTTACTCCTCGGTGAATGGAATGGAGAAGTTGCTGTTGTTGACCGTAGAACTCCTGGGTGAGATCGAAATGTTAAACCTAAATACCCCATACAAATATAAGTATTTACATCATAAATTATAAAGGAAATGTGTGATTGCAGGAAATATGAATCTTTGCATACCATGGCTGAAAAACCTATACGCTGTGTTCATGTCCATCCTGTGCAACAGCATTACTTTGTAGTGGCAGAGAGCAGGTATCACATAACACTTCTCAACTAGACTGTTTCAGTTCATTTTCACCAAATAATGATCAACGTGATGTTTCACAAGTTGCTGAGTAAATGACATACACTGCAGACAAAAGTATATTTTTGTTATGTTTGTTTTTTTCTCCTTCTAGTTTTGTGAACATATATGACTTGCGTCATCTAAAACGAAGGAACAGTCTAGCAGTCTGTGAACTCAAAGGTCACCGCCGCAGCGTCTCCAGTGCCTTTTTCTCCCCACACACAGGCAACAGAGTTCTGACCACCTGCATGGACGACAATATCAGGTGCTGAGAGATCACGAGCGGCACTGCTAGAAGTTGCTTGTGTTAAATCTTCTTGCAAATGTACCAATAGAGGGTGCCAGAGCATCATGGCTATGTGCCAGAATAGGCTTTGTATTAATTTTTGTGTTTGTGTTTTTCTTTCCCCCTTACTATAGTTCTGAACTATACAAAGCAATTTAAATTGAAATATAAAATAGTCTTCCAAGAGTTGTAAATGCCACCTATCCTCCAAACCGCTCATCCTCTTTAGGGTCTGCTGGAGCCTGAAGAATTGGAAATACATTACAATTTGTTATACAAATGTTTTATTAACCTTTTTACAATTTTGTTTTAGGATATTCAACACTTCCCAAATGGATTGCAATACTCCTGTAATAAAATCAATTACGTAAGTATTTGTGCTATCATGTGTTAAATCATCTGTTAAATAGCACTGTTCAAAATATTGGGGTTAGTAACTTTTACATTTGTTTTTACATTACTTTTACTTGTGTACTTTTTTACATAAATGCTGTTCTTTTTAAACATTTTATCCATCAAAGAATTCTGAAAAATATGCATTCATTTGATGTTTTCCACTAAAATATTAAGCGGTTTTCAACACGGATAAGAATAAAATGGAAAATTTGAAAATCTTTATTTTAAGTAATAATACTATTTCATAATATTACTGTTGTTATTGTACTTTTGATGATAAGAGACTTCTTAAAGCATTAAAATCTTACTGATCCGAAACTTTTGAACAGTAGTCTCTACAAAAATCATGATACAGATCGGTTTAAAAAATAAAAAAGGGCTGCAAAAATGAGCTAAGCATCATATAACGCTTTGAGACCCTACACAAAGTGGGTGCCAAAATCATAAATTTACAAGCCAAAACCTTAAATGCAGTTATTAACAGTAGCAACAATACATTATTTTGTGTGCATTTATCTTTTATAGATGTTCATATTTTATTCTGACTAGATGTCTAGATTATGCAATATTCTATGTTGGAACCAGTTAACAACCTTTTTTTTTTTTTTTTTATCAGAGGTGCCCATTGTAACGGCCTGTTAAATTCTTTCTATGTAGGCACAACATGCATACAGGTCGGTGGTTGTCCAAGCTGAGTGCAGTATGGGACCCCAAGCACCAAGATTGTTTTGTGATTGGCAGCGTGAACAGGCCTCGCCAAATTCAGGTATATCACGAGAGTGGTCGTCTCCTTCACACTTTTCGCAACATGGACCACCTGACCACAGTGTGCTCCATCACAGCATTCCACCCAAGCAGGAACACTCTGCTTGGAGGCAATTCAAGTGGGAGACTGCACACCTTTACCGACAGTTTCATCAACTAGGAGAGATGCATTTATTTACCCGTTTATTAAATTGATTGTGTTGGTTTTCTGCTTCCCTCTTTTTTTTAAAACACACAACAAAGCACTTGCTTGTACTGTTGTTTTATATAAAATACATTGTTGGTTTTCGTTCTTATAACATTTAACATTGTAATTTTATTTTTTGGACCTGAATTATTTTTTTTTATGTTCATCCTGAATTCAAATGCAAAGAAAGTTTATGGTTTTGGTTTTCTGCTTCTTTTTTTTTTTTTTTTTACACACAACATAGCACTTGCTTGTACTGTTGTTTTATATAAAAGATGTTGTTTGTTTTCGTTCTTATAACATTTAACGTAATATTAAAGAAGAGGATATAGACTTGAATAATCTTATCTTAGTCATATTTTTTCTTTAAAAATAATACCACGTGATGCAGTAGCTGATTGTAATTTGTACCTGTATTTTTTAATGAACACGTGTTCATCCTGAATTCAAATGCAGAGTTTATAGTCCAATCTAAAAGTAAATTTTTAGCACATTATCCATTAACACACAATACAAATAAACTTTAAAAAAAACAAAAACAGGTTTATTTAAGAATCTGCAGAGTTGCCTTGAAAAACAATTTACTATGGATGTGACAGGCTTTATCTCCTTAAGTTAGACCAGAACTCAAACAGTCAATGATGAAAGAGGCTCATCACAAGTAATTATTCGATTTTTTTTTTTTCTTCAAAGTGCAAAATAAATAGCAAATCAGTACAAAAGAACAGTAATTTTTCCATTCAAGAGGTTGTTAAACCACACTTCAGATTAGTTTAATTCTGGCAACAGTAGTGGTGCTCAGGAATGGGCGGCATATGGTCCTGTACCCAATGAAGAGCTGTAGCTTTGGTACATAGGGCCCAGGCACACGCTCACTCTTTTTTTTTCTTTTTTTTTTTGCTTTTTTACCCACACAAGCCTATCTACTCATGCAGATATCCAACCATTTACATGGGCCTTACATGTTTTTTTCTTTTACACTAGAAATCTCTTGGTGCGTTTCTTTGAGTTACTGTAAGTGAAGGCAATATAAATGAAAATAAGTTAATACAACAGACTGTTCTGAGGTACCACACTGATGAAGGCCACAAGGCTGCATGCACCTCCTATTTCCATATTCCCAACCAAAATTATATTTGGAGGACGGTGTGTATTACTTTAACAAGACTGCACGTGTATGCACCTGCATGTCACGAAGCTAATGTATTGGGTATTAATGTAACCATGTGATCCACTTCATTCTAAAAATACAGCGTTGATCTTTGTTTGAGATGAAAAGAGTTAAAGGACTCTTTGCAAACTATCGGCCCATTTCATTTGAGATAGAACCGGAGTGGCTACCCAATGAGATCAACCAGGAGGTCAAGATGGCCTCCAACTACCTGCTCATTTGCAACTCCAAAAAGTTGAGCATTGGTTCTCATGGAGGAACATCTCAATCAACTCATGGTTGATAAGTGCCAGCACAGGCCTTTTGTTCCTTAACATTTATTCAGCTTGACTTTAATTTAAAAAAAAAATTATGCTGTACTGTAGTTTCCCACATCCTTCCCAAAATTATAATAGTCAAGTTCCTGGATGGCCACTTCAGATAGCTTAGTTAGGTTCGGTGCATCATTGTTTTCCATATTCTCTGGTGCTGTAAAATTGAAGTTCTCATCCTCATAGTCCTCATGGGGCTCCATGTCTGGTGGGCCATCTGTATCAAAAAACAAAATTTATATTATAAACATTTAACTGCCATGTTAGAGAATGTTGATCAAGTACTGTTATATTCTTCTCACCTTGTCCATCTGGAGAGACGTCCATTCCATGTTTGACCTTCATATGTCTGCTAAGATTTCCCTTCAGGTTAAATTTACTCGAACAGCATGCACACTTGAAGGGTTTACTGCCTGCATGGAGGTGCATGTGGCCCAGGAGGTTGTACATTCGGTTAAATGACTTACCGCATACCTGTGGAAAATGAATCAGCGCTTTACAAACAAGATGGTGAAAGTGTCAAAGAGATGGTGTGAAGAGCATTTTAAGTCTTACCTTGCATTTGAAGGGTTTCACAGGCAGGTGTACGATCATGTGAGTTTTGAGCGTCTGTTTTTGGACGAAAGATTTGAAGCACACGTGACACTGGAATGGCCGGACGCTGGCGTGGATTAACATGTGCCTCTTTAGGTTTGCAGACAATGTAAACTCTCGGGCACATACGTCACACTTAAACCCCTTTGTTCCCTAATGGGGAAAAAAGCACAACCAACAACTAAAATGTGCTAAAGTGCTAAAGGTTTGATGCAAATTGTACATTTTAAATCATTTAGAATTTTATGACAGCAGTGGATAATTAGTCTAAACAATCAGCATACATATGAGCTATTTGTTATGGTATCAACTGAACTACTCTACTGCAATGTTTACACTGAATTAAGTACTAAAGCTGGCTAGCTAGATATTGTGCTACAATGGACATTGTTCAAAGGAAAATGGCTGAGTGAAATTGAGAGGGAATTGAAAATGGAGGGATGAGAAAGGAGAAAAGAGGCCTTTACCAGAGGGAGTAGAGAGAGATGGGAGGAGTTAAAGAAAATAGTAGACAGGGGTAACCTAGTAAAATCGCATTAGGGTAAAGAGGTTGTAATAAAGGTAAGAGGTAAAAAGAAAAGCAAGGAAGAAGAAAATAAAGGCAGAAAAATAAAAGTGCAAACTGTCAGGTAAATCACTAAAACATTCCATGGGTATTTGTACTGAGACAATTTTACAGACATAATTTCTAATGTGATGTAATATAATGTATAGTATGAAAGATAAATATTCAAATATATATATATATAATATAAATATATTCAAAAGAAAAAAGTTAGATAAGTTAGTTAAGTTTATACCGTAATCTATCACTATCCCTTTACGTTACTGCTAGATTTTGATTTAAATTGAAAACAGTTGGAATGACCCATTATAGCCAATAATTAAAACTATGGCCGATTTACAGTACTTAAAATGTTACTATCATAAAATTATTGTTTACGTAGCATGGGGCCACACCATAACAGAGCATAAAGACACCAATACAACAGCAGCAAGGATATACAGCTGTTCAAAAACACACTAATAGTATCTGTACCTTGGTAGCGCGGGTCTGAGGCTTGTTTGTCTTGTGTGTTAGAGAGTGCTGGCGTAGCTGATGCAGTTGAAGAAACTGGAGGCCACACTGACTGCAGGAGAAGGAGCGCTGCGTTTGGTGCTTCAGCAGGTGATTCTGCAGCTGGCTGCGGTAGGCGAACGACTTGTTGCACTGGCTACACTGGAAGGTGGATGGTCCTTGGTGGCTCACCTGATGACGCTTCAGGTGGGCATAGGTAGGAAACTCCATGCCGCACTGCGAGCAGACGTGGCACCGGCCTCTTTCATGCTTTACTTCGTGAGCACGGAGTTCACTGGGGTAGGCAAAACCACGACGACAAAAACGGCAACTGTAGGGCTTCACGTCGGTGTGCTGCAGCATGTGCCGCTTCAGGTGGCTGGTCTGGGTGAAGCCCTTCTTGCACACGGTGCACTTATGTGGCCTTGTGCCCTGGTGCGTCAGCAGGTGCGTCTGTAAGTGGCTGGGCTGCTTGAAGAGTTTGCCGCAATGTGGACACGCATGTGGCTTGATGCCATTGTGGCCCAGGATGTGCGTGACCAGATTGTACTTGGAGGTGTACGACTTCTCACACATGCGGCACTTCCATCGCTTCAAGCCCTCGCCAACGTCCACGCAGTACGACTCATTGATCTGGATGTTGATGTCCAGTCGGTCGATACGGCGGCCACGGGGTGCCTCCCCTTCCACAGGCTCTGCCCAGAACATCCCCTCACTGTTCTCATCGAAGTCCCCGACCCCTTCCATCTCGCCTCCCTCGTAGCCGACCTCGCTAGCCTGAAAATAGCTGCTAATTTCCTCGCCGCCGCTTCCTGCTTTACCCATGCTATTTCTCGCGTTGTCCCTATCCTCGCTCACCTCATCTACTCCTTTTTCATGTGTGTGGCTCCGGTTGCGTGAAGGCACCTCATGAGGTGTGTGGCTGTGGGAATGAGGGTGTAAATGTTGGTCAGGCGGAGGATGCGTACTCTTGGGGTCTCGGACGCAGGTGGTGCAGCAGTTGTTGGGTTGGGGTTTGGGCAGGACCCTGTAGCTGGAGGGGTCCACCATCTGCATGCTATCTCTGGGCACCATGTTATTCATCATGTGAGTGCAAGAGGGCAAACCTGGGGTCACGACCTCTCCTTTAACGTGTAACGCCATGTCTTGGTGCTCTACAGGGGGTTTACTGTTCTCAGGTTGCCCCTGCCACCTTCTCTCAACACAGCTGGAGTGCATGTGCCCATCCTCACCCAAATTCTCTCCAAGATAGTCGCCGTTGGCACCTATAAGCTGGTCAGCGTACTCGTAGTCCATTCTCTCACCTGGCGGAGCGGGGGACTCTTTGGGGTCTCCGGTATAGAAGCCGTTGGGGGCGATGGTGGCGCCAAAGACCTCGTTCTGTGAGATGAGTCCCAACACAGCAGCTTGGGCCAGCGACAGGACCACTACAGGGTCTGTCTGCGTGCCTGCGTCCATCTGCTGGTGCATGGCCTCAGAATAACATCTGACCAGCCGCTGTGTCTTCTCCTCCTGTAAAGCACACACATAAGCACATGCAGATAAGTTTAGTAGGCCTTCATGCCTAGTTTCTCTTTTAGTTTCGAAACTACCCATAATCATTTGCAAACTTTTATCTAAAGATATTGTGTGGTTAAGGTATTATGACTATCACACCATTGGCTGAACCGATATTGCTGCTTGTTAAAACAAACAATTGTAATTCTGTTTGGTGCCACTAGTGGTGCAAAAAAAACAACAACTTTACATTTGATTGGCTAAAACAATTTTTCATAATTTACTCACCCTCATGTCATTCCAAACCTGTATGACTTTGAAGAACCAAACAGTTTTGGTTACCATTGACTTACATTGTATGAACAAAAAAACGGACATTTCTCAAAATATCTTGTGTGTTTCACAGAAGTAAGAAAGTCAGATTTGGAATGACGTGACGGTGGGTAATTGAGGACAAAATTAGATTTTTTTGGTGAACTCTCGCTTCAAAACTAGGTAACCCAGTCAGCGCTGTCTAGTATTCATACTTGCTACCTCTCCATCTCACTCACAAAACCTCATTCCCTCAGACAGGCGTCCCTTTTTAAGGAGGATTCTACACCTTAAGAAAATCCAAACTCTGCATGAACATCATGCAAATCATGAAACAAAAGTAATTATGTAATGATGACTGTGCTAGTGGGTATTTTCAAGAACAACCGAATATCTTTAAAAAGGACAGTGAAAGTCTATACAGACTATAAAGGGAAAGAGAAGGAAGAAAGACAGCAAGGAGAATGAGTGAGTTAACAGAAAGAGAAGTAGAAAAAGAGAGGGAGGGGCAGAGAGTGGCTGGGTGAGCGAGTGAAAGCAAGCAAGAAAGAGAGTGAGAAATAAATAGAAAGAGAATGAAAAAAAAAATTAAAGACAGGCTAGATGAAGGATTAGGGTGTAAGAGACAATGAAGACTAAAAGCAGCTGAAATTCGAATTTAGAAACTGATCAAATGATAAAAAAAAAAAAAAAAAAAAATCACTGCAAATAAAACATTGTGGTCATTAAAAACATGAATCAGATTCAGATATATACAAAAATATGCTGAGCCATCTGATCAGGCCATTTAATTGGGCCATCCGGTTTAGTGAACACACATACTCACACACATGCATACATACATACATACACACAAACAATCTGCTAGACAAACTAAGCCCTCAGAAGGCATCGGAACAGTTGCGAGTGGAACTCACCACATTTTTCTTGGTCTGTGGTTTCAGGTGTTTGAGAGATCTCATCCTGAGGCAAAGTCACAGGTTTGAATTCACCCGCTGCCCTCCCCTTCATACATATGTTCTCTGGACCAAAACAGACACTCTCTCCTCTGTGTTTCTCGTACTCTCTCTCTGTTCTCTGTGTATGCGTGTTCTCTTTTTCCTCTCTCACTCTTTTTCTCTCTCTGCTTTCCCCTCCCCCACTCCCCTCTCTCTCTTTTTCTGTCTCTCTCTCTCTCTCTCTCTCTCTCTCTGGCGCAAGCACACACATACACACAGTGCTCTTTCCCTCACTCCCTCCCCCTCTTTTTCATTTTTTCTTTCTTTCTTTCTTTCTCTCTTTCATTCTGTCTCTCTCTTCCTCTTAGCCTTTCCAACTGTCTCACTCAGACATTCTCTTTTGCATACACTTGTGAAACACGTTTGAGAACACAAACATTTATGCTGTGAAAAGATTGTGAGCTCAGCCATAAAGGTATGGGCATACATGAACATCACAGCGAGCACACAAAGAGAAGATGTGTTTGACAGAGCGTAAAAACAGAAGCGAGCTGCAAGAAAGTATTTTAAGAGAAATACAGAAGACATATTCTATAAAACAATCCGGATACAAGATCAAATGAAAGAGTACAAAATGGATATGTATAAGCAGAAGGGAAAAAAGGAAATCATCAGACAGGTTCAAGTAAATGTCTAGTAGGCTGAGAGAGCATACATGCATCTGAGAGAGTCTGTGCCAGGCGAGGACCTTTTGGCCTGTGCGCTGAGAAACAGGAGCATGCAGTCTGTCTCTGCTTTAATGCTCAGCAGACACAATGTGATGTGTATTTATGATCTCACATATGAGAATCCATTTTTTATTGTTAAGCTGTTATGATGCATTTAAGCTTCGCTGTTCTTCATATGCCTTCAAAAACATTTATATGGCATTCTCTCCATGCGAGTCAGTCTATGTGATTGTCACACACATTCAAAAGATACAGGTACACACACTGACCACCAATCGCAACTTATTTTTCTAGCGCAACTGTCACAGAATGGAACGCACAGGATTGTGGGATATCAAAGACAGCGAAGGATACATCTATGCTGCCTTCAAAAATCGATCAGATGAAGGTATCTCAGGAGAAAGGACGTGAAGCTAACTTTGGATTAGGACGTGCCCCAATGCCTTCCTACCATGGAATGCATCTTCAGCATTTTGGCAGCATTTTTAAGATTTTGGACGCAGCCAAAGTCACAACTAATCAGTGTGCATTATTTAACTACAAAACTATATATACATAATTATGAATATGGCTTTTGCACTCAGATTCATGAAAGCAGAACAAATCTGTTCGTAAAGCCATTCTTGAAACGCAATTTATGTAAAACCGTTTTTATGAATCATTCATCCATAGAGAAATTCATTTTGCGTGTGTTTCATGAATAAGGCCCATTGTTCAGTAGTGATTAAAGTTAACTTATAACTGTGGTATATAATTACACCTTATTTCTACATTAATTCGCAATTATTAAGCGAGTATTGATTTTTAATGGATTCGAGATAAGTACATATACCTCCATATAAAATGGCTGAGAGAGAGAAGGATTGTGAAAGAAGAGAAAATGGAGGGATGAGGGAGGAGAAGAGAAGCCTTTGCCTGTGAGGAGGGAGGGGGGGGTATTGTGAGAGAGCAAATGGTGAGAGAGCAATCGAGGGAGAGAGGGGAGGAGATAAAGAGAACAGGAGAGGGAGGGGAGGGAGAGAGAGAGAGAGAGAGAGAGAGAGAGAGAGAGAGAGAGAGAGGAGGGAGAGAGAGAGAGAGAGAGAGGAGGGAGGGAGGGAGAGAGAGAGAGAGAGGAGGGAGGGAGAGAGAGAGAGGGGGACAGGGAGGGGGAAAGATACAGAAAGAGAGAAATGGGAAAGAGGGAGAATCACACGAAAAGGGAACGATGGAGGAAAAAAGTAAGAAAAGAGAAAAAGTAAACTGTGTGTGTTGTAGGGGTATTAAATGAAAACAAATGGAAAAGAAGAAAAAAAGGAGAGAAAATTCAAAACATTGGGGGAGGGGAAGGAAGAGAGAGAAAGAGTGAAAGGGTCTCCACTGAGAAAGGTTTGCACATATACCAAGGAATGTGGTACAATGCAATGAATTAAAGCAATATTATGAAATCAAGTGTGCAAAGAAGTTGAATAATACTCAGCAGCAAGGACAATCACAAGATGCAAATCAGATATTCAGATATAAGCAATGTTTGGACAATTAATATGCAATATGAATAGTGTTTAGCCTTTCCAGCCTAGTCAAAACAGAAATGTAGCATTAACACTACATCAACACTAGAACTGACAAAAATGTATAGGCTACATTTACAAACCCATTCATATTTCTCTGAATCTGATTACAGTAGAGCTAAACCCATCTGTCACAGGACAGATCACAATAAGAGGCCTGATAACTGTTTTGACTAAATGTGTAGCAGAACTGGTGTTTTGAATCCTTTTGCAAATCATGAAAGCACTAGCAAAGGACAACTAACCAATTAAACTAAAATACAAACAGACGTAGAGGCAGGCATGCAACAAATCTACCAGTCTAGCCACCATCTAAACTACTTTTAAGTTGTGATCTTACAATCTTGAATAGAAAGCATGCAATAGCATCTCCATTAAAAATCTTGTATGAACACTTAAGTATCACTAAGCATGTTTTTTTTTTTTTTTGAAAATGATGGAAAGAGAAATCATTCATTTGCTATTTTTACTCCTCAGCAATTGTCTTTGTTGTCTCAAACGTAAAACTAATATAGATGCTGGCCACATGCAAACAGAAACTATTTTTGTTTGACCATACAAAGGGAATGATTGCTTTTCCTGACTGCATTTTAGAGAGTTTTCAGAGCAGCGAAGGTACAGCAGGTAGCTGTAATACCCAGATAAAGAGCACTGTGGCATGATTCACTGGACTATGTTTCCAATAGCATCTAGGTCATTCAAGCCTAATGCTGTGCTACAGAAATATCACATAATAAGGTTTACATTATAACAAAGCAAGACTTACAACATAAAAGTTATCCCATGTAGCAAAGTCTTTAAAAAGTCTTTAATCTATATTTTTAACAAATATAGAACAGCCATTGTAGTTTATTATCTTTCATGCCTCATTGCTGCATGATAGCACATGAAGCTTCATTATCTACACATTGTGCCATATAAGAAAAAAAAGTGTATTTTTAGTCCAAATTTAAACACCACATGATGTTTTTATTAACAAAGTTCGGGAGGAGTACGTTCAGATAATTAACACGGGCACTCAGCAATCAACGATAAGAGGTGTATATATATTCAGCAGTCTCACCTCAATTCGTTGACAGTTAAACAGCATCCCCCCACCACCAACTTTACTCCCTCTAATTGCATGTAAGTGTGAACTCGTGAACAATAATAATAGAGCATTACATCAAGCAAGCAAGCAGAAACGTATACAAGAATTAGAAACTACCATCTGTCCCAACCAAACCATCTCAAGTAGAGCTACTTTAATAAAAGATTGACTTTTAGATTTGTGATGGTTATAATGCTAATAAAGACCACTAATATCATTCTCATCTATAGATACCTGGGTGAAACATGACTGATTATGTCACTAAGGAGCGTGTGATAGAGGGAAACGGGTTGGGCGATTTTACAGTAATTTACACCCCACATCTCTCATCAACTGTATTTATAAGAGCGAAGATTAAAAAAAAAAAAAAGTTTTAACACTGATTCACACCTCGTGTAACACTAACTAACATCTGTAGGCCTACGTGTTCTGCCATCCTTTGCCTCATCAAACCTATTCATTACCATATGCGTGTAAAAAAAACAAAAAAAAACCAGAGGTAGACTGACATGGGTTTTTCAATGACCGATACCACTATCTAAAATAGCAGTGACCAAATGCTGATATATAGCTACTGTACATAAGTATTGCTATTTACATAAATTAAATAGTGACTTGAATAGAGTGTACATTAAACAGCATAAATTAAATAAACATATATTCTCGATATTTATTCAAAATGCATTGCTTTGGAAGACTTTGAAACTGATTTAAGCATGTGAACTACCCATTCACACCAAGAAGGATAACTACAACAACTAAAGTTTTAATAATCTTTCTAAACTCACCTATAACAAAAGCCTGTTCACCCCAACAATAACTATAAAGATAACAATAACGATAACTATATCAACACCAACGTTTATTATACACGTGCACTGCAGTTATGTCATCTTCTGCTTTAAAAGCTCAAGCTCAAGTCGAGTGGGTTCTTATTGGCTGTTAATGTTTTTTTCATCAGATTTAAAAACCGAGTCTTAAAGTGATTCCAATGATATCGTTCCTCTGTGTTGTTATCGTCATGTAGCTGTGATTTGGACTCCCCTATTATCGTAGAATTAAGGCCTGTCACACAAAGAACAAGAACTATAAAGATAATTATAATTAAAAAATATGTCTCCGGTTGCGTCATCTGTGATGCTATTGGGAAACACCTTTCTCCTAGAAATACTGAAGCCTAATTGGAAAAACACTATTGTAGCACAATAGCCGCGTATCCATTACCCTTAAAATTGCGCACATTGAAATTGCGAATTGAAAATTCAGCCAAAGGAAACACGTCAATTTCACAGAAAAAGTTTTTACGCTCGAATGCGGTGGTTTTTGCAGGCAATTCAAAAAAGGAATATTTTGCAAAACTGCAATGATAGGAGTTTTTGCACATTTACAGGTCACCTGATGTAGATGGTGCGGTATGTTTGGACAGAAGACGAGACAAGAGTTCGCAAAAGTTTTGCCTAAATCTGTAATGGAAACGCAGCTAGTGGCATGCTAGTGGGAACACCTCCTATTTAATGCAGCGCCAAATGACATTTACTCAGAATCTTTCAACTGAATAAGCCACTTACGAAAAACCCTGAGCATAGTCGTAACACTGCATGAACGCAAAGTCTTGTTCCCTCATTTCAGGGAACTGAGGTTACATCAGTTATCTCAACGTTGCGTCATCTGTGACGCTATGGGGAACGTGCTCCAATCACACAGTGTTATGTGAAGGGTGCTCAGGCCCTAATCACAATATCTCACAAGCACTTACACGGCCAGGAATGCGAATAATACAAGAGATAGACGCGGCGTATTTGAGGCGTGGTTTACGAATGCCCAGAGCCGTTTATTGGGCGCTAGGAATGTCTATCAAATGCGCCTGTACGTAGCTCATAGCCAATCGTTTCAATTATACCAGATGACGTATGTAGAGCGACAGAAATTCGAGGAAGACGACGAAAATAAACTTGCGTTCTAAACTACTTAGAACACTTTCTAAGGCTGCATTGAAAGGTAACTTCGCGTCTGCTGCCATGTTGGATCCATAGATATAAACAAACTGCTTCGGTGTGTTCGTCATCGTCTTGCTGCTCCCTTCCCGTTCTGTGATTGGCCCCCTCGCTGAGGCGAAAATCTGGTCCATGGTATCCAGGCTGCCTAGCAGCGTGAATAAAATCGCGCTGCGCTCAAGGCAGCATGGGGAAACCCAGGGTATAATGGCAGTCCAACACAACCAAACTCCCCATCGTGTGGCCCATGAATTGGGCCGTCACGTTAGTAGCCCGCAGGGTGAGGTAGCCAGGCTGGAGGAACGTCTCGGTTACGTATGTAACCCTCGTTCCCTGAGTAGGGAACGGAGATGTTACGTCGGAGTGACCACGAAAGGGAACTACTCGTCCAACCCTCTGCGTTCTGGTTCCACATGGGGGACCACTCCAGGTTGAGTTCCTCCACTGCTTTAGACAGCACGCGGAAGAGCTCCTCATCCGCATATCCAGTGTTGCTGCGGTGGCTAGCGGAGTCATCTATGGGACTGGCAGACCAGTCCACTGTATCAGATGACGCCATGTCTACTGCGGCCTTTCCTCACCGGGCGCTCCAAATGAGATGGAAGGGGGCGGGAGCTTGTTTCCCAAAACATCACAGATGACACAACGTTGAGAGACCCATATTGAAAGGGAATAGCTATAACTACATTAGCGATAAGGAACTGTTTATTATAAGCACGCGCAGCATTCACCTTGTCTTCCACTGTAAATTCACAAACTCTTTAAAGTCGGGTGAATTCTGATTGGATGTCAATGTTTTTATCGGTCGTCATCGAGAAAAATAATAATTTTGTAAGTCATTCCAACTACACCGTTCCTCTGTGCCATTATCGTTATAGTTTCTTTTAAATTTCACGAGTTCACATCTACATATAATTAGTACAATAAGTTTATGCGTATTTGGCGTGCTGTCCGGGGAGAGGGCTCCGAGCTCGGAGTTAGGCCCGAACCCAGAGTACTCCCCCCAGTTGGTAAGTGTAGATGGAACTGGAAGTGAGGAGATGGGGTGGAGGAGGGATGCTGACAAACTTTCAATGAACAGAGCTAGGTCTGCTGTGAATTTATACTCTGTCATTGAGTTGATTACTGATTAATCTCCAGCTGTGCATAATTTGGTTAATTATCTGAACCTGCTCCTCCCGAACTTTGTTAATAAAACATCATTTAGAATGATTTTTAAAACTTTAGTTAAACATTAGTTATCATGCTTGTTGTGAATAGGCCTTCAGAATGATTAATACAACTTTATAGTTATTGTTCTTTGTGTGTACAGCCTTTAACGACGCAAATGAATGATATTATTGGAAAGAAAAAAAAGCTTGAGCATTTAAAGCGATATATCAATTGCATGTGATCAATATCATTCTTGGTGTGAACAGATCTTAAGAAGGTAATATAGTAATTTATCTTCATATTGGTCTGTCACTTAACAAAAGGATACACTTCATAGTCCTATAAATGAATTTTTGGACAGCATCGTCTTCAAAAGTCAAATTTAAACATCATGCTTCATGCAAGGTCAGTCTGAACACATGAGATGCAAACTGTCACCCAAATGGTAAAAGTAGCTAAACAGCTAACGTTACTTTTCTTTAAGCACGCAGAGCATCTGATATGAAGATGCGTGACAATTATCCACCTGACTTGCGCTCAGAGATGTTGGAAAACAGTCGCAGTGATCATCGGTGTTTAATATATTCACTCACTATCTTTAAAATAAATATGGAAACGAATACCCATGAACCACACCACGACAAATCCCAAGCAAATTCACTAGCCAGCTAACTTAGCTGCATCTTAAAACTTCCCCACATTCTTCAGCATCACCAGCTACATTCAGCCCAAATGTAAAGAGTTGTGAAAAGAAACTTCAGAGAGGGAAACTTGAATCCAGTCTGCACGGGGATGGGCCTGTCTTAAGTTTTGCTCCGGTCAAACAGTGAGCTAGGCTAACCGAAGGCGAGTGTGGCCTGCTCTATTCGTTTATGCGGCTCTTTTTCACTCCCTCCATTCCCCTCCCGACGCCATCTGTTTGTGCCATGAGAGAATGTGGAAGTAAAAAGAAACCGCGACATTTTGGCTCTATAAAATGACCTAAATACGGAATCGCTCCCTCGGAAATACGAAATGTAGATGCCAGATGAAAAGCGGAAATGTAAATATCAGCATCCAGTTCAGAGTGCACATTATATTTTGAGGCCAGTTATACAGAAATCGGTGAGTTTCGCTGGGATAGATAGACAGTGGGACAGCTTTTTTCGGGGGCTATTCGATCAGTTTCGTTTTCTGTTTCTATGGCAATAATGAACGGACCGTTGTCGAACTTACCACGCTCCAAAAATCGGGTGTATACGTTGAAAACACTTTGGAAGATTTGAATGTCGCTTTCTAGTTTGAATTGTTGCTGGTCTGGTTCTCTGTGTTCGGCAGGAAGGAAGGAAGGAAGAAGGGAATGAGAGAAAGAGTGACGTGAACGAATAAACAGCCCGGGCTCCTCCTCGCTGTCACAAGTAAATGATGGAGCTCATGGGCACACAAATATGTGCCCATACCTTTTGGATTTAATGCAAACATTGGCAACACAGACAATGCTATTTGTAAAAGAAATGTGCAGAAATTGAGAAATGACCAAATTACATGCTTTTCAAAGCACTTAATTTATAGATTTAAATCATAAAGCAGTAGGCCTATGTTTATTCTGTGTCTGTGTTCAATTTGCATATTTGTTTTGGGTAATTTATATAAATTAGAAGACTTATAACGTTACATGAAATGGACGTTAGAGGACGCTTCACTACCCTTATTATGCATCACTAGAGCAGCATGTGTAGTTTCTCGCACAAACAGAAGAGGTCGCCCTGTCATTATATATTGTGAATTACTTCATAAAATGCGAGCAGTTTATTTTAAATGACCATACATTGGTGTATTTAACAGAGGTGGGACAAAGTCATTGTTATGCAAGTCACAAGTAAGTCTCAAGTCTTTGCCCTCGAGTCCCGAGTCAAGTCGAGTCAAAGATGAGGCAAGTCCCGAGTCGAGTCAAAAGTCAAAGCCAACAAGTCTCAAGTCGAGTCCAAAGTCCTACCATTTTAGTTTCGAGTCATTTCAAGTCCTCTTACCACAGAAATAAAATTTATACAAATCATGTACGTCTGTAAGATTTGTATTTATTTAAACCTCTTTTTATACTTTGATTTATAATCAAATACAGTAAAAAACAGAAAATTTAATTTTCACAAAAAATGCTTGTATTTCAGCATATTGCACTAGAACAATGCACAGCATGCAGCTTCAGTCCTGTATTGTATTAACCTCATATTGCAAAACACTTTAACTTTCAAATAGAGGGTCGTTTTAGCCTAAACCTTTTTAAACATGTCATCAATAAAATCCTCACTCCTCAAAATTATCACTTCTGAAAAACTGGACCAACCTGATAATATAATTGGAATGTGTGTTGCAGTGCATATGCGGTGCAAGACCAGCACGCGCGATAGTGCTTTCACATATGCTGCGTTTGCAGTGCGTGATCCGCAGCTGTACCACAAATACATGTACTCACTATTTGTATTTCAAATCCAGAAGTTATTAGCATCTTTTATTTAAAAACAATTTTTTGTCAGCATTGCGATTCTCTTTGTACACACGTATACACTCTTTAAAAGACGTATTCACGTTTACTGTAAATACAATTTAAACAACGTATTATTTAATGCATTACTCTTATAGAATTATAGCCTATATTAAGTTGCTCAAACAAGTGGTAAAATATTTAACCATGTACTTATATTAAAATCGCAAAAACAGCAGACTCATACTCTTTCTTTTGCATAATTTAAATCTTTATACAATAAATCTCACATGTCACAAAGAACTTGTTTTTCCACCTCCACGAATGAGACGAGTGTTATGTTGCCTTGTTGAAATATGTATTTTCCCCTGATTTAGGCTACCCCGGTCTTACGTCTCAGCATTGCGATTCTCTTTGTACACATATACACTCTTTAATAGACGTATGCACGTTTAAACACAATTTAAACAACGTAGGCCTATTATTCAATGCATTACTTCTACTTATATGAGGTTCCTAAAGCAAGTGGTCAAATATTTAACCATAGGCTACTTATATAAAAAAACAGCCGACTCTCATGTCTTTTATTTTATATTTAAATTAATACAAAAAATCTTGCATGTCACAAGGAACATGTTTTTCCACCTCCACGAATGAGACGAGATTTGTTCATAATGTCGCCTTGTTGAGGTAAATTGTAGTTTTCCTTGCTTTACCCTGGTCTTAAAGTGAAAATAGTATTTAATTAAATACATTTATGGTGAGATTACTACATTTTATTTAATTAATCACATTTATGGTGAAATTACTAAATTTTTAGGTCAATCTGTGTTCATGTTGACCACGAAACATGCGCTGTCACTTTAATTCAGCGCGTGCAGCACATGTGCAGCACAGCAGAAATAGACTCGGTGCGGAAACGATCGCGGCACTGCTGTATACGCACCGCACCTGGAACGGATCGACGGACTGCAACCGCGTGCAGTGTGAAAGCTCTAACCTGTTAACATGGGTACGGAAAAAAATACGCACCCGCTGGCGCATACGCACTGCAAACGGAGTATGTGTGAATGTGAAACGGGCGTTATGCTGTCGAATCAAAACAACGTGGGACTACAGTGATTGGATGTCGTGCAGGCAGCGCGCGCGCTCTCTGCATGCATACAGGTGGTGCACATTTTTTTCACAGATGCAGATAAACTGAGAGCGGCGCGGCCATGTGGACATTTTTTCCCCCAGTTTTCATGGGAAGTAGCAAGTCTTCTCGAGTCAAAAGGCGCAAGTCCAAGTGAAGTCACGAGTCATTGATGTTAAAGTCCAAGTCGAGTTGCAAGTCTTTGTACATTTTGTCGAGTCGAGTCTGAAGTCATCAAATTCATGACTCGAGTCTGACTCGAGTCCAAGTCACATGACTCGAGTCCACACCTCTGGTATTTAATGCAATAAAACCTTTAAAATCTAGCAGCTATCACTCTACAACTCTCCCCTTGTTTCCCATTCAAGCTAAGCAGGGTTGAGCCTGGCCAGTTCCTGGATGGGAGACCTCCTGGGGAACACGATGATTGCTGTTGAAAGAAGGGTGTTTGGTCTGTGGGGGTCCAATTGTGTAACCTAGGCCAATTTGCATATTGTCTTTTATCAATCATGGCCTCCTTCTTATTCCCATTTGCACTGGTGGTAAAGGACCCATGTGACGTGTTTGAGTGTGTAAAAAAAGCAATATGAGTGTAAAGTGCTGTAATTCAGGGTTCCAAAGTTGGCAAATATTGGCTAAATTATATGCTTGTACAGAGATTTTATTAGGTGTGACAGTAAAACAGTGCAAAGCAAGGGTTTAGTGGAAGAATAAAAAGTGCATTAATGATTGTGGATCAGTTGCTTGTGGAGAAGTTCATAATGAGAATAAGTGAGGTAAAGGTTTCATACAAGATTTTTCTTTCTTTCTGTAAACCATTTGTTGTGTCAAACAATTGTAAAGCCACATAAAAATAGCTTCTGATATATTGAATATTGATATTTGATTCAAGGTTATTTATACAGTGTTTCATAAAAGTTCATATTATAATTTGTGATAAAAATTAAGATGTTATAATTTGATGGATTTTTTTTTCTGCTGGAATCCCATGAAGTTATTGCTCAGGGTTAGTGCTGATCTGAACTGAGATAGAGATCTGTTTCTTTGCATTGCATCATGTCCCCTCAACATCTGTGACCATTGGGACCTCCAAGCTGGAAAACTGAGCGTGTGAGTGTGTGTTTGACCCTACAGAAATTGTATTAGGCTTCAAGTGTTCACATCCCATAGGGATGCATGTGGAAGGAGTAATCATTGTGACTCAAAATGTGTCCTGAATGCAGGAATTATAACATACAGCTTGCTTATATACATATACAAGTATCTTGTGTACATGTGCACAAGCACATCAACTAACAGGTGGCTACTGTACTATAAGCCAGAACATTACTTCAGCTCTTGACATCTGAATGTGTGAAAGAATCCTTTCTCCTTCTCTGGGTGTGTATCCACACCCACAGCAGGGTGTGTATAAATCCAGTGGGAGAGATTAGCTTGAGAGTTTCTGGCCGTAATTCAGTGCTGAGTGAATCATAAAAAGAACATCCACACACACAACACATGAAGCACATGTACTCTCCCACATTCAGTGACACACCACCACCCCCTGTGTACAATGTGAATGGAGTGGCATTCAGCGCTAGGTTGACAGGTCTGTTTTAGCCCAGTTCCCATCATGCAGAGCTGGCCTAGTGTTTTAGGACAAGACTCTCATTAGTATCAAGCCTGGGCATACTGAGTGGAACTAATGGTGAGAAGTGAGGTCTAAAACAGCACTTTATGTCCTGACTGGTCTTTTATTAGGGTCAGTGCTACTTTCATTTCAGAGATCCGGAGAATTATTTATTTTTTTCTGTCAAGATGTTCAGTTATACAGTTTGTACTTGTTTGAAACCAACCTGTTACTGACAGAGAAACTGGAATCAGTTTGTTGAGCAGCTAAAGAAAAAGGTCAGGGCATTGACTTTAAACATCCTGCTCTCAGTTTCTGTCTTTCTCTCCTTCTCTCAGTTTCCCACCCCCCATCCCTTTTTTCTTTCACCGTTTCTCTCACTTGATTCCTGTTTTGTTGCTCTGAGAGATGAGGTAACGGTCCCTAGAGCACTATCCATTCTCATTCAATTTTCATTCAAATATATCTTGCAAACAATCCTGAATGATCTAAAGAGTGTCCTCTGAGCAAAAAATAAGCCCATACTTTGGTTTTGCATAGTAATGACAACATTATCAGCATTTTTACTCTGAAATAACAATTTATTTTTATGTGTACATTTCACAAACAAACAAACTGAGTTATGACAGCTCATTATTTCAGAGAGTTTGCTGCATGGTCAGGTCATCATTAGACTGTTTTTCTTGTTTTAACGTTTCAAGAATACAGCTGACCCACATAGACTCCATGAAGGCCTGTATCTGACATTAGTGTCAAGTTTCATTTTGATAAAAACTTCACTTATAGAACCAAACTGCTATGAAACTGTGTTCGATTCCACTACTTATTGCATACGTATAAAAGTACATCCTCATTTCATCCTAATTTTATCACTCAAATTAGAATTTAAAGGATAATCCTTCACTCAAAAATAAAAATTCTGTCATTATTTTCTCACCCTCATGTAGTCCAAACCTGTATGACTTTGTTTATGGAGTTTGGGTTCCTTGCTATTGTCACCCCTTAACTTGCATAGCTGGGTTTAAATACATTAAATAGTCAGTAATATTATTTATTTAACTCCACAGCTTTATAGCTGATTCGAAATTAGTTTCATAACTGATGAATTTTGCAACATCAGTACAGGCATTGAACTGACTGAGCTGAATAACGACACTGTTGCCTTCTACTACTTATAGCTGAACTGAACACATTTCATTTATGATTAATTTTACACAGTGATTGAAGTGAACTGAATCAACTCTGAACTGCCTAAGCTGAAACATGACACTATTGTAGTTTTTAGAGCTGCTTTGCTGCAGAATTTCAATTTATTTCATTTTATTTCTTTGAAACAATAAAGGGCTATATAAATTAAGGCGACTTGACTTTATTCAGTGAAACACAAAAAAATATATTTTAAAGAATGTTGCTATGCTGTTTTTGTCCTTACATATAATAGTCAGTGCGGTCCAAAACAACACTGAACCCCATGCACTAACTTATGATTGAACCCTATTAATTTTTTTTGCCCAAAGCATCTTCTTTTTTGTTCCACGGAAGAAAGAATTGCAAACAAAAGTTTCATTTTTGGATGAACTATCCCTTTAAGACTTATGGTAAAGTCTAAGACGTATTGTGGCTGGTCCTGTAAACTGGTTGGAGGCATAATTTATTTTGTCAAATGGACTGCTGGTCACTCTGACTAACATTAGTTCTTAATCACCACGTCTCCGAGCCTGGGAATGCAATCCCTCTGTTTACACAAGATATCCCTCTTCCTTGCCACAACTCATCAGACTGTTCACGCCATGCACTGAGGGGCAGAACTGCCCAGCAGCAAGATTTAGAACTGGCTTGAGTCCTAGAAGTATTAACAGTTTAGTGACTCTTGGATGTTGTGGTTTCATTTGAATTTGAAGAAGAGAATGTGACAGCTTGCTGAGTCAAACGCATGTGACTCGGTGTATATGCAAGAGAAAGAGAGAGAAAAAGAATGAGGCAGGGAGGATTTAGGTTTAGCTCAGCAGCCAGTCCATTAGGGGTACCACTACCAGATATATTTATGAAAAAGCCACTCTGTCTCTCTCTAATATCTTTGGTAGGCTACTCCAATAGAGTGCTTGAGTTGCACTGTCACGTCTAGACTATTTTGGTTGTCTGCTCTATCTGCTGAATGCATTTGGTCTCTCAGCTCTATCATTGTTTCACACACCAAACCACATTTGATAGATTGTCATAAGTCATCCATCTAGCTGTGCATTTGTATCTCTTCCAAAGAAACGAATGTGTTGGGAGATTTATGTGAAATTACACAGTACTCCCTACTGCAGCAGTGTAGCCTAACTCCAAAACCACATGACATTTATTAATTTAGGTGCATACAACTGTGATAGGAGACTCAACATGATAAAACAGGAAGTTCAGGACTTCAGGTAACAAAAGCATAAGAAAAATGTTGAATAAGACCTGCAGTTTACCTTTAAATAGCAAACCTAAAATTGTAGACGAAGCTGGTGTGGTCCACTGTGTAAGAGTGTGCACATGACTCAGGGCTCTCATTTCTCATTTGTTCAATTGTGGAGTAGACTGAACAGGTTACCTAGGAGACAAGCTAAATGCTGGTAAGGACAGACGCTGAGCTTATTTCAGTACGAGTAAGAAGACAGCACAGCATGATGAAGAAGTATAAGAATCTTTCTCTTTGGTATAGATGAAACACTGTTTTATATTTACACAAGTTCTCCACGGCATGAATTCTGTTATTTCTGCACAAACAGGGTGCAGTTGGTGAATGAATACCATGTGATCAAAGCAACAATATAACTTTGAATCTCTATCAGGGTGCACAATAGAGTGAACGGTTCAAAAGAATGTCATTGTAAGTAAAAAGAGGATGGAAAAGACTGTACCCGTGACTGAAAAATATTCTTTTGATAACTAACTCCTGTCTAAGAGCACAACTGCTCATTAAACTGCATTTGATGCCAGTCTGTCGTAACTTTACTAGAGATTTCATGGATGCCTGAGCTCAGCTCTGGCCCTTGCTGCTGATCTACCTCTAATCCCCTGTAATTTCCTTTGAGCATGAATTATTCTCCTCAATTTGAAGGACTATCTAACTTTGGGAGTCCCAGAAAACCAGAAACCTAATATATCACCTGGTTGGCTGCACTATTATTCAACTATTAAACATTTTTAACTTAAAAAAACTACAACAAACAAACAAACAAACAAACAAACAAGGATCTCAATATGATTACATTTAAAAAGTTCTTGTTTTCAAGATAACAATGGTGACCAAAATTGACTTTTGAATTTTAAGGTTATAAAATGTTGCTGATGTATTTTCATATATATTTATAATATATATATATATATATATATATATATATATATATATATATATTTATTTTATTTTTTTATTTTTTTTGGCCAACTATAAATGAAAGTACAGATTCTTGACTTGTCTTGATTTGAACATTTTTATATGGCTCTTTTAAATAGTCACATGACCTGTTTGCTCCTCTGAAACTTGAAAGTTGATGTATGCCTCAAAGCTCCATAAAAGGAAAGTGATGTGTTAAAGGTATAGTTTACTTAAAAATAAGAATTCTGTCATCATTTGCTCACCCTGTAGTAAATGATGACAGAATTTTCATTTTTAAGAGAACTATTCCTTTAAACATAATAATACAGATACATATTTTCGACAGACGGTATAAGGACCTATTGTTTTTTTATTATAATAGATTGTATCATATAATGTAAACATGCTACTGGTCACATTTATGACCGGTGGAAAACCATTTTGTATAAGTAAGTAACTAAAAAAACAAATAGCCTAAGTAGGCTATAATTAAGCTACTAATTCAAATTCTAAAATTTTACATTTCAAATTAGGCTAATAGCCTACATTAAATAAAGTTACATTACAGTAAATGAAATGTGAATTATTCTTGGATTAGCATGTCATTTATTTGTCCTCCACAATTGCCTGATATAAAACACAAAAACACTTTCTGGTTCTTGTTTAGGCTACCAGAGAGAAATTTTGACTGTTAGTTTCCCACTGGTTACAATTGAGACCAGAGTTCGTCGGATAAAGGGAGAGCACCTCTAGTTTGATGTGTGTGTGTGTGTGTGTGTGTTAGAGGTGTGGCTCCAGTCAATGGTTTGAGGAGGAGGAGTGTCGAGTGTCTCAGTCAGCGCAGCGGTAGATCCATGAGCAAAGAAATCAGCGGCTGAATTTTATACAGTTAACCGGGACCGAGAGGAAAGAAACATGCTGGAATACAAATCTAAAGGCTCATTTCCAAAACACACCAACTGGCAGTCTCTTCGAAGAGAGATGTATTGGCTTTAGTGGTAAGTTACGTATATAAACAATAAGTTAAAGAGGGGGGCAGTGGGTAGACCAAGAGGTGCGATCTAGGATTCAGTATTGTTCGTATGAATATGTAGGACTGACCACGTTTATCTGTTGAATGCTGGATGCGTAAAATCACCTGTTGCAAAACATCACTTTTTACTATCAGTCAGTAATTTATTTTCGTTTAACATAAGCGATATGGTGTATTAGGATTCAGGCTGTATATCGTGTAGCCTATTTGTATAGTGGTATTAGAGGGTGGGTGAGTTAGTTGGGGGTGGGTATATGTAGGTAGGGTGGGTGGGAAATGGGCTCAAATAAACAAGGTGGTGCTGGATTGTGCGCATGTGTTATCATGCAGTCACGCAAAGTAAAGCTCGAGAGCTTACAAGTACTTGTGAGGGAGAATAAACGTTAAAAATGTAGGTGAACTATGGAAAAGTATAGTCATTTTTGTGAAGGGGGCGCTGATAAAAGCTGTATTTTTAATGTGCTTCCACCCTCTTTAAATTGATTAAAAAACGTATTTATTACAATATTATTGCGACTATTTTATGTCAATGGTATAGGCGTTGCTTTTCATAACTGTTGTTATCATATCACGTGGAGCAGATCAGTGGGCAGCGGTTTTAAGTTTACAGCAAATATGACCACTGCATTTAAAGTAAAGCAATGTTCTGATAACAAACTAGTTATAGATTTTTTTTTAGATTTTTATCAAATTAGGTCACTGTTGGAAAAAACAACCCTAGCCTACTAGACCTTCATCAAGATTGTAAATCGCTGCCCATCAGTTGGTAGTCCAGCAATCCGTTAACTACAGTTTCGGCCAGACATGTTGACCACAAATGACCAGCACTGTCCAGCCTGAAACCATGTAAAACCAACCACCATCACAAAGGTTACACATAGCCTAGTCTAATGTATGTTCTCAATAGTCCAATGATTCATGACCATATAAGCCAGTTCTAAACAATTAAAATAACTAAAAATCATATTCAGTTAAACTGATAAAGCAGACCCTCATAAATAATCAGTTTGATACTGAAGCTTACTGTTCACTATGAATATTGTCAGGCAAATGAAAGCATGTAGCCTACAGAACGAAAAAAAGACTATTAGCCTACATTTGTTTACTTGGATATTTAAAGGGCAGTTGATATTGAAATGTACTTGTCCCACGTTTGCTGAACCCATCCTATAACATGTGAATTTTCTTTGTTTCAATGTCAAAGATACTTCAATCAAGTAGTGCATTCATTAACATTGATATTAATCATTTTAATTATGAGTGGGATCTGAAACTGATACCATCTTGCTTAATTGTGTTGGGTGGACTTTTAACTTTGTTTACGCTTCAGATCATGTAACTTTGGAGTGTAGTATGAGGGAGTTTGATAATGATTAACATGTAAGATAACAATTTAAATGAAATGAGTGATCAAGACATTTTTTTCCACAAAAGTTAGTCACAGAATAAAAAACAAGTAGCCTACCGTAATCTAAACTGTGAGATATGTGGTAATATTTTCAGTCTAAGACTGAAGATTGAGTGTTGCTAAAAATAAATATAAAAAAAACAGGTTAAAACTATAATTCCTCTAGGTGGTTAGATGAGTGAAGAGAGCACATGAAAGCAGACCTTTATTGTTCACATAAAATCTGCTCTCTTTAGAACAGCATAAGCCTTTTGCATCAAAGACTATGAGGACTAATGAATACCTTGTATGCCCTATCAAAGAACCTTTTGATGTTTATATCATTTGGTAAAGATAGTGTGAGTTCTCCTGTTTTGAGTCAGTAGGGAGTCAACAAATGATAACCAGCTCTCCATTTGGTTTATCACTTTGCCAGAGGTAAAGCCCTAAGGACTCACTATGTAAAGGGAAGTAGTATAAGAAAAAGATCAATGGTGTTCTGCCTATTTCCGGCTATAATTAAAGTGTTAGTGGAAAGATGCTAGGCAGCTTGTAAATGTTATTGCATATATCAGAGATCTTTTTGAAGTAAAAGATAACAAGTTTGACCTCAGTATCTGTGCCATTCTTCTCTAGATGTAATGTTTGGCAGAATGTTCAATTGTCTTTGGCGACAATGAGACGCTTCATTAAGAGTGTCCTAAGAATGTACGATTTTATTGTATGTTTACACTTGTTCACATTGCATAATATTTTCTGCTGTTAAAAGTTACATCACACTTTTTAATCAATCATAATCTTGAGTACAAAAATCCTCAGGTTGATAGGTCAAATTATTAATCCCCCTTTCAAGTCATCATCTTTTGAGATCATGCATGTCAGATCATTTCAACATTAATGGAGGGTCATTAATTTGCAAAAGTTCTCATTGTAAGGGAGATTTTTTATAGAGCCTTGTTTTTTTGTGTGTGTACATGACCGGTCTGCTGTAGCAGTAGTTTTTGAAAGTGTACGCAGCATGATTTATTTTTATCTCTGTCTTTAATCATTTAGAAGTGCCTGTCTTCCAATTCTGACTCTTGAGTCTTAGCAGCAGCACAGGGTAGTTATGTGACATCTGCAGGCTGTATGGGTGTTTGTGTACATCTTGCACTTATGTCAGTACTACATGCATTTAGGTGGAAATTTGTTACATCTATGCACGATTTAGGCTATATTGCTGATGTATACATCTGTAGTTATATGTTTACATGGCCAAACTTTGGGCTGTTTAATGGTCTAAACTGTTTTGCGTTTTATGGTTTACAATGCTAAAGACAAAATGGTCACCTGATCTTACTGACAGTTTATTTACTGGCAGTCCAGATTCGGAATTGACTGTTGATTTTAATTTTCTCCAAAATAATAATAAATAAATAATACAAATATTAAAAATAAATAGAAATTGAGAACATAACCTAAGCGTGATCAGTATGGAATTTTGTAATTTTATTTGTGTGTTGTGTTTGAGGCTACAGAGACTACACAGCCTTCCTGTTTTCAGGACATACCACCCTTAAAAGCTGATCAGGCCAAAAGGGAGGAGTTGATGCATTTCCAAATTCTGTTTGGATAAAGTCATGCAGAGGAGGACATTAGATTCAGCCTCTTTCCCACAAAAACACTGAAACATGTGCTGTGGATGTTGAGATCAGCCTCCTTTGAACTGAGAAACATCTATGAGTTGTCTTGAGTTCTTTAATTCAGGCGTGAGGTGGTTTTATCAGCTGTGAATGGCTATAACTCTTTATTATGCTTATTATTCCCTCCCAGGGAAGCCACATCATTCAGTCTGTTCGTTTCTGTTTAATCATGTGATTTAAATGTGCTTCTGTTTCTCCCTCTGCAGATTCCAGACGGTCTAATTGGAGTTTGCTACGTGGATAGTCTCTTTTAGGAAGAATGTGTTGTTTAAAATAAGTGTGTGTTTGCCCACAAGGATCTGATATCTCTCCACCTTTGACCTCTTTGAGGGCATAATTGCAGTATGGCAAGGTCTCGGTGACCTTAAGTATCCCTGAAAGAATCAACGACAGGGTGTAAACATTTCATTTGAATACCAAAGATACCTGGAATATTACAATCTTCAATTGCAAAGCAGTTGACCATGGCGACCAAACGGAAAGTCCAATGGAAAGTATCCATGGAAACCACAAACTCTCTCTGGCTCTTGTTTTGGACCATATGGACTTTTTTGGCTGGAGTTTTACAAGCAACCGTGGTTATTGAAGATGATGTCACAGCACGAATCAGTTTCTCATATAGTAAGTGCATGAATTAATTAGTTATTCAGCAGATGCTTTCTTATCCAAAGCTATTTACACTTCACTTACTACTGTAAATCACACCAAAGAATGAAAACTATAATGATAAAGATATAGGGTAGTTCTAAAATAAAAGAAGGTAACACTTTATTTTGATGGTTCCCCAACACACATTCTACTGACATAAGTAACTGTCCAAGTACATGTAAACTTATTCTGCTAACTAGAACCCCTTATTCTACTAACCCTACCCCTACTTCTAACAGTCAGCTAACTCCTAATACTCAACTAATACTCTACTGCGAGTTAGTTGACATGTAAGTGCAACTCTAATTATACCCAAGAGAATGTCTAAAGGAGACCGTCGAAATAAAATGTAACCTAAAAGAATAGCAGATGAAGAACTATAACGATAACAGCACAGAGAAACGATATGTTTGGAATCACTTTCAGAAGGTTTTTTTCTGGCTGATGAATGATAAAACAATGACAGCCAATCAGAATCCATCCTGCTTGAAAGAGCTTGAGCATTTTAAGTGGCAACAACATTATACAGGGTTCCTACGCAATTTGGAAAAGTATGGCATTTGATTTGAGTAATTTTCAGGCCTGGGAAGGTATGGAAAAAAGAAAGCAGTGTATGGAAAAATATTTGCATTTCCAGACTATTGCCCCTGTTTTCTATAATTATAGTTTTCTATAATAGAAAATTGAGAATTTAATGAAAATAAATGTATCATACAAGAAGTGTGTTTTCATGGCAGTTGTTTAGTGATTCTTTAGTGATTGTCAAACACGACTGCCCCTATTGCGCCATCAGCCCATTTGGCTGTGTAGTTTCTTGGCCGCCACAGAGTACGTGTTAAAGCAGACCTAAGGCTTTGAAAAATGATGTACTTCCCTAACGAAAGCCAATTTTTGAACACTTTTTACAATACCAGTCTTTTTTTATAGACCCTTGAACTTGGCAAATAGGACAATGCACACAGCTGTATTGTGCCATCAGCCCATTTAGTGTCATGGTTTCTCTGCCGCCACAGAGGATGCATTAAATTGGACATTAGGCCTTGATATTAGAGGTACTACCCTAAGGAATGGCAAATTTTGACTCTATTAATTCATATGCACCCATGCTCTCATTTTCTTTATAGTAAGATGGCAGTGACGCTCAAAGGAAATAGGTTATATATAAAACTAGAAATTGTAATGCGTAGGCACGCAAAAAAATTCCTGTGCGCATGTGAATAGTTTCTCAAGGGCATGCAAAAGTCTGTAATTTTTTTTGTATTTTAGGAGCTCTGTATGTTGATATGTTGACCCCTGAGAAAATAAACATATTTACAGATTGCAGTACTATATTCCAAATTTAAAGCTCAAAATAATGTTGTATTAACCATTAATGTTAAATATGGTTTATGATAAACAGAGAGGTTTGGAAATTTGAGTCTGGAAAAGTATGGCATTTTGAAATGTTTAGCAACTCTTACCAAGGCTGCATTTATTTGATCAGAAATACAGTAAAAACAATAATATTGTGAAATATTATAACAATTTAAACTCCTTTCTATTTTAAAGTGTGATGGCAAAGATTCCTGTGATGGCAAAGATGAACTTTCAGCATCATTACTCCAGTCTTCAGTGTCACATGGTCGTTTAAAAAATAATTTTAATATGCTGATTTGGTGCTCAAGCAACATTTCTTATTATTATCAATGTTGTAGTATCAATGTCACAGTTGTGCTGCTTAATATTTTTTTGTGGAAGCCATGATATTCTTTTTTCTTTGAAGAATAGAAAGTTAAAAAGAACAGCATTTGAAATGGAAATGGCATTTTATGCTCACAAAAGCAGCAATGTCAGTAATGAGCACTGCATTCTGTGGAAGAAGCTCTGCTGGCCCAGATTCCCTCAGACTACCACTCATCTGCTATAATTTAGCTAAATTTTAGGGCTACTTGAACTGCCATGATGTTTCTTATTCCCAAAAGACCCATTACGAGACTGTTCCAAATGTTGCATTCACTCATCTTAGCCAAACACACAGGAGGGTTTAATCCTTGATTGTAAACATTTACAAGAGCTATTAGAACCATTTGCAAACCCTGGCTGGTGTACTGTATCAGAGTAACAGCTATACTCATTAATCATTTGAGGTTGAAATGCAAATGTAATGGTTGTACTTAGAACAAATGGCTTGTGAAAGGTTTTATGTCAGTAAACACTGACGTTCGTGACCTCTGTGCCTTGCCAGGAAAACCTTCTGGACATGCGAACCGACATAATTTTAAAGGGTCGGTTTGTCTGCTAGGTTTGTGTAGTTTTGAAGGAGCATTCCATGTGAGGAATGCAAGATGCTTTCTGAATGTACTGTAAGACTTTATTTAGACAAATATTTTACTTTATAAAAAATATATATATATATATATGTGTGTGTGTGCGAAACATTAAGATTTTTTTGGATAACATTGATTTTTGTTCTTTTTATGAGATGTGCAAAGTAATATTTTTGCTTCTGGGTGTGTTCAGATGCAGAAGGGCGATCAGTGAGAGAGTTCTCTGTGGATGGTGTGTATAACTATTCAACTCTTCTGCTGAGCCCAGATGAAAACAAGATCTACGTGGGAGCCAGGGAGAACATATTCTCTCTCAGCCTGGACAACATCAGTGTGACGTATCTACAGAAAACAGTAAGTGTGTGCGAGAATGTTTGTAGTAGTGTGTAGGAGTGCATTTTGATGGTACTCAGCGTTGTTTTGTCTCTTCTGCAGCTCACATGGAGCACTCCAGAAAAGAAGAGGAAGGAGTGTATCTTCAAGGGAAAGGACCCCCAGGTATAAGTGTGTTGCGGTTATTGTTAATGTAAATGTGACATAATATATTAAAACAACAAACTAAAAGATAATCTGCCTCTTATGTGTTTCAGACTGACTGTTTCAACTACATCAAGATTTTACTGCATTTGAACAGCACACACCTGTATGTGTGTGGAACATATGCCTTCAGCCCCATCTGCGCTTACATTGTGAGACATCTCTTCTTCTTTTTTTAAATCTATTTTAAAAATTAAGTTCTTAGAAATGTACTCTCTATATGCATGTCGGATTCACATAGTTTTGGAAAAACTTTAAGATTTAAATGTAATGTCTCTAAAAATGTGGTATTACGTAAACAGTATTAATATAAAATTAAAACTAATCTGATATTCATATATATCTGATGGTCATGAAGGTCTATTGACAGTTTCTCTATGGTGTCATTTATTTAATTTGTATTATTATTGTTGTTTTTCCACACACACACACTCTCTCACACACACACACACACACACACACACACACACGTGTGTGTATATATATATATTTCATTCTTTTACTGAAGCTTTGTTTCTTCATGATGTTGATCAGGGCACCATATTATATATATGATTAAATGCTTTTCTAATGTATTTTTTTGAATAAAATAATATATAGGACAAAAACCTGAGCTTTATGTCATTGACCCATTTGTGTAAGTGTGTCTGGTGTCATTTGATTTAACGAATGACGTGTTTGTGTTTTTCATGAAATTTGTAGAACATTTCAAGTTTCTCTCTGGAAAGAGATGAAAAGGGGGAACCCGTTATGGAGGATGGCCGTGGACGCTGTCCATTTAATCCAGAATCCAGATCTACAGCTATTACAGTGGGTGAGTATATTCATGCAAAAACAATGCAATCTTTTTGTTTGAACTTCATATATAAACATCATTAAGTTTGATGAAAAGGTTGATTTAGTGTTAATGAGCACTTGAATGTTTTGTTATAGATGGGGAACTGTACACTGCTACTGTCAGTAACTTCCAGGGAAATGAACCCACCATATATAGGAGTCTAGGGACTGGCACCCCTCTCAAAACGGAGAACTCTCTCAACTGGCTCCAGGGTAAATATATACAAACACACACACTTCCTCACAAGGGACCTTCTAAGAGATTAATATCTAAAAATAAATGCCAGCATCAGTGATTACAGAACCATGCTTTCTCACGCATGTTGGAAACAGAAAATTACTGACTGATACTGATGTTAAATAAACAGTTGTACAGTTTTGTTTTCTGGAATATGGCAAATAAGTGTGTGTTTGTGTGTGTGTGTGTGTGTGTGTGATCCGTCAGACCCAGCGTTTGTAGGTTCTGCTCATATTACAGGTCAAGACAGTGAGAGAAGTGATGATCAGATCTATTTTTTCTTCAGTGAGATGGGAAAGGAGTTCGACTTCTTTGATAACACCATAGTGTCCAGGATTGCACGTGTGTGTAAGGTAAGATGGAGTGTTTAAGCAGTTCACACAGTGCTGATAAAGTCAGCATAAACCTGAAAAGAAAAGAACACGCATACAGAAATCCCAATATATCCACTATCAGTGTACACTAAGTATATTCATATCTTCTAAAGATTCCTTATCTCATTTTTTGTTTAGCACCAAAGGTCAAAATGAAAAAAAAAAAAAAAATCAACTGTTTACTTTCTTTATACATGTTTCCTGGTGTTATAATGCAAAATCCATCAGTTCACATTATATTATAAAGTCTTCATAATCTTTAATTTAAGTGTAATAATTTGTTCTGGCTTTGTATGAATTTTTTTGTATGCTTATTAGATATTGTTAACCAATAGCTAAATAGCCAGTCAACATTGCTCCATTCTCCATTTTGAGAGAACCCTACTGAGAAGGACAAATGATGGTACCTAGAAAGACATTGACTTAAAGGGGTAATTCACCTCTGGCAAGATGTGCTTTAAATAAAACTAGACGGTTTATGCAGTAGATAGCCTTTCTTTTAATCAGAGAAAAGGGGTGTTGGTGGTGGTCCCTTTACCAAACTATATTGTGCATGGATGAGGGATACAGAAATGCGGATGTACAATTTGAAGTTTTAACAAAAGTCAGCCAGATGACATGTTTTGCATTATCCAGTGGACTTTAGCTGACAAATAAACCAGGAGATCTTGGTGCAGATAACATGGGGAAAGAATACACATTTTTCATTTATATATACTATTGGGATTGACAAAGCTGGTTGAAAATCTGCACACTTGTCATTTAATTAGAAGTCATTGAGCCTAACAGATGAAACTGGCACATATTTTTTAGTAAATTGTTGGGACACTTTTGAAACCGGGGCGTCTGGTCACCCTAGTTTCATGTTAATTTAAGAAGCAGATGAACAAGGTGAATCACAGAAGGCTGTGAATTCTGCCCTATTAATGTTCACATATGTGTTATCTTCCCACCCGTTGACACTCCCTGCCTCCCTGATTTCCATGGGAGTACATTGATAATACTATGTTTGTTTGCTTTTTGACATGTACCAAGGTATTACAATATTATTATTTGAAATACCCTGGATAATTATATAAATACTATAGTATATGAATATGAATATGATAATTGTTCAGTACTGTGGTGTCACTATCTGAAACTGTCACTGTCCCATTGGGACTGCAATAATCCCCCCCCCAAGATGCTCTGAAACCAGGGCTGGAGTTCTGATGCCCCCTAGTGGTCTTTCAGAGTATTATAAAATATTGTAAGTGAGGAAAATATGTTGAAAGTGTTAATCAGCTGCTTGTGTGTGTTTGTGTGTATAACCTCAGGAGGATCAAGGTGGAGAGAGAGTTCTGCAGAAGAAATGGACCACATTTCTTAAAGCTCAACTCTTGTGTTCGCTACCCGATGATGGTTTTCCTTTCAACATCATTCAGGATGTATATGTGCTTCCAGCCCAACACAAGAAAAACACACTCCTCTATGCAGTGTTCACTTCTCAATGGTGAGCGGAAAAATAGAGAGGGGTACAGGAAGATAATGTTTTTCTGTACTGATACTAGTAATACTATACTAATACAATATACTAGAAACTGTTTGCTCTAATTTAACACTGCAAATGTGTGTCCGTTCTAAAATGTAAACTTTTTTTCTAATTTGTTGCTATATGTTTTGTAGGAGTAAAGGTCTAGCAGGCAGTTCAGCAGTGTGTGTGTTCAGCATGGATCAGGTAGAACAAGCGTTTACTGGCCGTTATAAAGAGGTGAACCGAGAGACACAGCAGTGGTACACACACACTCTCTCTGTACCTGAACCACGACCTGGAATGGTAAGATGACACACACTCCCACATATACACTTTACCAGTTCTGTATAAGTGGAGGATCTTCTGTGAGTTTCTGTGAAGCTTTTTGTGAAGATTGTTTTTTTGTTTTTGTTTTTTCTACAGTGTATTACCAATGCTTCAAGGCAGCTGGGAATAGACTCATCCCTAGATATGCCAGACAAGGTACTAAACTTTGTGAAAGACCACTTCCTGATGGACAGACCTGTCAAAAGTCAGCCTGTGCTCTTCACGCACTCCGTGCACTACACACAAATCGCTGTACACCACGTGCAAGGCCTCCACAGAGCTTACGATGTGATGTTCATCGGCACAGGTATGTTGTGTTTTTTGAGTGTCTGATTTTCTCTGATTTCAATTTCTTTTCTAATTAGCTGTTGATGTTGTGCTCTGTGATTTGACAGATGATGGACGTTTGCAAAAGGCTGTGAATGTTGCTGGTACGATGCACATCATTGAGGAGATCCAACTGTTCCCAGAAAAACAGCCTGTACAACACATTGAGCTGGATTCGGCTAAGGTGTGTGTGTGTGTGCGTGCGTGCGTGCGTGCGTGCGCGTGTGTGTGTGTGTGTGTTAATGTAAGCGGTTCAAGCTGTTACTATTAACTAATGTATTAAATACTGTGAACTAAAAATAAAAAATACTTTTACAGCATTTATTAACCTAGGTTAATGTTAATTAATGTTAATTTCTGCATATACTACATTTAATATTCATTAGCATGAATAATTAACAACAATATGTGGTATATTTAACGAAGCTATTTTAATAAATGCTGTAAAATGATTGTTACTTGTAGGTTCTTGATAACTAATGCATTAACTAATGTGAACAAAACGTGTTACTGTTTATTTGTACTTATGAAAAGGTGCATTCATTTTATACACTACCATTCAAAAGTTAGGGGTCAGTACGATTTTTTTTATGTATAAGTCATATAACTATTGTCTTATACTTGCCAAAGCTATATTTAATTTGTTTAAAAAAAAAAAACAGTACAAAATGTAATTTTATTTCTGTAATGGCAAAGCTGAACTTTCAGCAGCTTTTACTCCACTCTTCAGTTTCACATGATCCTTCATATATCATAAATCATTCTAATATGCTGATTTACTGCTCAAGAAACATTTCTTAGTATTATCATAATGCTTATTTTTTTGTGTATCTTTTTTTTCTTTTCTTTACAATTTTATAACATTATGAATATCAATACTGTCACTTTTGATCAGTTTAATGTATCCTCGTTCAGAATTTTTTTTTTTACTTATTACTCGCCCCAAACTTTTGCACAGTAGTGTATTTGAATTACACATTTACTTTCACTTGTTCTCTACAAAGATTGTATTTCACTCTCTTACTCTCAATCCTCTCTCTCTCTACAAACAGGGTTTGTTATTTATGTCGTCACACTCTGGTATTGTGCAGTTGCCTGTAGCAAACTGCAGTTACCATAACAACTGTGGCGAGTGTGTTTTGGCCAGAGACCCATACTGTGCTTGGACAGGAACACACTGTACTGACGTCACACGAATCACACCACAAAAGTAAGTCTTCCCTGTTTCAAATGATCTATTGAATGAATCATTTTCAGTACCAATACCAATCTTTTACCATCCTATGTGTGTTTCAGACAATGGCAGCAAGATATTGAGAAGGCTGACACTTCATCAAAATGTAACGGCACAATGTTCAGTGTGGACTCTGAAAGCTCAGGTAAACCTGCAAATCCTTACATATACAAGCATCTTATCATCCGTCTGAATATGTTATAGTATATATTTCTTCTCTCTTTCTAGTGTTACCACGTTCTTTCCCAAATTCCCAAGCATCTAATTGTGAGATCATCATTGTCCCAGCTAACACCCTTCGCCTGCTGCCCTGCAATCTTCGCTCCAATCATGCCCACAGAAAATGGTTATACAAACCAGATGTAAGTCACTTCCTGTTCCCCAGCCCAGATGGTGGATTGGTTGTCAGCGGCCGACCAGGCGGAGATGAGGTCTTCTCTTGTTGGTCAGGAGAACGTGGCTTCTGGCAACTTTTGGCCAATTACTGTGTAAAGGCAGAGCCTTTATCCGAGACCACAACCAATACTGGGCAGATAGATACACCTCTTATAATCCAAAGCATATCGTCGGACATCCTGTCCGGTGAATCGGCACGCTCTGCTCAGCCTCGCATAAAGACGTATGGCACAGAGCTGGCAGTAGTGTGTGTTTTGTTAGCTGTGTGTGTGCTTTCGTTCGGGCTGTCGGTAGCCTATAGACACAGGGGCCGGATGAAGGAGGTACTAAGAGGGGGAGAACAAACTGGAGGATCCCAAAAGAGCAGAGTCAGGCCTGGGGAGAGTGTGCCCCTCAATGCTGGTGTGCTTCCAACCTCCCCATCCGACCACAAAAGCTACCAGACTTTGGAGGAAAACTGCGGTTACATAATCGCTCCATCAGAGACAAGCACGCAGCTCAACTCCAAGGAAGCACAGACACTCGCCCAAACGCCACAGAATGGGTTCAAAGAAAGTCATGTGGAGGTCAGTGACATTAGCCCTCGCCCCCGGGTACGACTGGGCTCTGAGATCAGAGACTCTGTGGTGTAAAACATAGACATTGCCAATGAGTTTATATGATTTATGCTTAAACAATCTAACAGTCTTAATGTTCACTTGGGCAGCTTTCATGAAGACTAAGCGTACTGAGCCCTGAGTATTAAGAATAGATGTGACGTGCTCAGTGTGCAAATTGCCAAATTTGAGTTATTCAAGACAATGCCCTCAAATCCACTCTCACATCTTCTTCACTCTTTAATGTTAAACTTTAAATTATGACACAGTTTATTGTGTTGAATAAGTGTTGGAACAGAGATGCCGTCAGAGACAACAACTGGAGAAAGAGTGGACCAGATGGATGAGCAGGAGAGAAATGGGCAGCAAGCCTTCTTGTGTGACTGGTACTGGTGCTTTATCACTGCCAAGACTTGAGTAATGATGCTTCACTCAAGGTGAAAAAAAAAAAGGTTTTACATGTCTATTTGTATTACTTTGCCATTTTTGTGCAAAGATTCAATGCATACATGTTTAATGAGGGTATTTTAATCTTAAAAGCTGACTATGAAAACAATAACCCATCCTCTGCAAATAGTCATTATACCAGCATTGAACACCAGGCAGTTCAAACCAGAGAGCTTGTTAGTGTCGCAGAACTTGGTAACTATCTAAACATTTTTAGAAATCTGCTATCATTTTTATTTATTTCTTCTTTTTTTTTAAATCAGTTTTTTTTATTTCTTAGCCTTTTTGAGGAATTAGTATGTTAGTGTTTTCTATTCTGTGATTCAAATGTGTTCTTATTAGTAAAGTGCCTGGTGTTAAATAATGGTATGATGTGTATGGAAATTTTAAATGCGAAAAAATAATAATTTGCTTTTAGATAAAATGTAGCAAGCGTGTATGAGCATCAAGAAACGATGTTTCTTAATACTTTTGAATGTACATTTGAAGAGCACAAGTACGAGATTATGTCTTGCCACACAGGTTGGTGGTAATTGTGTTCGGTGCAGCATATAGTGCAGTGGATGGAGTCTAAACAGACAGAAACAAAGACAATGACACGGTACAATAGTACAGTATAACTAAATTACAGTCGAAACAGTATTGTTGGCATTTGGTAAAGAGTGAAGTATACTGCAAGAGAAAAGAATGATACACATTGTGGATGAATTTGATGTAAATGTACAGTACAGCATGTACAAGGAGATCATTTGGAGATTCCAGTTGGAAAAGGCTGAAAACATCTGCAAATTTGCAATCTGCTTTAGGGTTAAAAAAGAAAATGTAGAAGAACATGGTTACGTTAATGGGTCATCCAGACTTAAAACAAACCCTCTCTGACACAAACACTAACTTCGCTATTATAGACTTCCACTTGGAAAAATCTTTTTAATCCACATTAACCGTGACATGTTTGATGTTGTTTAATCATGTGTTACATTCCAATGTGTTTTCAGCTTGTGTGTTTGAATGGAAAATGTAAAGTAGATTGTGATTTTATATACTTTTGACACTGTTTTGCTGTTGTTTTACATTGTACATTCACGCACTTTATTTTTTCTACCAGTATTTGTAAGCTGTAAATGAGGTAGGCCACTGTCAATGTCTTGGTTTCGTAGTCAAGGTGTGTACATTAAAAGAAGTTGTAAAATAGGTCTGAAAGAGTGTCTCCACAGTCTGACATGCAAAATAAAATTTTGCATAAACTTGAACGAGTATCCGTCTTTCAAATTAAGGTAATTTCATATGCAGTTAAAAAAAAAAAGAAAAAAAAAAGACCAAAACATTTATTATACATAATTATTATACACAGGTCCAAAACCTGAAACTGCACTCGAAAACTGAGATTCAAAAATGTAATTGAAACTTAAAGCTTAAGAGTTTAAAATACTAAGAAATGTTTTGTTTCAATCAAAAATGTGGATATCATTTTTATTGAAAAAGAAATGTATAAAAAGTATAACAGAAGCAGGATTCTTACTCATATCATCAGATTGAAGAATATATTATATATTACATATGAGAATTCACAACATGTGGAGTGGTTTTACAGAGATTTAGAATAATGCATATTAATGTGCATTTTTCCAGACATTGCTTTTCCATTGAGCATTTTTAACATCAACATGATGGAAACAAATTTAATGACAATAAAGGTGGATGCATTAATACGGCCTAATATGAAACATTTCTCTCAAACAAAATTATTTAGGTGGTCAGTGAAATATTCTGCAGTGATGGCATCTCTGGCAGCTCTGCCAGCAGGATGGTCCCGATTAATGGGGTCAACATCATCATCATCAGCGGGGAGATAATATTCATCTGGCACTCGCTCCTTCCTTATAGTGGCTATGTTGTGAAGGACAACACATGCACCCACAATCTGAGATGCCCGCTCAGGTGACACTCTCAGGTCACGAAGACAGTTAAACCGTGCCTTTAAAATGGCAAGAGTCGTGTCAATCTTGAGCCTGGTTTGACTGAGGGCCACGTTAAAGTCATGCTGTGGTGTTGTCTCAGGGTCAGGGTAGGGAGTCATCAGAAAGCTCTGACATGCGTAAGTCTCGTCTCCCACCAGCAGACCGTCAAACAGCCCTGTCAATGAACAGAAAAAAGACGTGTCACAATAACAGTCCATTTTTGCAAAGTGTTGTCTACTGTTGCCATTTTACCATACCTTCCTGTAAACGCTGGCACAACGACGAGTTCTCGAAAATCTGGTTGTCATGCATTGAGCCAGGCCATCTGGCATCCAGGCTTGTGACCATACACTGATGGTCACAAGTAATCTGTAATGAACATACTGCTGGTGAGTCCCACGTTTTACCATTACAAATAATTAAAGTGGATGCATATTGGTTAAATGCAATATACCAACCTGAACATTGAGGCTGTGAGTAGCCTTTCTGTTAAGAAAATTTGCCTCAATTTCTTTTATTGGAGTCGAGATTGGAATGTGTGTGCAATCAATTGCTCCAATAGCTCTAGGGAATCCTTGCAAAAGATCACAGCATTACCAACTCTTAATATCGATAATTATTGATGGTGTATTAGTGTGATGATCAATCTTACCAGCTATATTGGAGAAGCCCTCTTTTATGGCCACAGTGGGTAAATGACCGGGAAACACAACGAAAGTGTTCAGATATCTCTGGAGTGCGATAACTACCCTACGAATTGTTCGGCAAACTGTGTTCTTGCTGAGCTTCTCGGCATCGCCCACTTCATACAGGTATGTACCACTCGCAAAGAAACGTAAAGCAATACAAATCATTTGCGGGACAGTGGTCGCGTGGCTCCGCCGCGTCGGATTTTTAATATGGGGTTCTAGAAGCCGACAAAGATACAACATTCCCTCCGCCGAAAAGCGGTATTTCTCGTGTAAGTTCGCGTCAGAGAATGCTAGGGGGTTTTGTTTATCTCTAAGAACTCTTTCTCTGCGTAAAGCCCTTTGTACAATTTGGGCTCCGATATCTACAGGATTATCCAGAAACGGTGAAGCCATTTTGCTACTAGTACGCTCACTATGAGAATGGACTTGGTTACGTCAGAGTTATGTCACTTTGCTCACAGCTGATTGGTCTAATATCTGTTTACAAGCTGTTATCATGAATGAACGATGAACAATAGAGGTGTCTTGAACAAAACATGTCCCAGAGCAGTTTAACGTGTAGCATTTATTTTTACCATGGCTGTGTAAAATAAAAAGTAATCTTTCTTGAGTTGTGAAGGCTGCTATAGTTGATACTTTATTGAATCGGATGTTTTTTTCTGGTCTGAACGATTTATAAATCAGACTTCACTGGTGTAAATGTTTAATAGCAGAAATGTTAAACCTGCTTGTATGAAACTGTTGTCCACACACACATTGTTTATTGTTAGACACATTCATACTCTTAATTATTTTATGATCTGAATCATTGCTGCAACAAACTGAACTTATGCACAATCAGTTACAATACTCTTAATACTAAAACGTAATTGAAACCGTAATAAACAGGAAAATGTGTACATATGGCTTTGTTGTCGTAAATATGCAACGCCAGGATGTCAGCGATCACGAGCTGTTCGAAAGAACCGATTCGGTGTAGTTAACTGATTCGCTAGCCCCGCCTCCTCTCTGCAAAACCCCGCCCCCCGAAGACATGTCAGCAAATCAAAATAATCGACAGGCGGATGGCGGCTCAGTATTTGATCTAAAACAGCATCCCATGCGTGGTCAGATTCGTTTACAGTGTGTGGGTTCGTGTGGATTCAGTGATTATTTCAAGTAGCAGCAAGTAACGACATTTTCTGTAAAAGCTGACAGCATATTTAACAAGGGTAACCACACATTTATGTTTTTGTGACACAGGCCTCATATATTAAGCTTTTCCCTGTCCACACAGGATTATTTATATAAAATAATAAGCAAAAGGCTTTCCTGTAGCTCAAACAGTAGAGCGGCAAGGTCATGGGTTCGATTCCCAGGGACAGCAAGAACTGATAAGAATGTAACATCTAACCTTGAAACGCAATGCAAGTCGCTTTGGATAAAAGCATCTGCCAAATGCATAAATGTAAATATACTAACAGTGGTGACATATGCATTATTAGTCCGTTCCAACAATTGTCAAAGCCAACTTTAATAGTATATGAAGAAATTATTGACATTCTGAATAAGTAGAAAAAAAAAATTAAAGAGAAAAAAAATGTACTTATGTACCTGTTATGCCAGTAGAGAAGCTGGCACTGAGAATTCACTACTGCTTTTAAGCATTACTTTTTAACATCAAATCAGTCTGATTAGAAACATGCACTGCATTATTTGAGTAGTCAATAATCATGTTGGAACTGCCTAACAGTGATATGGTTAAGGGTTGCGGTTTATAGAAATTTGCCCTCAACGCTAGTTAATTCCGTAAAAATAAGGAAAGAAAAAAATGTGAATGATTAAAAACCTTAAATTCTAAAACACACATGCATATAGTATTATAGGGATAACAGTTTAATTGGTAGGTGTGAATTAAAATGTACATTTTTATTAAGAAGGGCACTTTATACAAAAATACAAGATTATAAGTCCAGTCCAGACATTTTTAGACTCCCATTTATTTGGGCTTGCTCGGATTATTTGAACATAAGAAACTCTCTCCCCCTCCATAGCTGAACACAAATCATTATGTACTGTGAGGTTGATATGCCCTTTCAAGCACATTATGGAGTTTGGGATGAAACATTAAAGAATCAAAGTCTCCACATCTACACAATGAAAGATATTTTTTTTCTTGACTAAAGGAAAAAAGATCTTGGATGCCATGTCGGTCACAACCCCATCCACTGGTTATTTGGCTTTAGGGTCTCCTTTCTCACTTGCCTTTTTTTGCTTCTGCTGCATGATTTCAGCATCTCTGAAATACAAAAAAAAAAATCAATCATATCCGCATTCAGTAGGATGCGCTTTGTAATTCAAAGCATCTATATGTTATTGTTCTCTTTAGGTGTACCTTTGCTTACGGGCAGCTGCTGAGAGGCCATCTTCATTTCTCTTCCCTTTGGTATTATCAGTTTGCTTCTTAGCATTCTTTTGACGGGCAAGCTCACGCTGATTTCCCCCTGCAGGACGAGAGATTTCAACACTCTTACTAGCTTGTTCATGCTCTACTCCCTTGAAAAGACAAAGATTGCAGACAGGATTGAACATGTATCAACAAGAAGATGCCACTTTGTTTAAAATCTCCAATCTGCAAATCTATCCAGTGTCAAGAAGTGTATTTAGAGAACGAGGAAGGTTGATGCTGTGTACAGTATAACACGTAAATCCAAATCTGTGCACAGTATAATCATGTGTGGCAGTGAGGCGACGTGGCAATGAAGGCGCCAGAGAGCCTTCAAAATAATAACAACATCCGCACAAAACGATAGACTAGCAGTTACCTACTATCGCCGATATCACAGAATAAACAACATCCGGTTGTCTTATAAGATAAAAAATACTTTCGCTGTATTATACCTGGGTGGCATTAATGTTGCATTACAATTGACGATATAATTTAAGTTTGCTAATGTTAAACATCTGTCAACTTTTAAACTTTTTGACAATGTTTTAAAAAGTTTTCCGTGTCGTAGTATATATACAAATAATTCGTTTTCACTAACGTCACCCTAAATATGCATTTTGCCCGGTTTAGAAGCTTAATCTTGTGATTTCCTTTCGTGTACTTTACACAGAATAAGCTAGCTGGCTAGTTAGTTAGCCTTGCTATTGTATTGCTCCTGAAACCTGGATTCCATTAACCTGTACTTACATTAGTAACAGTAGAAGCTTGATATAATGTCAACCGATTTAATAAAAATCAATACCCACTCGTCATGGTCGCTCTTTTGTTGTCGCCGGAGCGCAAAGCTCAACCAGGCGTTACCTCTGGTACTTGTGATGGCTGGCGGACCCGAGTCTACTCGGAAGATTTTACGACAACGCAGTGTCGGAACACAGCAGCGCGTTTCCAAGTGAACATCCCTCGTGATTCTTGTGGGCGTCATTACGTCACATGAAGATGAGTCAACAACTTATTTTACTAAAGTATATTATAAAAATGTAATCTCTGTATTTTTTGCAATGTGAAAAAAAAAAACAAAGAAAAAAAAAACATTTTACTAAATAAATAAACACACTTCGGCACGTTTATTCAGAGATAATATGAATTATAATAGGGACTAATAATTTCGCTTTATTCACTGAAACTCGTTGATGAGCTCTGATCTACTTGATTTTGCCATTTAAAAAAAAAAATTATAATAATTTGTACCGTCATACCTCTCAAATATCTATTTTTGTATTACAGCAACATTTTAATATTTTGTATTCCTGCGCCACATGGGTAATATTTTCCAAATCATTATTTCTCATCAAAATTAAAATATTTAAATTCCAAAATGTATTTATGTCTATATATATATATATATATATATATATATATATATATATATATATATATAAAATGTGTTCAATGAAAGTGACTGAAATATTGCATACAATTCATTTTTGTGTGGTATTTATGGAACTATATGAATGTGTATTTCTGCTCAATTCAACAGAGCGACATAGAAACGCCATCTCCGTCATATACGACTAAATTAAATATGTAATTTATTGTAATAAATGTAATTTCATTTAGTGTTATTTTGAAACGTCACAGTGGAGTGCATAAGCACTTTGCCCAGCAGGTGGCGCCAGTGCAATAGCGTTTCTTTGTTTCTTTCTTTGTTTCTTTGTTTCTTTCTTTGTTTCTTTGTTTCTTTCTTTCTTTCTTTCTTTCTTTCTTTCTTTCTTTCTTTCTTTCTTTCTTTCTTTCTTTCTTTCACACAACCTTTTGTGTCTTTCATGAATAATTGTGTAAACGACCATTTTAACAATAAAAGACGGACACCAAACTATTTATTTATTAAAAAAATTAAACAAATTGTTGTTATTATTACATTTATTTATTTATTCAATCAATCATTATTATTTTTTTATTCATTTTTTTGAGAATGCCTGTTCAACTATAGACGCCGGTAGACGCTAGTTTTTGCTTTGGGTCTTTTATTTTGTAATATGGTGCGGTATTATCGTTGATTACTTCATTCATTGTTGTTGCTTATTTTTGACACATGGCGGTATAAGTGGATATCTAGCGCCACATCTGTCATGAAGCTTTATAGAGGGAACATGTCAGTGTAAGATTTGTACTTGGTTTACTCATTCTTCACAGATCTGATCATGTCGGCAGCGTGGACAGCGCGCCAGGGGGAAGTGGGTGATCTGAGAAGCAAGAGTAAAGATGAGCTCCTTGAGATACTCTCTCGACAAGAAAAGTTACTGTCTAATATGTAAGTGATGTCCTCTACCTTTTTATTTGATTTTAGCCCAATTACCCCGAATATATAATCATAGTATATGTATATAAAACTACATTAAGATTACTGGCTAGAATACCGTGCTGCTTAAATATTCTGGATCATTCCAGGTCCACTCACTGGCGCCCCCACAGTAAACTTTCTTATTAGTCGTGTAAATATCATAGATACGTGCATCATCCATCCCATGAGTGGCAGTGTACACTTCTACACTCAAAAGTTGGGGCGATTTATAATTCAAAGCAAAAACACCCCTTATATGTAATACAAATGAATTTGTTACATTGTTTAAGTAATTGATGAATTTTGCAACATTAACACTGTTATTGTCCTATTTATTACTATCAAGCTGCTTTGAAAAAAGTCTAATGTTAAAGTGTTATATAAATAAATATATCTAAATATGAATTGTACTTTTGTGATCTTTTCAGGAGATTTGTTCAGAGCCTCCCCGATAAGGGAAAGAAGATTGCTGACTTTGTGGTGAAAGTACACCTTGCACTTGGACATCTGGAGGAGGAAGAGAGAAAACAAGCAAATTTAATCTCTGTCCGGACAGAGTTACAGGCTAAATATCAGCAAGCCCTTGCCAATCGAAGCACAGATAAGCATTCAGGCTCAAATTTGGACATAATTATTCCATCCCATGACGGAATGGAAGTCAATGTTAATATTGATGAGGCTAACATACAGGAAAATGGTGGTTTGTTTGGCCGAGAGGAGTCGTTGACATCCCGGCCACAGGCTGCTGAAACACTAGGAACAGCCGGTGGGAATGCACCAGCCTCACTGATGAAAGACACAGAGCTTTTGGAGGCGTTTGGACGAGTAACACTTGCTGAAAGTAACAACGCCTCCAACCAAGGCACCATCAAAACCCTGCCTTCTAGTAAGCCCTTTCTGGGTAATCAGCATCAGAAGAAACTACATTACATAGAGGTCCTGGAGAGGACAGAGAAAAGTGTGAATATGAGGAAGCCCAGATTCAAACCAAACCAGTTAGTGGAACTACACTGTCATTGCATGGCTTTGTATTTATTTTACTTTTTTAAATAAGCTGAAATTGAATACTACATGAATACACTTCTTATTTCCTTTACAAATTAAGTTTCTTTATAGTTTGTTATAGTTGTAATGAGAAAATTGGTCTAGTTGTAATAAAAATTGACTTTTTACTTTGTTGGTGCACATTACTAGTCTCGCTGTGAATGAATCTGCAAATTAATGCACTAAAAAAAATGGGTAAAAATTTGTCTGGGTAGTCTTACATCAATCTTCTTCAATTCCAATTAAGAACTCTGATCTAGAATGTGAGGAATATGATTTTATGGATGTTTAACATTAAACACTTATATAGCTTCAGGTCTCAGGTTAATTTGCCCTTGCATGGTGCTAGTAAAAGCCAAGTCATGGGTTCAAGTCCCAGGAAATACTTAAACTTTTAAAATCCATAGTTTAAATGCTCTGTAAGTCACTCTGGATAAAAGTGTCTGTGCTTTCTTTAGGTTAAGTGTAAAATCGACATCTACATCACCCAGTCAGGCCTCTGGCAGCACCACACCACTTACTGCAGAGGCCAGAAGACAACAAGACCGAAAACACCTGGATGACATTACTTCGGCTAAGCTTCCACCCCTGCACCACAGTCCTGCCCAGCTGCTGTCATTAGAGGAGTCATCTTACCTTCAGCAAGAGCAGACCAGAAGGCACCTGGTAGGTTGAAGATGTCTTTCTCATAGATAAAGTGAGATTTGAATGATCAAAGTGATAAATGACATTTCTAAGCATCTGAGGCCTCAAAAAGGTTGAGAGGAAGTACTACTTGAATATTCCCGGCTGAGAGTATAAAACCTATACGTGTTTGCCTCTCGTGTGTTTTTGTTCCTGCCTCATTGTGTATTCAGGAAGTAGTACATTCATGTAATTGTGTATACTGTTCATTTCAGGAGTTGCAGGCCAAACAAGCTGCCCAGAAGCTGGCAGATGGTCTGAGTATCAGGATGGAGAGTTACAACCCAGAAGGAGGCCCACTGGTGACCTACAGAGAGGTGCATGATGATGGGGCCCAGCTTTCCTCAGAGGAGGACTGACCGTGGGGCCCTACAGGCAGGGTACTGGCTTGCTGATATGTTTGGCCTCTTGCCCTGGACCAGCTCTCGGCCTTGAGCCCATGCTTCAGGACCCTGGAGAGAGGCTTTTAAGCCCGACGACAAGAGGATGTCTCTTCATGAACTGCATTGACAATGCTTTCAGATTCTGCCAAGGAAGATAAAACAGCAGGTTGAATCAAGTTGAGAGTTATTGTGTTGAAAACCCGAACATTTTTGCATGTGGAAATGTTACTATCCAACAGTAACAGATTATTTTGGCAAGCCAATTCCGAAAACCTACCTTGGCAGGTCCACACCTGTTGTCTTGTATAGAATAATACAATTTGAAGCTTTTATCAGCTGTACCTTCAAGGGTGTACTTCATGTGTTATTGTGAAGATGGTAATAGAATATTTTTGTATGACCTTTCTTAGTGTTTATTTAAAACAAAACCATCTGAATTGACCTCCAAAGCTTGTGATTGGTTCTTTGAATCGGATAAGAAAAACCGCAGTTTCATAAACTAAAGGTGGAAGCACTTAATGTTTTGTCACTTGAGCGCAACAGCTTGGGAGACGTCTGTCTCCCTCCCTTTTTGCAGCATTGTTTTGATAACCGCCCCACTGGTTTGATTGGAATGAGTCAGCCGTCGTTTGAAGGGAGGGATGTTGTTATCAGTGCAGAAATCTGTGACATGCCTCAGATGATTAATATATGTAATGTGAAATATCGAGGCTTGAAGGAATTAGACCAATTGGTGGAGTACATCTGGATTGTATTTAGATCGTGTTACTGCATGAAGTGGCAATGCATTCTGGGATGGCAACAATAGACAGACGTGACATATGGTAAATGCAATTTCCAAAGCCATCAACACTGATAAAGAATTCCTAAAATTCACTATTTTATCCTCTTAGGATGTAAAAATGTTTTTTGTTTTTTTTCAGGAATCTTTATATTTAGATGGAGAAAAAGGAGTTTGAAGGGAGGAAATCCAAATCCTTGCTGCTCTGCAGTTGATGACCTGTGATAACCTCTAGTAATTGCTTCTGCCCGTTGATGGGAACTGCTGCCTCAGAAAAAAGATCCTAACACATCTGGCAGGTTAGTGTTTAGACACCGTGTGTGACGAACTCCAGAGTGCCTTACCCAGACGTCTCGTGATAAATATGTCAGACTTGTCCAGAAAGAATCTCCTCTCTACTGGTATTAATTAAGTCTAACTTGCATACAGAGGAAAAAAGACTGTTATCAATTACACACTAGATTCCTGTGCTGATCAGATTCGCTCGTGAGTACATAGATATGCTTGAGTTGGACATGCGTTCTGCTGTGTCTTTAAGTTGTTTCTTTTTAGCTGCAGTGTTTGCTTTCCACATACCCTCACACCCATCGTCTCGGATCAATGAACGGCTCGCGAAGTCATCTGCAAGTGGTCTTGCAGATAACTATCAAATGATCTACCAAAAGTGTGAAATTGTGCCCTGAGAGAATGAGCAACATTTTTGAGCTGTGAGGGGGATTCAAGGATACAGTTTTTTTTTCTTTTTCTTGAAGTGCCCTTTTAACAGACTTGCCAATAAAAACACATATAAATTATAATTGTGCAGAACATAAAAAGGTTGTAACAGTACGATCGAATGATGAACAACATGATGATGCAACGCGGAAAAAATGTATACCTATATATTTTTAAGGCACCTTTATTTTGATACTCTCCTCAACTTTGCGCAATGTCCATCTATTACCCCCAAAATGTTAATTCTCATTTAAACTCACCTGTCAGGGCTCGAAAATAAGGACTGCCCGATGGTCCAGGGCCACCGTGAAAGACTGGACAGCGATCTGAACAGCTCTGTCACTGTCCCAATCGGACCAGTGCTTGAATCCTCACAAAACTTTTATCAGTTGCCTGTATTTTAAGCCTTGCCAATTTAAACATTCAAGCAAAGAAGACACGAAAGAGAACTCATTTTGGTACTCCCACGCTGTGTGAGAAGTTTTCAGTGCGCACACATCAAAAGCACGCACACAGAGAGCCACCTCTCAGATAGAGCGCATATACTTTCTGAATTGAGTTATCTTTCCCTTCTTTTTGTGCTTGAACGGATAAAGTACAGACAAAATTATGTCAAAATGTCCAAGCGACTATTCTCGTAAACAGACGGTTATGTCGTAAGTAAATCTAAACAGTTGAGAAAGACAACACGTGTTTCAGTAAGTAAATTTGTATTAGCTCTTAAAGTTAACTTTTGTAACTCTAATAGGGATTAATCTATATTTAATGTATATAGTGAAGACTGTAGTGTTATTTTACATTTGATTTACTTTATTCGATTTCTGCCCCTGAAAACTTCTGTTAGACCTAGCTGAAAAACCTGAAAAGTGCTGTTATTTAATTTGTATCTTTGTTCTATTGTACAGTAGGTTATTTATTTGAGCCCTGCCTTATCCTTGAGCCCTGCCAACAAGTTTTAACAGCTTTATTTTTGCAATAATTTTTTTATATATTTAGTTTTGTAAATTAATGTATTTTTCTACAACTGGAGTACCTAATTTTTGCTGTTTCCTATTCAGGATTTGCACTAGATTTTACACACTGCACATTTTAGCAAGCCTGAAAGACTTTCTTGTCATGTCATTAGATCACTGATTTTTTCCCCACTATTAATTTTTCTTTATTATTTAAAAAACTAAATGTAACTTTTTGTTGTTGTTGTGGATGTCCCAATTGGGGTACAGGATGTGCAATTTCCAGAGAAATGTTCATGTTATATATTTTGGTTGCATTTGTGAGCTTATAAAAAATTTAACTGGTTGTGTAAAACAGGCACATAATATCATAATAACGAGAAATCAATCAATATACCCCTGAATCTTATCAAATCATAATCTTATTGCAGAATTGTTTGAGCTATTGGCAAATATCGTATTGCTGGCTATGAGAATTGATATCAAATCTTATCATGATGAAATGTCCGCTTTACACCCCTAGTTTTGATAATGCTCTGCTCTTAAAGGCATTTTGATACATCACTGCTTTGAGACATAAATCTGTCATTAACCCTCACCATAATCTTTTCTCTGTCTATCTATTGGTCCAGTTTCACAGTAAAACTGGGCTCTAATAAGACTGCTCAGAGCAGGTCACATACTCTAAACAAGCAAACCCCCAAATTCAGCTTATTTTTAATGTGGTGGTGGTGTTGTTGTTTTTTGTTGTAATTATTATGTTATGTTATTGGGGCCCCTCTAGAAGTTAGTTGAGGCCCCGTATTTGAGAACCATGCTGCTCTAATCTCATCACTTAAATCTATGTAATGTGCTGTTTTCCCCCCACATTTAATTCTGTAGTTCAAATGTGTTTTGATAGAAATAATTAATTCTACAGTGCTTAGTTGCCAACACAGAAATCTGTACCGGATATAGACTAATTAAGACAATGGCAATGAATCATTTTTATAAATATATTTGCTTTTAAATCTGATTTGTGTGTGGTTTTGATACAGCGGTTAATGCAGGAAGGAGAGGGTGTGTCAGTGCTTAGAATGAGAAACCTCAATATTGACTGTTGGCTGTAAAGATGTCTGGATTTATGCTGTAGCCTAGGATTGGTTTTGGAAATGTTGTGAATGAGGTTGCTGCTGTTGAGAGAAACACTGCTTATATCATTCCTGATGTCTTCCAGCAGTGCAGTCATATGATTAGGAAAGACATCATGATTCCACATCTGTTCCTTCACCAAGTCCATGCAAATAAGTGCAGTGATGGGAATATTTAACTACGCAAAAAGGAGTGGGAATGATTATCTCTGCTATCTTTAGTACTTGACTTTACTAACAATCCTGACAAAAATTCTGTGGTGGCAGCACCATGATTGTTTCAGACAATTATGCTATAGATCTTTGGTATATCATATTGTCATGCCTTATTAATTACATAGCACTCTAAGGTAATTATTGATTGAACACCATTATTTTACTATCATACCTTGTCCAATAAAAATGGTGATACCCTGCTACTAATTCCAAGTCGAATCAAATCAAGAGTTTTTTTTTCTTTTCTGTCATAATTTACTCACCCTCATGTATCTTAAAATATCTTCTACTGCTTCCACATAAAAAAAAAAAAAAAAAAGATCAAGAGCGAGTAAACAATAGCAGAATGTTCCTTTTTTAGTTGAGTTGAGTTGAGTTGAGTGGATGCATGACAGATTAATGAACCTAAAAGCATGATTATTTAGCCACTTTGTTTGCAATAAGTATCATAAAGGGTTTTGCTACCCTGGCAAGCCAAAACAGTTTTTTGACGAGACAGCAGATGGCAGCAGTGCTTCTGTGTTTCACATGCTGAACAAAACCCTCTTTTTCAGTCTTTTCGATTGAGAGGGTTCATATCTTGTATGTATTTTGTCTGAGTAGATTTTTAATGTAATTATTCCTAGCCATGAGATCTTTTTTATATTGCCATTTAGTGCAATTTACTGATGTGAGCTCATTGAGATGCTTCAGCATCATTTAGTCGCCATTAATGGCTCCAGCTTTTTGCCATTCCTTTCATTGGCTAAATCATCTTGAAAGTGTTATGGGTAATTTGATACACATGTATGCTGAAATTATGGTTGTATGTTTAGCTCAGAGCTCTAATAACTATATAATATCAGCCTGAGTGGGGTTTACACCTGCAGAAGATAATGTTTATTCCCTAGATGATCCTCCAGAGCTCTACCAGATCATTCCACGTTCCAGTTTTAAATCATAGTCCACATGTGCTTAAACAAACTGTTGTTCTAAGAAGTGTGCTTAACAATTATGAGATGGCTCTTCCATCTCAAAAGCATGGAGAGAGAGAGAGAGATGGGGAGATTAATAACCGCCAAAAAACTGCCAGCATTCTGCTCAGCCTGGCACGGCTGTAAAGCCTGTCAAAAACTCATCATGGTGAGGAAGCCGCCTCAGCAGGGATGCTTCGAGCTGCCAGGGCACGGTGGGGGAAGAAAATGGAGCCGCTTGCCCAGCAGCGTGTGATCATAATGAGGAGGAAAATTCCCATTCTTGTATCCAGATTAATGTAACAACAACAATGTGCTTTTGTCCAAATTTTTTTCTCCACCCTCTCGTATTACTCAAAGCCTCCATTCCCTTTTCCATCCATCAGCTGTACTGCGAGCATAGAGTTACTGAGTACAGTTGCATTGCCGGTTTAATGCATCTCTTGGGTGGGATCTCACATAGATGTACTTGCATATTGTGTGAGTTTCTGGTTCTTTAGCAAGCCGAGGAAAATCGATTCCGGTTACCAGGCATCCGAGTACCATCTCCAAGCAATGAGCCTCTCTATCTGTGTACATGTGTACATGAGGTCAGTCTCAAGCTGTCTGTTGATGAATGCAGTGTAATGCTGTTTTTAATTATTTCCATGCTATTCAAGTGAAATCATGCTTTCTCATTTCTGAATGCAGCAATTGACAAGCACCAGGAGTGTGAATTAGCAGCAACTCGGGGAATACTGACAGACGTTACAAATGGAGAGTGCTAACTTCATTTAAAGGGTCATGAAATACAGTCTGAGACATGTCAAATATTGTCAATGCCCACTTTGCTGCGTTGCAGGTGCGAGAGAGGCAAACCCATCTGTAAAAAAAAAACTAAAAAACTTATTTTGGGACTCGACTGCTCTGTGTGCTAGATCTGGTGTTTGTCATTTCATTCCAGATTTATTTCCCTATTGTCAGATTCTCTTATAATATATACGACTCCAGCATGACTTGTAAAGATTTGCTCACTGGGCCTTTGGTCATACAACAGAAGTATAAGCATGCAGTAAAAACAAGGCAATTCTCCTCAGCCAAGCTCATAACAATTACAGGGCCTTGATATGGACCCATAGCCTTGTTTATGTGTTGTAATGTTGTCTGCGTGCCAAGACAACCTTGAGTGGTGGTTGAAACCCTGGTGATTCTGATTGGCGCAACGTGTTGACGTTGCTAGTTTGCAGCTGGCTTATTAGACTGCAAGTTTTATTTGTGTGTGTGGATCTGTTTGCGTCCTAATTTGTTTATTTACATAAGCATTCCCTCCACAATCCCTCTGTCATGAAAACCGGAGCCTCATCTCCTCAAAAAGCAAACATATTTTTCTAATGAGGGAAGAGATGCTTTCCAAGCCCATAATGATCTTAAGCTGTGGAAACCTGACTGTATTAAAATGCAATTTTAATTGACTACTTCCTCTGCGCTGTCATTTTTTTCAGTCAGTATTATAACCTTTGACCTCAAGTGCCCTGTTTCTAACATAATACTTAGCCAGAATTCAAATGAGTGGAATTCATAGAAACACCTCCTTGTTATGGCCCGAGGAGTGATTCAATGGGCGTGGAGTTTTATTCTGTGCTTTAACTACATTTCAACGGGATGTTTGTCTTCCTGTGCTTTTCTGTTCGGTACCAATGTTAAACGAAACATTATTGCGCACAGGACCGTGACAATTGTTGAAATATATCACAAATTGGCAATCGCTCATCGCCTCAAGATGGTAATGCTGTCTTTTACAGGTGCCTCAGTTTAGAGTAATATAAAGCAGAGCAAGAGAGAGAGGAAACAGATTGGATGACTTTCCATATCCTCCTTTTGCTTCTAAACCATTGAAAATGTATTTTGCCCTTCATTCTTTTTTCTTTTCCTTCCCTTTGTTTCCTCTCATCAGATTTCACATGCAGCGTGGGACCCCTTCACAGACAGATGGTGTCGCTCACACAAGTGGTGCCCTGTTCAGTCACATATCAGATTCGTTCTGTGTGGATACTCAGGCATGGCTCTTTGGGAGAGGGAGGAACCCTGCAAAAGTGACAGGTCATTTGATGCCCCCCACTGATCTCATGTCTCATCATGCTTTGATAAGCATTGTGAATTTCAGAGGCAGGAAGAGGGACGACACACAAAGTGACTCGCTCTGCATGACTTAAAGGGTGGAGTGCGTTTTTTTTTTTTTACCAGGAAGAGAAATATGTCACCACAGACAGTTATTGAAGTACCTTTAATGGCCAAACATAATCCTGAACATTCATTAGTTTCAGGACATTCTTTGAACATTGATAATTCTTTGTTCCTCTTTTTCATCTCATGTTTTGACAGGTTTGCATGCAGTAAATTTCTGCAGATAGTAATTTCACCAAGATGATATAGTTCCCATTGATGTTTTATTCATCCTCTATTTAAAATACCCCCTCTCTTGTTTTTTTTCTCTCCTCATTACGTCCCAGAAATAATCACAAACATGTGATACCCAGACAGACTGTATAAAAAGCACCTCACGGCAGAGGCTCTTCGTTGTGTCAGAACTGTCTTTGGTTATCTTATGCTTTCGGCTCATGCTTTGACAGCTCCAGCTTGTTCTCCCACTTAGTTGGCTCCCCTTAAAAACAAAGGAAAAGAAGACTGAAAACAAACTAAAGAAACATTTTAGAATAAACTGCATGACTCCGTTTGGTTAAATAAATAAATTCATTAGGAATTATGAACTTACTATAAATTAACGATATATGTGTGTGTGTATATATATATATATTATTAAATGCTATAAAAAAAAAATATATATATATGTATGTATGTGTATATATATATATATATATATATATATATATATATAATGTATATGTGTGTGTGTGTGTGTGTGTGTGTGTGTGTGTGTGTGTGTATGTATGTATGTATGTATGTTTTTATAGCATTTAATATCTAGAAGTTATGTGTGTAATATATGTCAAACTCTAGCGCAGGCTGATGGGTCCTTCATGCAACCTGCTGACAATCACATGGTTACCTACACGGCACAAGCTGATTGGTTCCTGTTGCATCTATAGCAAATGAGCTTGCTTCTCAACGTTTAAATAGTTGGTCAATGTTTCCTGTAGCAGTTTTCAGTGCATTTTCAGAGTTCCTCTGAAACCCTCCACTTTCCTCAGGTCCAAATGAATGGATTGGCTACGGGTAATTTCATATATGCTATTTATTTGTGCAGCAGCATGTCTTACTTGCTCACAGCAGTGTGTCTATGGCCCTGTCCCAAATGGCACACTTCATATGCACTTTCGATCTTGTGGACTTACAATGGCTGCCGCATGCACGTGTCCGTTAAGTCCGTGAGACCGTAGCGTGTCCCATTTGTCATTTTAGGTCTCAGAAGGGTGCTCGCGAGCACGACCTACTATGCGGTCGATTTGCGTCCTCGATGCGCACTTTTGCCGAGCCCGCACTGATGCGAGCTCCGCAGCAGACTTCTTCCCGACAGTCAAAGCGGCATTACGTCACGAAAGTGCGGACTCAGAGGAAGATCGTGAGGGCTTAGGGTGCCATTTGGGACAGGGCCTATGTTTTGGCAGTAGCAAGTCTCTGCACTTGCTCTGCAGCCTCAATATCAGCAGAAGCAGCATAGCAGATCTATTCTGCCAAGACCAAATACATTAATATTGTCATATCCATTACCATGCTAAGGTATATAAAGTATATATATACAAGGAGCTTATTTTGCAATAATGACCTGACTTCATTATCCCTTATAATTAAACATGACGTAACAATTATCACTAGTATATTTATAAATCAACATTAACCTTGATTAATATGCTATAAATGCTATAAAAATTTAACCTTATTGTAAAGTGTTACTGGAAAATCATATAGCACTTCATGGTATTTGATGAAATGTATGACAATCTGTAATATATTTAACATTTAATGACTTTCTGCACACTACAACATGATTTATCTATATTTTTTCTTCTCTATAACAAACCTTATTGATCACAAAGACACCCATTGGGGCATTATTGGCTTAGCTCGGGCTCATTGAGGCGATGATGAAAAGGTTATTCCTTTAAAGTATAAACACCCCATACTCTCAACGGGACATATGGTTTCCCAGTCTCATAGAGCCCCAGACAGTTCTGTTTCCTATAGCTCCTGCCCTCTTGTCCACCCTGGTATACACAGAGAATGACAAAAGTGAATGATGGGGTTAAGAGAATCTCTTAAAAGCAAAGCAGGAACTGGCAAAAGGAAGTAAGCAGCTGTGATTGAACTTGAGCTCCTATGTGACGATTAGTGCTGACACCTGCAACCCATTTAATCTCAGGTTCGTGATTTTAGAGACAATAAGGACCAAAGTTTGTGCTGGGGAGTAGTTCTGTTTGATTTGTTGAAGGATGAATGTGGATCTCAAGAGGACCATTCTAGTAGAATAAAGTGCATTACTACATTTGCATGCACAATTATAATTGAGATATAGGCTGCATCCGAAATTGCATACTTCCCTACGATATAGTAGGCAAAAAACAGTATGTGACAAAAGAAGTATGTCTGAATTCACTGTAGTCATAAAACAGGAGGCAAAAAGTACCCGGATGACCTACTACTTCTGGCGAGATTCTGAAGTGTGCATATGATGGATGCCACCGGAGAGGGTTTATGAACGAGAGTGAATTGATGTAACTGACGCTGGTAGGTCACATGATAATGACAACATGGTGGATGTAGTACGTCCAGATTACATTCATACTACATGCATTCATAAAGAAATTCTTTTAGCGATTGTGAATTAATTACTCATTCAAAATAAGCACCTACTCAAGAGAGTATGCAATTTTGGATACAGCCATTGTCTCAATTTCTCTAAGTATGCACAATGTGTAATTGAATATTTGAAGAATTAAATCCATCACACATCTGTCTTTCAGAGAGTGCTCACAACAGCAAGGTTATAATCTGATTAATGCGTAATTGCGTATATATGCTGAACGTAGCAGAGCTACAATTGCATTATTCGATCTGTTAGTACAACTTTGCAAGAACCTTACTGGTGCAATTTCATCTGTACTACCCATGTGAAAAATAAGTGTGCTTAATTGTATTAAATGTGCATTTGTAGTGTACTTCAAATCTTAATGTATATATTTTTTTTAAAACTGTACTTGCAGATAATATATTAATGAAATAAAATTCCACTTAAAGAGAGTAGACTTTCATGTTTTTTTAAACACACTCAAGTACACTTTAAAGTGCACTTTGTAATAATGCCAAAATAAAAAATTTACTAGAGTACAAATCTTGAGCTTTAAATCATAGTTATGTAGTGGTCTATTCAATCCTACTTAAGTGATAAAAAAAAAAAAAAAACACTCTGAATTTTAGCGAACTGCATTTAATATAAATGTCAATTATAATACATTTTCTTTTAATTGCAATTGACGTAATTAATTGTCCAAAAGCATTACATTCAGTTCGCACTTGTTTTTTTTAAGTATATTTTTTCTGTAATAAGTATTCTTTTCAAAGTATGCTAAAGTGTACTTAATTTTCTCAAGAGTACAGTGTTTACATGATATTAAAACAGACTAATTATTACTTTAGTCCGACTAAAATCAGACTTTTTAAAGTGCATGTAAACATTCTTGATGTGTTATACAAAGGCATAAAAAATAAAGGCACAGATAGAAACCGAGAACCAGAGCAAGCGATATATGCGTTTAAAATAATAGCTCTGAGGTCCTGAGACAGGAAATGATGCCATTAGAAAGATCTCAGCAGAACAAATCAGCGTCTCAAACATCTGTGCTCTACCCATACTCATCTGATGTATGGAACAGTTTAAGCCTTAAACACAACTTTACTTAATCACCGCTTGAGTCATTACTGGTATTTTTGGCTTTAATTGAAATGATCCATTCCGCTGTTGAGAGTGGCGGCGTGTCAGCTTGAGTGCATTGAACCAAAGTGATGAAACCTTTGGATTAACTGTACAGGCACACGGCTATGACGACGGAAGAGTCATTTGTCCACCCATTAAGCTAATGTGCTGTCCCTGTTCAGCCACATATCACTGAGGGTGCATAGGGGAGCTCTCGAAAGAGGTGGATTGTAGCCAAGCTTATTCTCTCACCTTAACCTTGCCTGGCCATATAAAAGAACATCTGAGAAGCTCCATGCCAGAACAAAATACTTTGGCTTTTCGCTGAGGCAATAAAGCAATTTTTTGTTCACCATAGCTTAAACGGGGCCCCCTGAAATAGCTCTTTTGTCTTGGCTTGAGTTTCTCTTTAACTAACTTTTCCTTGTCTCTCTCTCCCCAAATATTGTTCCTCAACATATGATTTTTCAACGCTCTATGTCATTGTTAGCAATAACCTCACCCCTCATTTCTCGCCTCCCTTGGGTGTGGTAGTGGATGCCAGTTTGTAAACATAGGCATTGCTCAATATGATCATTCCTTTATATTTTCCATCGTCATAATTGTGCACACATACTGTTCTCATGATATAAAGTGTAAATACCTCAGCGCTGTCTGTCAGTGTGTGCCCAGTGCATTTGCAATTAGGACCGAAGCAAAAACACACTTAACACCTTTCTCTCTCAGGAGATATATACGTGTGTGTGTGTGTGTGTGCGTGTGTGTGTGTGTGTGTGTGTGTGTGTGTGTGTTGAAGAGGAGTGTGTGTCTAGTGCAGAGCTTTGTTAAATAATAATCGCCCACTGTTAAAGTGACTCCTCGCAGTCTGCCCAGAAAAACACATCCCGCAGTGAGAGAAAGGCTTTCCTGCGCAACCATGGCCGATACACCCAGCTCTGGGTCAGAGAGGTCTGAGTGACATCATCAGAACTGGACAGCTCAGTGCCAAGAGCAGAACATAACTGCCTAGACGATTGAAGTGCTGTTGTAGTCTCCCTGAAAAGGGGAACATAGAAATATTAAAATACAGAAAGACACTTGTTGCGTTTCCCTCGATCTCTGTATTATAAAGTGGGGGTAGCGGAGGATTTAGTTGAAACCGAAACAGTTGAGGAAATACCACAGTTCTCTGGAAGCAGTAATGGAAGTGAAACAGAGACTATGCCTAAGCGACCACAGAGGGAGCGTAGACCACCAAAGATCTTTAGATATGATAAAATTGGGTCTCCCTCTCGGGCCTTACTGCACTACCGTTCCATACCATGCTTCAAGTATAGCCAGTATACTCTTATGGAACGTAAGTTAAAATACTTTCTTGATAGTTGAAATAGACCCTCAATGACTTGAGACAAAACTTAGTGTCTTCTCAAGTCAATGAACTACATTTCAGGAATTGAAAAAAATGCTGAATTGAGTAGTTGAACAGGACTCTACTCAAATTTAGTGCGAGTACATGAACATTTGACACGCACCTGACCTCACAGACATCCAATGCTGACATCCAATGTAGTCGGAGACTAAATTAATCAATCCATAACTGGATGAGCCAGACAAACTGAATCTTATGTACTGATGTTGGGACGAGGAAACAAAACTGAATGTAAAAAAAGAGTTCCAGTCTGTAACCAGTATGCATTTGTTGAATTGAACTGATATATTGATGTAGGATTGAGGAGACAAAGTTGAATGTATCAAAAGAGTTCCAGTCTGTAACCATTATACTGAGTATTTATTTCATTGGTTCATGTAGTTTGTTATGGTGCAGTACCGAAAGACTCCAGCAGGGGGTGTGGCGAGCATAGAGAGTTATTATCAGGCACACGGTTCCCTTCCCCAGGTAAGTCACTGGCTGGTGTATCCTGACCGAAACAATCATCATTCCTCTCGAGCTCTGTTGTTTCTACTGCATGCCTTTCGACTTGAGGCGTTTCTTCACGTTCAGCCACTTCCTGTGGTAGCTGGATGTCAATGACATAATAGTCATCCTCATCATCCTCTACCTCTCCATCCAGCTCTCTCCTGACTTTCGCTGGTCTGGCATCTTTTCTTTTTGGTTTTACAGGTGGGAGCCCCTCAGTTTCCAATGGTAAGTGATCACATGGTAATAACAGGTTTCTGTTCAGGTCTCAGTTCATAAATAGGAACATCGTTTCCCACTTGTTTAACCAACAACATGAATTGAGTCCTCCCAATGATTTCTCAATTTTCCAGGTCCACCTCGTGGAGTCAAATTCCAGACCAACGCACGGTCGCCAGGACTCAGTACTGTGCTCCTTACTTTGCCACCATAGTTTCTCTTATTTCTCTGGGCAGCTTTGTAAGCATTTTCCCTTGCAATAGTGTATGCTTCTTGCATTCCACGTTTCCATTGTTCCACATAATTCTGGTGACTATCTCCATCTACATCAGATTGAACAATATGTCTACAGGTAATCTCGGAGAGCGGCCATACAAAAGGTAGAATGGGGAAAACCCTGTCACTTCGGTGTGTGTACAGTTGTAAGCAAATAAGCTTGTTCAGAGAGTTCTTCCAATTGGTCTTATCTTTGTCTGTGAGGGTCTTAAACATCTGTAGCAAGGTTCGATTAAAACGTTCTACCTGGCCGTTCCCCTGTGGGTGGTAAGGGGTTGTTCTCGAGCCAGCTACTCTGCAGTACTTGCTGAGTTGTGAAAAGAGTTGATTTTCAAACTCACCTCCTTGATAGTGATGAATGCGCATCGGCAAGCCAAACTTTAGGGCATAATCATTCAATATTTTGTCCGCTACTACCTTGCCTGACTTCGACGTGGTCGGGTACGCTTGCGCAAAGCGCGTAAAGTGATCCACAATTACTAAAATATATTCATAGCCACCTTTTCTTTTGTTTTAAACACATACAACTCATAACATGCTGTTCTGTTTCACGCTGCATATATGGCCAAAAGAAGCAGTCTCGAATCAAAGATAGTGTCCTGTCGGTTCCCTGATGTCCCATTTGGTCGTGCAGTTCTCTCAACACTGTGATTTTATGTTTGTAAGGAATTACCAGCTGTTTTCTGAAGTCTTTCACGTAGTGACGGTAATAACTTAATAACCCCATCACTTGTCTCAACTCACCAACTGTACTTGGTCTCTTCTCTTTCAGAATCCTAATGGCAGCAGTGTCGGCAGGGTCCATTTTGTTTCCTTCGGCAGACACTATCCTTCTAAGGTAACGGATCTCAGTTCTGAATAGCTCACATTTACTGGGTTTTAATTTGATGCCGTACTGCCTCTGTCTCTGTGGCACTTTTCTGACAGCTTCAACATGACTCTCAAATGTTTTACTGAAGACAAGTGTGTCGTCTAGGTATGGAACGCAGATCTTGTCATGGAGGCCCTCTAGGCATTCCTCCATACAGCGCTGAAATGCGGCTGGCGCTGGCGCATTCTTGAGCTGCAACTTTTCAATACAGCCAATATCGCTATCACATCGGGAAAAATAGCCTGACTCTTCCCATCTCAGCATCTCACAAACTATCTGTCTCTTGTCTTCTTCTAGGTGGCTTAGATCGATTGGGGGGTCCCAGAGGTCTGCATCCGCTTTTTAGCATGTTCAATCTCAATACTGCTTACTTCAATAGGTGAGTGTGTGTGCGAGGGTGTACTAAGTGGACACATAGACGCAACAGGCTGCACAGTGCCAACAGTGCCAATTTTACCTGTCAGAATAATATCATGGGCGGTTGAATTTTGCACAATGAGGGTGATGTGTGGGGGTGCTCCCTTTTTAATCTCAACGAGGGTATCACAAAACTCAAGTCCATCTGGCCACTGGCCATTGTCATCAGGCTCAAAAACTAACATTGTGTCCTCTTTCAGTGACTTAGTTTGTACTCTGCACTTAACTTGCATAATACTGTGGCTCGGTACATTCACTCTATGACAAGCTGTTCTCACAAGATATTCACTGGTACGTTCAACACTCACTGTCTTAATGAGTGCTCTGGCCATTTTTTTCTGCAGGTTAAGGAAAACTTTAGTCACCATTGTAATTAGTTTTTAGCACCCAAAACACCTAGGCCTTGGACGGGGTGTGGGGTATCTCTGTGGTGCAAATCTCTGCTGAAACTGGGCCGGCGCCACAACTCGCCTGGGACATGCACCTCCACGGTAGTCCTGTATTAGCCTGCCATTTTGACGAAGAGCAGTAGGGCTCTCTGTGTTCCAAGGGGCAAACTGAGGCTGAGAATTCATTGTGTGTTGGGCTGACTCACAATCCATTTCCCTGTTGACAGAAGAGTTCCATTTTGTAGCATGATCTGTCTTTTGGATGGTCTCTCGGATCTGCGCCATCTCGGTTTTGAGGTCTTTTAACAATACCATATCTGCTTTGAGACCCTTTAAATCTGGCAACACATCTGGGGGCAAAGTAACAGTGTGCTGCTGAACTGCCTGTTTTCTATCTCCACTGGCATCACTGGACTGTACAATGAGCATACCTGCTGACCGCTGTGGTGTCTGACGCCTTTTATCTTGTCTCTCTTTCTCATGCCCACATGCTATATTGAGTCTCTCTAGAAGCAACTCATCTGAGGTGGTAGGATGCAACAGGTAGGGTTGGAGGTTACTTTTGATGTTATCACTCTGCAGACCTGTAAGTATAGTGTACATGAACATGCTCTGTACGAGTACAGGATCATACTTCAGATTCGACTCTGCTTCTTGTGATGCGAACAATATTTTTTTGCCTAAGGTCCATCACTCGAATTAAAAAGTTCTGCGGGGTCTCCTTATTGTTCTGCACTTCGGTGATAAGCTGTTTATAAAGCAGGCAGAGTAGGCAGAGATAGATCACTTTTACCTTCAAGGTTGCTTCGCAGTTGCAGACCATCTACAATGGCCCTGATAACAGCATCCACTATTTCTACCTTTGAATACCCTCTGCTAAAGCCATTCTCAATTTGACGTGCTAAACTGGAAAACGTGAGTTGGTCCTTTTGGCCCGGTTCACCAATCTGGCCTGAGATTTTATAGTCTTTTTGCCATGTGAGGCTATTTACCTGGGTTGTTGGTAGATTTCTCTGGAACAATTCACCATCACCTCTGCTTTTCATTTCCCTTGTTGTCAATTCCTGCATTTGTTGGACTGCCAATTTTAAACTAATTCTCTCATTAATTTGGATTGTTCATCTATTTTAACCTCTTTCTCTTTGGTGTTTTCACGAAAGAAAAGCTCAACAGTTCCGCCATGCCCTCATCTTCGAGTTTGGCTATTTCGTCACGGTCTATATACTGACTGATGTAAGAAACAAGAGAGCTTCGGCTTTTATCTGCAATCTTTTCCCTGTCAACTCTTGATATTTTCAAAAAGTAACTTACTCGCATCAACTGTTCAATGGTGAGCTGAAATAACAATCCTTTAATTTCAAATTGCAAGTTCTCAATCTCTGACTCCATTTTGGCAGATGAGTAATGGGTTGGACTATGGGTTTGTGTTTTGCCTTGCCTGGTCGTTGTTGTTGCCTCCCTAGTGAATAAAACACCTCAGGATGCACCTTGGGTCAGACAGGGCTACCACCACTTCTGTAGCCAACACACTGCGCTGTCTACCACCTGGGTCGATTTTGGAGAATGGTTGATGTGTGGTCACTTCCTCTGTTACAGGACACCAACCTCACTTCGAACATCCCAGCGGTGCCTCCAAATGTAGTCTTCCTGAAAAGGGGAACATAGAAATATTAAAATACAGACAGACACTTGTTGCGTTTCCCTCGATCTCTGTATTATGAGTGGGGGAAGGGAACCGTGTGCCTGATAATAACTCTCCATGCTCGCCCCACCCCCTGCTGGAGTCTTTCGGTACTGCACCATAACAAACTACATAAACCAATGAAATAAACAATAATGTTCTCTTCTTATTAATTATACCCGTTACACTGTTAGGGAGAAAGTGAACTGTTGCTGGAATGCACTGATCATCCTGATCTAGTCCAACTGCTTTGCATTGTAGATATGTTAATTAGCTCGTTTTTTGGAGTTTTTAATTCCAGTTATTTCTTTTTTTTTAATTGCCAGTTTTATTATCTGACATTAGGACTTGTCCATCTTTTCAGTAATAATGAAAGAGACAGTTTACACAAAAATAAAAATGATGTCATTATTCACTCATGTCATTTCAAACCTTTCTTTCCAAAGAAAGATATTGTGAAAAATGTTTAAGCTGGTTTTGTCTATAAAATAAATGTTAATGGGATCTAAAACAACTTTTTGGGTAAAAAAAACAACCCGTTAAACCCCCTTTTTCAAACCCTCTTCTGTGTTCTGCTTAAGAAAGAAACAACATAAAGGTGAGTAAATGATGACAGAATCTTCATTTTGTGTGAAGTATCCCTTCAACGTAACATTTTACATGTAAATGTGTGTTACATAAATCTTTATTTAGCTGCTCTTATTCCTGCTTTTGTTATGTCCCCAGCTTTCACACTCAAATTATGTGCCAATAATGACAGACTGTGTGATGCACATGATGTTAAACAATGGATACACACTTGTGATTATCTTGTTGGCTGTCTAGATACATTTTAGGCATTCTTTTTCAGCCATTAAACTAATTGATCTGATATCTAGTGCAAAATGCTTGAACTGTCTTTTCTATATACTGCAAGATAGAGATGTTGAGGTTACAGTAATATGGGTCATTGTGGTTTTACAGACAATATAGGGAACTTGCTAAACTGATGTGTGCTCTACAGTCTTCATTGTCATGTGTCATACTGTAGCTTTTGCTCAATTGTTTCATCACAAAAGGAAAATTTCCTTCATAAACCTCAAACTAAATGTTTCTTTCCTTTCCCGTTGGCCAAATTTAGCTGTTTTCAGCTCTTTCTCCACACTTCATAACCACAGCATTCCTCTTCTTTGGTAAAACAAGACTTAATTCACTTGTGTGCATATCAATAAATAGTTTCCATCTGCTTGGCTGCAAATACATGGCAAATACATACTTCATCATTTCCAGTGTATTGCATAGTAGGATTTTATGTGAAGTTTGTGTACATCATTGGCTCCTGTTTGTCACTATAAACAGCTGATGAATCAAGTAGTCCTTAAAAGTTTGAAGTTTATAATTTCTGTGCAACTAATAAGGATTGTTTTCAAACAAGTTTTCCAAATATTCAGGCAATTCAGGTAATTGTTACGATAGCACTACAGAGTCTGTGTTCACACTTTTCAGAGGAATTAATATACCAATTAATTACTTATAGTTTTCTCTGCATATAATAATATGGGATATAAGTATTTAGTTAGGGATAGTACTAAAGACATTTATAATGTTACAAATTATTTCTATTTCAAGTAAATGTTGTCCTTTTGAACGTTCTATTCATCCTATAATCCTATAAAATGTAGCAGAGTTTACGCAAACAAAATACTGTTTAATGTTTATACTGTCAATAAAAACTGTTTGAACATTAATAATAATAAGAAATGTTTTTTTGAGCACCAAATCAGTGCATTAGAATAATTTCTGAAGGATCATATGACACTGAAAACTGGAGTAATGATGCTGAAACTGCTGAAAGATGCTTGCAACTGTTAATGGGACTTGATGCATCGTGATTTTCCTCAGATGAGTTATGGGCGTGCTGCAACAGCATGTCTAAACGATAAAATACTACCATAAAGACTAAACAGTAGCTTGCTGTTAATGGTTTGTTCATGAAAGTTATTGTCATTTACAGTATTCAGCTGTGTTTACGAAGAACGGTAAATTACTGTACAAAATTTCCTGTTATTTTACATCATTTTTTTTACAGTGAAATATTACAGTTTTTACTGTATTTTTGATCAACTAAATGTGGGCATAGCAGATTTCTTCAAAAACATAAAAAAATCGTCCCGACCACAAACTTTAACAGCCCGAGTCCTTTATAAATTAAAAAGTTTATCATCAACAGGAATAGTTTTCATAATTTAAAACATTACTAATCCTCATAATCAGTTAATCCATTTGTCATTTTACACTGTAAAAAGTGATCAGCTGACAACTTAAAAAAAGTGAGGAAACCCGTTGGCTTAATTAAGTATATAAACTTAATGCATAATTGAAAAAAATAATAATAATTTGGACCCGTCAAGTTCACATAACTTAATTTTTTTCAATTACTCGTCAAGTTTATTTAGGCAAATTTATGGCAAAGGCCTCACTTTTTTTTAAGTTAAGTCAACTGATCACTTTTACAGTGTATCTAAATAGGTAATTGAAAGCATTTAAAAATCCTTTCTTCTTTTATTCACCATTTGCTGTTGCACTAGACAGCATTTCCATCAGATTGAGCAAATTAACCCCAAGAGATGGACGGCTCAGAAAGCTAAGCCTTTCGTAATTTGTACTTTTTGTCTAGTCACAACTTCTTCCCAAGCCCACGGTATGCTGACCTCTAGTGTTTGGAGACCTTTGGTCCAAGTGTTCATTTAGGTTGAGGCCTGGCTGGGTGCAACATGTCCCGAGCTGAAATGGACTGTTTGTCTTTTCTCCCCTTATCTCCCATCCTGCTGTCTGTGGACTACGGAGGCATTCATCACTGCAGGGCAGCAGTATTTACGAGCCTTCCCTCTCTTTATTAATCTCTCCCAGCTGCCCGTGCCTCGCCGCTACACGGCTCGCTCACACTAAACACCTTCAGGGGCGACCGGCATCTCCAACATGTGGGCCGGAAACAGGCCTTTTAATCCAGCAAACCACAAATAAACCCCATTAAAGAAAGGAAAGGGTTGTTTTAATTTTTTTCTTCTTCTAAAAGATAGATTTACATGGAGCATTTTTTTTAATTGTTGTGTTTACTGCGCTCGTTTCAAGGCTTTTATAGTGAAAGGTGACTCCGTCTCTTGGATGAGACTGGGATGGTAAAGGCTGCTAACTAGCCCCTAATGATCAGTCAAAGCAGTTGGATGCCCTGTGGACTGAAATAACTGTTTTCTCATCTCTTTAAGCAGAGCTGTATATAATCTGCTGGCGCTTTCATGTGAATTAATCCTTTGTGGCTCTCTTTCAGCATTTAGTGCGAACGAGCAGAATACCGAATGTTTTACTGAAGTCTGGAGATTCTTCTCATTTCTCGCTCGCTCATTCCCTCCACACACGCACGGCCTCCCTCCAGTCTCCTGCTCTCTTCGCATGGCAAGAGTCCCACACTCACAATCAGCTCAGACTCTTTGCTTGTTTTACTGGGCTCCCCCCGCCGCCGCCTCCTTCTTTCCTTTCCCTCTCTTCCTTCCTTTCCCAGAAATGACACTGTCAGATTTTGAAACATCTCTTTCTCCGTTGGCACTTGCTTTGCGTTTCCTCTGTGTCTATCTGTTTCTCTTTCGAGAGGACCACACAGAGGGATGACATGCATGAGGTTCGTCCGTACTGGGTGGCCTGAAAGCCTGGAAAACACGGGGTGACAGGATCGGTCTTCAATCAGCACGGGAAGTAATGCGTGAGGACAGTGCAAAACCAGTCTCCTGGAGACCCTGGGAGGAAAAACGAAAACCTGGATAATTGCTGTGCAAAGTAGCAGATATGCTTTAGGTCTTTGGCAGTGTCCAAGGCTGAATCTCCCCGAACACCCTGTCTGATGCACCTCAAATGCATTAGCCAAGAAAGGAAAAGCAAAGAGACTTTATCCTTCACATTATGCGCTGAAAGCCATTCTGAATTGTCAGACCTCATGTTGATTCAGTCTTATCTCAGGGGACAGGGAGACTATTCTCATTCAAATGAAGCCATCTTCATCCCCTGGGAGGCTAGTCAGTGCACTAGCTGTTATTTTATAAGCCTTAGATCCTCCAGCATCCAAAACATGTAAGCATTGTCTGTGCACAGCGGCTACAGTGAGGACACACAACAGCTGGAGGCTGCATGGAAAAAAGTAAAGTTTCATGCAAAGTATGGCACATTGTTTTGCTAGGATTTGCAGTCTTCTATAGAGCTGCCATTGAAAATACACACAATTTCCTGTATTTTGATTGGATTTTGCTGTGATTCTCATTTGTTCTGCAGTACCAGGCAGTATGAGTGATACTTAGTTGATTATTCTGAGTATCGGTTTCATCTCATTGGCATGATCGGAGTGTATTAGGTCATACTAAATTCTGGTTGGAGTTCGTTGTGAACACTTCCTTATGGAATTCCATTTCAACGGTGTTAAAAGTTTACAACATATGTTGTTTTTGTTTCTCTTAAATCCCCAACTTCTAAAAGTTGTGATATTTAGGTCTATGTGGTTATGACGACGGCAGGGTTTGGGCAAAATTGAATTGAAGAAGTGGTTTCCTTTCAACGTAGAGTTGGGAAGTTGAATTGAAATTACAGAAAGTGTGATTTACTGAAATCAAAGAAATTCATCAGGTAGGAATTCTTGGAAATTGAGTGTTCTTACACCCCGATTCATAAAATGTATCAAATATAAAGAAGTATATATAAATAAAGTTTCTATATGTCACATTTGAAACAGATATAAAAGCTTCAAGACTTTAAAAAAAAAAAAATCTTAAAAGGATAGTTCATCCCTAAAGAAAAATTCTGTCATTTACTCACCCACATGTCATTCCCAACTAGTTTGACTTTCTTTTTTCTGCAGAACACAAAAGAAGATATTTTGAGGAATTAAACTGTTTTGGTCCATACAATGAGAGTTCATGGGGTCCAAAACAACACTGGACCCCATTCATTTTCATTGTATGGAGTACTATGGACACAACATTCTTCAAAGTATTTCCTTTTGTCTTCTGGAATTTGTTTCTCCACTTAAGTTGCAGCACAATTAGCTCTTCCTTGATTATTTAACAACTGAATTACATTGACCCCTTCGTGAGTTCTTATACATCTTGTAAACAAATGAACAATAGGGCAAGTTCATACCAATGAATGCATGTAAACCCATGTAAATGGGGCATTTAGGTTCTGCACGCCCAATGCTCTGTATGTTTACATTAAGGAGCTTTAGTTTTAGGAAGCATCAAGCCTCAGTGCTGGCAAATGCAAGAGATCTGACTCTCAGTCAACAGTCTTTTCCCTCAATGGATGAACAGCAAAGATGTTCTATCACTCATTGCTCTACATATCAGCACTTCAACGTTTGTTTTCCTGCTCTATCTCTGCTCATGGCGCCTTCTTCAAATGAAGATCCCCTATTGTAAACTTAGCTTTTGCCCTCATCCATTATCATCACATTGTCAGGGATGGGAAATCATGGGTAATGTTATTTTGGGGATGAAAGAATGAAAAACACTGTCAAATCCAATTTCCTCAGCTTTGTCATCCCACAGCTGTACGTTGAGGCGAATGGTACAGACAGCACAGCTGTGAATCATAAGAGCTGAAAATATAAACTGTTTAGTAGTAGAATCCGATGCTCTTTCTGCCAGGATTGTGCCATAACATTCATATGAAATCATTTCAGCTCAAATCCCAAGGACGATCTGCTGGAAGAGGGGAGGTTTTAATACCACTGTCTTGTTTGCGTAAGTGTGATGGATGTGCGCTTGGCTGTTGAGACATGAAACAGAAGGTTTACATCCTGTGGTGTGTGGAACAACTTCAAGCCCGAGCAAACCATCGCCAGAAGATTTTCAGGAACCAAATGGAATTCAGTTCATTTCACTTTAATGTTTGCAGAATTTCCGTGTCACGGAATCACAAGCATTCTCAATTTTCCGCCAAACGTTTTTCAGCTTTATCACAGAAAATCACCAAGCCACCTATGAGTGAGTGAGAAGATCTGAGGACAGCTGCCAACATTTAGCTCAGTTTAAACGTGTAACGCAAGATATCAGTGCTCAAGATTATAGACAATAATCTATACTCAGTTTATGTACACAATTATAATTGAGCTACAGTCTTTGTCGGTTTATCCAAAACTAGTACTGATAGTACTAGTACATGATACAGAGGCCCATTATAGCCTGATTAACATACGTGCTTGACAGGGCGAATCACCTTATCTAGGTCTGTTAGTCCAACTTCTCAAAAACTGGGCTGCTACGATTTCAGACTAAAAGTGTTTGTGAAATTTTGACACAATATTGCGCATGTAAACCTACTTATATTGAAGAACGTTGGGGTTCTAAACAACATGAAATCCTAATAAATTTCATTTTATGGATAAAAAAACAAAAACATTATTAAAATATTTTCTTTTGTATTCCTTACAGGTTTGGAGTGACATGAAGGTGAGAAAATATTGACGGAATTTTGGGTATACAATCCCCTTAATGTTTCTGTTTCACGTTTTACAAATTACAAATGAAAAACGTACTTACTATACAGTAAATAATGCATAATTTCAAGTAACTAAACCAAACCACAACTCTAGTACATGCAGTTAATTAATATTACTCTACTTATTTGAGTAAGTACAATTTAATACGTCACCTTAAAATAAAGTGGAACCTCACATTTATATTTAGTGAATTGTTCACAGAGATGCATAATTATAATTTTTTTCAATTTACACGTATTTGAACAAGAATGCTGAATTCACAATGATCTTTGTGACAATGTGGAAATGCTCAAAACTCAGCTATATGGTAGCTATCACAGGGGGACGGAAACACAATTAGTGGGCTTTCAGGCAGCTGTGTGAGTTTTCTGTGCTCCGCTGGGAGATCCCTTGGCCTGCCGAGCTCCAAACAAACACCACTTTTGCGTCCTTTGCAGGGTGAGTCATGGGGTTTGCTGGGATATGATCAGGATGAGATGTGCAGGAAATGAGTTGATGCTTTCATGCCCCTGAATGCAAAATTACTGAAGCGCCTTCCCTGCCAATGTAGGGTGTCTTCAAAGAGCACAGAATTGGTTATACCATCTATGACTCAAAACCAACATTTGCTTTCTCTTCGGGTAATTCCTCCCTATTGTTTTTCATCACACAGCTGTAATATTTAAAGAGCACAGGTGTAAAGAGCTTTGTTTAGGATTTCATTGAGCCCAGCAGTTGACATCTGGACTGCCCCTGTTCCCCACCCTGATACTTATGCTCAATTATCACAACTTCATTTAATTGGCCCAATAAAACAATCCAGCTGCATAAACATGTAACAGTGGGTGTGAGATTTAGAACAGGGATTTCTGTCTTGCCATGGATATACGGCCGTCTGCCAACGCAAATGAATCATTTCACACTGCGACGTGGTGGTTAAAAGGTGGCTGAAGTAGAGCGCAGCTCCGCGGCACCTTGCTGGGACAACGTGTTGCTTTCTTATGCATCCATCACAGTGAACGACCCTCTTCCCAAATGGCTGCCACATAGACTTTGTGCTGCCCCATTTGTGGTGCTTTCATGGAGGGTTTTGCTGTTGATCTGCCCATGCGGGGTGTGAGGATGGCGGCTTAACGTTAAGGTGATATGGGGGAGGGTCCCTGGAAGCTGTGATAGAGTAATTACATGAACTGCCCATTTCAATAGAACTGATGAACTCAAAGTCTCTGTCTTTCTTACTTATGTGCTTTGCTCCAAAGCAAGTTCTGATTGTGGAGGCCAAATTGAAAGCACCTTGATAATCTAACAATAATGCTTTTGCACAAGATAATTATATTAACCTTAATGGTGTTTTGAGTTACTGCACAATCGGCTGTGACTTATACAAATACACCGTACTCAGAGATCTTGACAGATCTTGTTCATACACTCAAGTATCCCTGTCTCTTGAGAGGTGTAATTACAGAGTTTGGACATATTTCTCTGTTCTGCTTTATGTCCGTCCTCACTCAATGCTTTGACACATGTAGTGGCTCTTTCCTTCATCCCAACAGACTGACCCACCAGCCATCCAATCATAATTGATTAGTTTTAAAGCTACGCAGAAAGCTTGTTTCCACCTTGGCCAGACTGGAAACAGTCCTTCATATTACAAGCATGACATGAGTCTGATGGACTGAACTTTTCTTAGAGAGAGGATAAGAGCTTTATTTGGAGTGAAACAGGGTTATATCAGAAATTCAAGTTTGGGGTCGGTAAGATTTTTTAAACGATTTAAAAAGAAATCACTTATGCTCACCAAGGCTGCATTTGTTTGATAAAACTTACTGTAAAAGCAGTAATATTGTTACATTACAATTTAACTATTTTCAGGAAACATTTCTTATCTTTTACTCTTTGATGAATAGAACAGCGTTTATTTGAAACAGAAATATTTTGTAAGATATGTCTTTACTGTCACTCTATAAATATACTCATAAATATGTATCTATGTGTACACACACACACACACACACACACACACACACACAGGACTATAGGATATGAGCATTGAGCACATAATACCAATTACCAGCAGTTATGGTCTGGCTGGACGGTCATACAAAAGGTGTTTGGTGTTTTTAGCCCCCAACTGCGCTTTCCAGGCAGCGAGGGGATGGGTAGGTTTAAGGTTGAGGTTAGGGTTAGCTGCCTGGAAGGAGCCATTGGGGGCTAAAAACACCATCGAGCCATACACAACCTTAGCAGGATAATCTCAGTCATGTTGTTTTCAGACCAGACCTCCTAAATGTGATAATATTGTCCCACAAGGACCAGCCAATCTTTCAGCCTTAAAGTGAGAATGAGACAAAGAAAGACATGAATGATATGTTTTTCTTGACCGATGATCTAACGCAGAGAGAAGACCCTTGGTATAGCAAGTTTATACAACACAGAGAGTTGGCCGAGCATAATTCACTTTGAAATCATTTTCATCATTCTGAGGGAAAAATAATTATTTACGATCCCGGTGGTGATACAGGAATAGGTTCAAGCCCCTTTCCATCTGTGTCCAATCCCAGGCTAATGCTATCATCACCTGTTTCCATGTGCCTCAAAAACATCTGGACCACATTAAAACAAACACACACACAAGGTGCATTTTGTTGACTCTGTGTTTGTGCATGTATTGGCACATGCTTTAGCATTTGGCTCGCATTTGTAAATTTAGCTAAAACAACAAATTAAGATCAAAGAATGGAATGAAAAGTCCTGATTTCAAAAATCAATGCTCTTAATTTTTGAGGTACCAGACTCCTTGGGGAGCTTCGAGCTTGTGTAGATTTATTGCTTTGTTAAACAAACAAAACAAAACAAAAGCACGATTGTAATTCATCTGGCCGTATCTTTAGTGATCGCATTTCAGACACTTTAACGTTGTGTTTCTAAAGTCAATGCGTATCAAATTCCAAGTATTTTTCTCATAAAAATACAGTTTGTTTTATGAGTAAGATGCTGCTAATAATTCATGTATAAAAATACAAACATAAGCACTAAATATGGGTTGGCCTGTGAATCACTTGTCATTAATACATCTGTTTCCTGATTTTAATTGCACAAGGGGCAGGTGCCCTTATTGACAATGTACTTTTAGTCTAAAATATGCCTTTGGGACCACAACACAGCTGCATTGCATTTTTAACAGTGGTACATGGACTGCACAGAGATGGTAAGTTGCTCTGTTAGGAAACTTTTTCTCCCCAAAACAGACTGGAATCTCTTTATCCATTCGTGTTTCTCCCATGCAACAGCTGTGCAGCTGGATCTAGCTGGGAATTAAGTGCAGTACGTCTGCGGTCAGGAGGGACCTCAGCTCCGGCCCTCCCATGTGCATGTAAGGAAGCTATAATGTCATGCAATTGGGGCCGTATTATTGTTGCATGAGACTTGAGGAGTGATGTCAGAGGAAAGAGGAAACTAGCTAACTCCCAACTAAGGGAGCAGAGGTCCAACTGAAACTGGCCAGAGCCCAACATGCTTCAAGTGTTTTTCTTTTTCACTGCCCTTTCATTTTGTCTTGCTTATTAATTAGTCATGCAACAATGGGAAGACAGGTTTAGAAATTGCAGATGATTATGGGACCTGCCATGGATTTGAAGGGGGAAAGAAAGTACATGAAATTGTGTGAAACGTCTATTCATGACTTCTGGTATAGAGGAATTGTTGTATATAGTTATACATTTAATACGATTTGGTACTTGGAATAGTATAATGTGAAATGTTTGTGTCACTCAAAACTCTTTACATGCATTGTTATCTTGGCCCATTGAGCACGTTGAGATTTTTTTCAGAAACTCTTTCTTGAAGGAGATTATTGAAGTCTTTTTATCAGGAGGCAGGGTATCTAAACACAAGTGTCTATTAAATCTACAGTTAACCTCATTGATATCTAGGAGAAACAATTGAGATATTTAAGAGCTCTCATGAGGGATTTATCTTTCCTGAGGGAATGAAATAAGCTGAAAGTGGGATTTTAAAGTGACCCAAACACACTACTGTATGATTACAACTGATCTCTTAGATATGGCAGAAGGGGAGAAAGTGTCTCCCTCTGGAGGAGGAGCTTGTAAAGGGTGCTGCAGTTCTCCGGTTCCCACCAGTTTAGCTTTCACCGCTTATCTTAATGAAGACAAATGAACACATTCTAGCGTCTAATATTGCAATCTCATTTTGGAACATCTGAATTTATAAATGTGACTTGCATTAGTTTTATGAACTATTTGGCAAAGTGTAGAAAATCCATAGATATTTAGAGAAGATGAATTGTATTGGAAACACATGCCAGGGCGTATTTAAGAGATAATACACAAATGTTTAATTCATCCTCTAGTTCAGCAGATGGGAAGGTTATATGGATTTTGACCATAAATCCTCTAAAAGAGCATAGGCTAATGATCAGTGAATGATACTTATCAGACTCCATAAGTGCTTCATCTAATAAATGTATGTCTCTGAGGAGAGATATTGGAATTCTGATCATGATGGATACCGTTTAACCTTGGGCAGAGTCCAAGATGGTTGAAATCAGGATCCCAAAGGAACAGTGATCATTCTCACATTGAAAAAAAAAATAGATAAATTTGTAAGGCTGTGAGAAAGTTAATATTCATTTGAATTCACTATGCACTACCAGGGTCATAAAAAAGAAAATACACCCTTAAGAATCACACATAAAGTCTGTAATAACGCTATTTATTGATTTATCGTGTTTTCCTTACTAAAGAGCAGCGGTTTTACACTACTGCCATGTAGAAATATTGGTGTGAACTTGGTACACTGTAATCAAATGAGACTCCAGAGAATTATAAATACTATTCGACAGACTCCTAAGGAGGGAAGGGTCGATGACACCATTGTGCAACAACGTCAAATGGATTAAACAATCCTTGTAAGGCCTTTCGCCTGCAACCTTCCAACACTTTCCTGTGTTGATTGGTTCACACTTGATGAAAACATGCAACACTCTTTGAGGTGAAACAACCCACTTTTGTTCTTCAAACGTTGTCACACTAATTCTTAAGGAAACAGTTCAAACTCATTTCCATGTGATCCACTATCTCTGTAGTGGTCTTTCTGTGGTCTAGTTCAAAGCTCTGTGCTGCCCTTTTCTGCTCTTCCAGAACTAGACCAGTGCTGTGTAATGTAGCCAAGTCTTTTCATCATTCGGGTTGGTCTGACTAAAGATATCAGCGGATTGGCTGGGCTGCTGGGAAAATCCATTGTGACTATGTTTCTTTGGGAATGCGACTTCTAATGTAGTAGCACTACTGGGTGCTTCTTTTATCTGGCACATACTGCTCATATCTAAAGAGCTCTTACCAAACAATCTCTGACTCAGACTGTTCTCACCCTGGTTGACATAAGTCTGAATACACATAGTCACCTCTAAAATGCAACACCTTAAGCAGAAATAACATAATTCTTACAAAATGAAACTATTTCTGGACGGGTATTTTTTCCCCATTGTCTTTTTTTCCCCATTGTCATCATTTTCCAGACATAATTCTGTAACAAAAATCACCTTCAAGAGAATACTTTGAGTAAAACATTTTAATGAAGAAATTATCTCTATATCTTAACTTCTATATTCATAGTACATAATTCTTTAAACCTAACAATAAATGGGCATCAATGAGGAATCATTTGTCAAAAATAACACACCACTGATTTTCTGCTTTCTTTTTTGAGGTAAATCATTTTTGTTTACATTGGTCAAGACATCGACAAAGTTATACATTGTAAAAACAATCAAACAATAAAATGAAAAAATAGACACATAAAGCAATTACACAAATTTTAGAATTAATACTCATTCAACGAAAACATCTTTTATCTGAGAGCTTCAGTGGTCTTAGTAAAAAACAAATATGCCTACTAGATTTCTACCCAGTGGAAAGGTAAGTTAATTATGAGGTTTGAGAATGACACCCCTCAGACCTCCTTTTAGCCAGTGTGTAAAAACACTTAACGTATGAGATCATTAGAGAGAGCGGTCGCAGTCTGTTAGTGTCTGCACACTGCTGGTGCAGTGGTCAAATATGTAGCCCTCCTTCACCGGGACTCCGAGTGCTTTAGTATGGTTAGTGGAGCCGGCGAAGGGATGTCACAGCTGGAATGGGTGTAGGCAGTTAATGGTGGCGGTGGACGTGGGATGAAGATGAAGGGTAGTTCATGATAACAGCAGAACAGGTGCTCCAATGCAGAAGTGATTGGTGGTTACTGTGTGTGGTATTTTACCACTATAGACAACCGAAGGATAATGGCTAGTGGTTAACCTCAGAGGAAGACTTCACGCTGCTAGGAACGTACATGTTTGTGTTTTAAGAGTTCTTTCCTGACATCTTCATCGTAATGGTTTTCACCTCTGTGTACTCTTTCAGTCCGATCTCACCCCTGGAAAAAAAGAGGACAACGGTGTCAGCGTAAACAAGGATGTATAGAAAACACGATTATTACGTTATATCCTTTTTTAATGCACTTACAGTTCACGACCATTGCCAGACATTTTGAATCCTCCAAAAGGACACTGGCATGTCAGGGCATTATAACAGTTAATCCTGTACAACAAAGACATTTCACAATCTTAGTGATTTCATGACATTCCATTCCATTCTGTGAATTTATAAAACTTCCGTGGTTAAATATGCGATGAAATTGACGAAATATCTGCGAAATATTAGGGAAATCTTTCGCCCTCACAATCACATGGATTCCTATTTAAATGAAGATTTAGCAAACAAAAAGTAAATGTGACCTTAAGGCGCCTTAAGGCGTACGTATAACCCCATAATATTAGGGACCCAAACAAAACAAGTGGATGGCATTTGTGTTGCTTTCCATTTTCTGGTGATATGATATATCTCTTACCAGACAGTGCCGGCCTGCACAGCTGCAGAGACTGTCATGGCCTTGTTGAGGTCTCTGGTGAAGACTGCTGCTGCCAGACCATATTCTGTGTCGTTGGCTCTCTCAATCACTTCTTCAATCGTTTTAAACTTCATGATCTGCTGAACTGGCCCAAATATCTACAATAAAAGTTTATTATTATTATACTTTGACATTCGAATTTAGACGTATTATTCTGATATAAAGAAAGCTTACCTCCTCCTTGGCAATGCGCATGTGGTCCTGTACATCGGAGAAGACTGTGGGCTCCACAAAGAAGCCTTTAGAAGGAGGAGCTTTGCCGCCACACTCCAGTTTAGCTCCCTCAGTGATGCCGCTCTGAATCATCTCCAGTACATGTCTCTGCTGCTCCACACTCACCTGACACAGCCAAACAGAGATGATGAACTACTGAATCCTGTGTCTTTTTTTTACTGTGGTTATCTGGAACTTTTGTAACAGGCAACAAAAAACTTTTAAATAATAAATATGCAGAGAATATATATTTTGTCTTGTCTGATTATTTCAATGTACAGCTTTTTGCAGTAATTTTTGAAATATATATATATATACAGTATATATATATACGGGGCTTGACATTAACTTTTTTGTTCACCAGGCACTGTGGTTTGTGGTTTTCCAAAGTTACTAGCCACTCAGCATTTTCACTGGCCACAATTTTGACATCGATACCATAGGGAAAACTGCCATATAGATATTTTTTATATTATCTCATAATTTGGCAGCAGTTTATTAGGCCTATTGGGAGCGTTTCCGATATTTCCATATCGATATGTATCGTAAAATCAATATTTCTGACAACACTACATTGCACTTAGTTTATTATTTCAGATGCCTTTTTAAAAGACAACAATTGAAAAAATGTGTATATTATATATAAAATTCAATTCGCCAAAGTGGCTAGTTGGGAGTAACTGCGTTACACGTCACTGCTGAAATCCACCTGCGTTTGCCGGGCTGGCGGGTGTCAAAGTCAAGCCCTGTATATGTATATGTATATATTTTATTTCAGTTAGCCTTAAAGCTAGTTTTATTAGCATTGCTCTCAATGCAAATCAAACTAGCTTTTAGGCTAACTGAAATAAAACCATGCCAATCTCTAGGTATGGTGAATGCTATGTGATGATGTGGGGCTATTTTAATTCCAAAGGCCAAGGGAACTTTATCAGGATGCATAGTATCCTGGATCCATGAAGTAACTGGCCTTTAAAAATAAAAATCTGCCTGCCTCTATGGGAATTTAACATAGGGGTGTACTCACTTATGCACCATGTATTTTAAGGAAGAACATTTATTTATTTACGATACATTATTCATTCACAAAGAAAATTGGTGTCCTTAAAGGTTGGATTTTTCCTAATTTTTTAAATTAAGGCATTAAGTTCAATTTCCAAAATATGATTTTTTATTCCTCTTTTTAGTCAACTTTAGCATGGGTGTATTAACTTATGCATTGCACTGTATATAGAGCAAACGTTTGGGATCAGTAAGACTTTTCATGTCTTATGCTCTTATTATCAATGTTGAAAAGAGTTGTGCTGCTTAATATTTTATTTTTTGTGGAAACCGTGATGCATTATTTTCAGGATTCTCAAAAGAACAGCATTTATTTTAAATAGATATCTTTTAACATATAAATCAATTTTAATGTCACCTTTGATCAATTTAATGCATCCTTGCTGAATAAAAGATGAATTTCTTTAAAAAAAAAATAAAATACTAACCCCAAACTTTTGACCGGTAGTATATCTTTTTATTGGTTTAGGCAATTAATTGGGTCTTACCTGAGGTCCCTGCTCAGTGGTTGGGTCAAAGGGATTTCCCAGTGTCCTTCTCCGAGCTCTCTCAACACTCCTTCGCACAAACTCATCATAAATGGGCTCCTCCACAAAGATACGGGAACCAGCGGTGCAGCATTGACCGTTGTTGAAGAAAACACCCTGATGGGCCTGTTCGACTGCCAACTCAACTGAAAGAGAGAGAAAGCACATTATTAAACATCTGCCAGTAATGGACTATACATGGCGCTTAAGCATCATTAGTGAAAGGTGTGAAACACTGGGATTATGTAGACAGTCAAAACAAATATTAGATAAATATTTTATTTAAATAAAAGTAAATAACAGCCCAAACAACAGGTGATAAATAAATCTGGACTGTATTTTCTACATTTCAATAAGTCTTTCAAAGTAATTTTTTCAACAGACTATAGTTTAAGCAGTTTCTCCCCTTGTTCTTCTGGTGTGTCTGCTGTTTATGCATGCATACATACATGTGAGTATGTGCATCTGTGTGAGATAATGGACACCTGGGAAAAGGGTGAACTGGCAGGCTGTGGCTTTTGAAGGGTTAATGGAGCAGGCAGATTTACGGCTGTGGTGTGATGGGTCCAGACAGGGTCCATTCGGCTGATTTACGGGGGGGCCTTGCTCACGGCTGCTGAAAACATTTAAAGCTCAGACTTACGCCGAGGTTTGGTGGGCTACTTAGAGATACTAAGGACCAGGAGTTTAGGAAGTGAGATAAGCTCATTTGCATGTATATGGGCCTTTCCGAATTTTTTTTTTTTGCCCCGACGCAGCTCTAAAAGATCCCTAAGGGTCTTTGATGTGAAGTGACAGAGAATGTCTCTGGGGTAGCACCTGTGCACAAACTATTGCAGCGGGACAACAGGAGGGCGGCCGTAAAACAGTGTCTGAATACTTACAATCAGCATCTGCAAAAATGATGTTGGGACTCTTTCCCCCGAGCTCTAGCGTGACTCTCTTCAGATTGCTCTTTCCTGCTGCTTCTTGGATCAGCTTGCCTACCTGTGGAGAGAGAGGAGAGCCGCTTTAATCACTGGGACACCACAGAAGAGCTTTACTAAATCTCAACATCAGTGGGATGCTGTCATTATTAAATCCTGCTGCATAAGGAGGCTCCCTTTGACAAGACAACCAGCTCCATTATCAGGCCCCTGAGCTTTGGCTCACATCCTAAATATCTATTAGTGCTTACGGTGACAGCCAAAGAGAATGGGATGTCCTACACGCAACAGTATCTGTTGGTTAATTCGAGAACAGTAAAAGCTGACTGCAGGTTTGTGTAGGATGCTCAACGCTGTTTGGAGTCACAAAATAACAGTGAAACAAGACCCTTAAAATGCATTTATTGGCTTTGTTAGTGCATAAATGAAAACATGTGTATGTGTGATTATTGGTTTCTCCGAACTCAAGGAGCACATTTCTTTTTAACAGAAGTCTACTGTTTTATAATTCCATGTTGTTTGCAGCTCTTCCCTGAATCGATTCAAATCCAAACTGCATTTCACACTTCTCTTCCCCTAAAGTTTCACATTAGCGGTGGACTGGCTCTCATCTTACATGCTGTTCAGGCCCTTGTAAGCACCGCAGACATCGCACAGCTGCTGGCCATGGCGTTGCTTCACATCTCAGAGAACATTATGCTCACATCAAACTATTCTCTTCCAACTGTATGTGTGTGTCTGTGTAAGTGAGAGAGCGAGAGAAAGAAAGACCTTTTCAATCTTCACAGCCAGCTCAGCGCTTTAGAGGCTGGCAAGCAGCACTCCTAACCATAAACAAACATTTGTACATTTTTCCTTTCTGCAAAACATACTTACTGACAGTGAATATTTTCTCTATCTGTTTTCCATCAGATAGCGGAAAGAGAAGGGGAGAAGACAGAGGGAAAATAATCTTCCTCAGTTCCCTCTGACACTATCGTTCAGTGGAAAAATGGATGAACGCCATACCTCTCACTGATACTATACATATGTGAGTGTTTTTGTCAGTTTTGGGGAAGCTACTTTAGTTTTTCAAGCTACAAGATAGTTGAAGTAGTTAAACTGTAGTAAAGCTATAGATAGCTAAACCAGATAACTATAGTAATGAGGAGAATATTCAAAAGAACAGACTTAATTTGAAATAGAAATCTTTTGTAATGTCTTTACTGTAACTTTTGATCAATTTAATGTATACGTACTGACTAAAATTATTTATTTAAAAAAACGTACTGACCCCAAACTTTTGAACTCTAGTGTATAACTATCTACACTGAACAAAATTATAAACGCACCACTTTTGTTTTTGCCCCCATTTTTCATGAGCTGACCTCAAAGATCTAAGACTTTTTCTATGTACACAAAAGGCCTATTCCTCTCAAATATTGTTCACTAAATCTGTCTAAATCTGTGTTAGTGAGCACTTCTCCTTTGCCGAGATAATCCATCCACCTCACAGGTGTGGCATATCAAGATGCTGATTAGACAGCATGATTATTGCACAGGTGTGCCTTAGGCTGGCCACAATAAAAGGCCACTCTAAAATGTGCAGTTTTATCACACAGCACAATATGCCACAGATGTTGCAAGTTTTGAGGGAGTGTGCAATTGGCATGCTGACTGCAGGAATGTCCACCAGAGCTGTTGCCCGTGAATTGAATGTTGATTTCTCTACCATAAGCCGTCTCCAAAGGCGTTTCAGAGAATTTGGCAGTACATCCAACCGTCCTCACAACTGCAGACCACGTGTAACCACACCAGCCCAGGACCTCCACATCCAGCATCTTCACCTCCAAGATCGTTTGTGACCAGCCACCCGGACAGCTGCTGCAACAATCGGTTTGCATAACCAAAGAATTTCTGCACAAACTGTCAGAAACCGTCTCAGGGAAGCTCATCTGCATGCTCGTCGTCCTCATCGGGGTCTCGACCTGACAACAGTTCGTCGTCGTAACCGACTTGAGTGGGCAAATGCTCACATTCGATGGCGTCTGGCACTTTGCATGCACAGAGATACCGTGACGAGATCCTGAGGCCCATTGTTGTGCCATTCATCCACGACCATCACCTCATGTTGCAGCATGATAATGCACGGCCCCATGTTGCAAGGATCTGTACACAATTCCTGGAAGCTGAAAACATCCCAGTTCTTGCATGGCCAGCATACTCACCGGACATGTCACCCATTGAGCATGTTTGGGATGCTCTGGATTGGCGTATACGACAGCGTGTTCCAGGTCCTGCCAATATCCAGCAACTTCGCACACCCATTGAAGAGGCGTGGACCAACATTCCACAGGCCACAATCAACAACCTGATCAACTCTATGCGAAGGAGATGTGTTGCACTGCGTGAGGCAAATTATGGTCACACCAGATACTGACTGGTTTTCGGATGGACTGGAGCTGGATGGATTCTCTCGGCAAAGAAGAAGTACTCACTAACACAGATTTAGTGAACAATATTTGAGAGAAATAAGCCTTTTGTGTATATAGAAAAAGTCTTAGATCTTAGGTCTTAAATGAGTTCAGCTCATGAAAAATGGGGGCAAAAACAAAAGAGTTGCGTTTATAATTTTTTTCAGTGCATTAATAGCCTATAATTGAATGGATGAATGAACATCAAACTTGAACTGATACATTTACACAAAATTCAAATATAATATTCACTGAAGTATAATGTGACTTTTTTGAAGTGGAAAAAAAAAACTGATTTAATTTGCCATGTAGGAACTCAAATCAGCTCATTTACAAGAATCATCTGGACAAACTGATTCACTAGAAATGAATCTTTTCAGTGTCACATATAAAAGAAAGAATCGCTTCGGATTATTCAATTCATTAGAATGAATCTGACTTTCCAATGCCACATTTGAGTGAGAGTGTGATTTCCTCAGCTCAGACATAAAATAAAAAAAATGATGTAGTACTTGGTTGCACTAACTGGTGTAACACTAATCGCTGAAAAAAACTTGTTGCTTAAAAACCATTAAGTTACTACTGCTGCTTTGTTTAGTTAGTTACTCCTGGTTTGACCGCAGGTATGACCATTATTTTGTATATAATAATAATAAAACAATGTGCTTTTTAATTCATATAAAACATAAGAAATATAATGAAACATACTTCATTTAAGGGGCTAGACTCCACAAATAGCAGCAATGGGCTGGTCATAATACACCAGAATCCTTCACTCCCTCAGGGAGATGCTCCCCTGTCCCGCCCACCCCTGGTCCAGTCCTCCCTTATACACAGACGGCTGAAGTGACTCAGAGTCTGTGTATGTACACACACACGCACAGCATGAGAGATCTCGGCTGCCTAATCAAGTCCAGATAAGATCCCAGCGACAGCCACAGCAGCAGTGCTGACGCGAGGAGAGGAACCAAACCTTCACTTCGCTGCCAGTGAAGAGGAAGGGCGGGAGGGTGGGGTGTATGGTGATGAGTTTCCTCTGAAAGTCAGTCAGTGGAAGTGTGGGTGAAGACGAGTGGGTTGGTACAGTTTCCACAGTGACGCTACACTCATTTGAGGATTTGTGTGGCCTTTTATTTGTTTCTTTCCAAGTCTCAGTCATCACATTCTTGTTTTATCAATAACATTTCGATTTAAAAGAAAGAAATAGTCATCGCAGTCATCAAAATAGCAGAGAACTGGGAAATGACTTAACTCTCATTTCCCACAAAATAAAACATCTGTTGCATTCCAACAAGTGTTTTTCAAGGGCACGAGCTTAGTTTGTTTTCTGTGGAAACAACACTTCTGTTTGTACTCCTATCAGTGAGAGAAGTCTTGTGCTATACACAGACCCATACACACTATTCTCTGTTTCTTTAACAATGAAGATAAACACTAAGTATATTTACACTACTGAATACTGTTCAATAGAGTTTTTAATCTTTTTGAAAGAAGGTTCTTATGCTCACCCAGGCTGCATTTATTTGTTAAAAATACAATAAAACAGTAATATTGTGAAATATTATCTATTTTAAAATGTACTTTATTCCTGTGATGGTAAAGCTGAATTTTCAGCATCATTACTCCAGTCTTCAGTGTCACATGATCCTTTAGAAATCATTCTAATATGCTGATTTGGTGCTCAAGAAACATTTCTTATTATTATCAATGTTGAAAACAGTTGTGCTGCTTAATAATTTTGTGGAAACTGATACTTTTTTCAGGATTCTTTGATTAATAGAATGTTCAAAGAACAGCATTTATTCTAAATAGATGTATTTTTGTAACATTATAAATGTATTTACTGTTACTTTTGATCAATTTAATGCATCCTTGCTGGAAAAAAAAAGTATTAATTCTTTGAAAAAATACTGATCGAACTGACTGAACTTTTGATAAGTAGTGTACATGCACTTGCAACAGACGTTATCCACGTTAATTAAACAACAATTGACCTCACCACTGTAGTAATTTGCAACGCAAATATTCATGTATACTAGGAGAGATCGATGAAGACTGTAACTCCACTATGCAAAAAACACCGCTGTAACTCGATTATAGCTGGGCATTTAAACAAACTCACTTTTCCGGTCAAGCTAACAAGCCTTAGCTCTATCTACTCTAAACATCACCAAATTTACTTCAATTAATAACAAAACACATGCTACATGTGTAGGAACAGATCAAAACATACACTGAAATTTTTCGATTTATGAGATGCTCTAATTGAATAAAGGGCTTAAGGGTTCTTACCAGCGAGGCAAGTGTAGCTAGAAATAATCACTGTTTAAAATACGCTGTCACAGCAGAGTTATGTCGCTGTCAGTGAGGCCTATTTTCAAGCAGTAAATTCTCTGTGCCTAACATGGTGCCTATTTTCAGTCCCTGGCTTTCTATTAAATTTATACAGTTGGCTTCAAAGAGTCATTCTTCCTCTAGGGGCCACAATGTAACTGTCTAATGTCTGATGCATAGAGCTCAATAGAAAGGGTAGTCATTATACAGTATGCACAGGACACTTATAAAGTGTAAATGAACTCAGGTGTCCAACCAGACTGGCACGACATTAACCGTACAAATCAAGTAGGGGGCCTGGTGTCCATTTCTTGTTTCTGTTCCGTGCTTATGACAGACCACCTGTGGATTAACATCTCACTCCCACATCCACCTAAAACCTGTTTATTAGAAATGATTTTGGAAAGCCAGGTGGTCTGCTAAGCATTGCTTGTTGTGAGAGCGGGTGTAGTATGAGATCAGAGAGTCCCCCTATAAACACAACTTCCTCAGACTTCTTCTCATTATAGTCATCAGCAGTATAAACACACTAAGCCTTCAAAATTGTACCTTTAAGGGTACAACAGCTTGTCACTGCAGGGGCAGTACAAGTGGGCTAAATGGACAACTTTGTACTTAGTCTTTGTTCATAAAAGGTGCATATCAGTACCTAGTGTACTCTTGGTACTACTATGAACCTTTTAGGGTTAAATAAGGTGCAAAGTTGTCCCTTTAAGAGTACTACAATTTTTGCACTTTTTTCTGGGAGTATTGACTCACGAAGAGCCGGTGCTCATCCCAGTGATCTCAAATGCCTCTGTCAAGTGTACACTTTGCCACATGGATTAAAATGCCTAAGATGCCAAATGTGACACCCTATGGTCTTATGGACTTCACAGATGCCTAAATGAAGACCACAAGACACATCAAGAGCGCCATTTGGGACAGGGCCGATGTCACACTGGCGCAAAAGAGGATGATGGAAGAAGGAGTGATTCTTCCATTGTCTGATAGGGAAATTACCTCAGTCGATCCTGTGAACGCCACTTTGTCTATGCCCATGTGCGAAGCAATCGCGGCTCCCGCGGTTGGCCCGTAGCCTGGCAAAATATTGACGACTCCCGGTGGAAACCCAGCCTGTGAAAACAGTATGAGAGGAAAAAGCTTTAGACGAGAGCTGAGCCAAGAACACCACAGGCCGTGGAGGGGGAATCCAGACCCACCCCAACCTCCCTACAGGCCCTGTGGAAGAGAGGATGGACATAGAACATCAAAAGGAAGAGGAGAAAGTAGGCCTCATAATCCCAGAGAGAAGGAAAGGCAGAACAACAAAGGTCTGGGTGTAGTGGGGAACGAATGATGAAATATCACTCATTTGCATGAATGTGTGTTGATAATGCTTTTGTATCACTTTGATCATTTTACTGCTTTATTATGAATGTGATGTGGTCCGAATAGACTGACAGATGTCGTAATGTTTTATCCCTTTATTCAAAACAATGTTGTAAAATGACTTTGCTGTACCTCTTTGATCAGAGCACCGATGTAGAGGCAGGTGAGAGGGGTCTGCTCAGCAGGTTTCAGGATAACAGTGTTCCCGCAGCTCAGCGCTGGCCCCAATTTCCATGCTGTCATCACCAGGGGGAAGTTCCACTGTACAGACATAGGTCAGGAACTTACTGTGGGAGCTCGGTCAGACAACCACATATCTTTGTTTCTTCAGACCATAACTACCTCACTAATGATTCCAGACTCCTGCACACTCATTTGGAAACAAAATGTTTCTAAAACAGTTTCACAACTTCTGTATCAATTCAGCCTTGTAACTTTCATTCTCATTCAATTGTCATTCAATGACCTGCTAGATGGACCAGATTTTAATATTTAAGGCCAGAACTACTAACAGCTTGTGCCAGCTCAAACCCTCTTTTGGTGTTAAAAAACTACTGTCAGGATTAACTAACTACACTCAGTGAAAAATTTGCGCTGAAAAGGTGTGGACAGTTATTTTTGCGGCTGACCTTATTGCATATGTATTTGTAGGAGTTTCCCTTTCAGATGCAAAATTTATGGAAGGAGAGTATTTAAATGAATACTCATTCAAGGTGATTTACTAAGGTTTACGCTAGTCAGTTTACTGGTATTTGCGTAATTATTTACTGCCTCAAAAAAGCATGTCTTAAACCGGGCACTAATTTGTGGTTCCCTTGGTAGATTGTGTTGATCATTATGGAAATGATCCGGCTGCGTCTATGTTCTTTCATTTACACGTCATCAGTAGATCACACGCAGAACTTTCCACTCCAAACGGTGCTTTTTTGGAATTGTGCTCTCACAATAATTTGCCCTGTTTAGTAAATCTGGCCCTTGGTGTGCACTGTCATTTCTCATGTGATGAAGTCTAGAGTGCTAAGCACTGACTTTATCATCACAATCTATTGTTTTTGCTTCTTCGTTTCTATTTCTGTCCTTCAAGTATATCTCCCACTCAGCTTTGCCTTTCTACTTCATTATTTCTCAGTTCCTTTTTCTTTCTTTTCCTTCTTTACTGGCACTGGCCATGGCCTCCTTTTGCCAGTCTGTTTGTAGCCAATCATATAGTGGCTGATAAGAACACTTTCAGTGACGTTGTGAAATATATTTTAAAGTAACGATTAAACGGAAATAGCGACAGATCTTATCTTCTGTATTATGATATACATCTGAGTGAAATTACAGGGGTAAAAAATGAAGGGCATGGACTTGTTGTAACAATCAGTTGTTAATTGGATGGAAGCAGATCTGAAAGCAAGCTTGCAGGTGATTGAAAATAAAATGGAAGGTTTTAAATGAGCTAAATGATTGTAGTACATCACCAGAGAGAAGTCTGTCCTTTCACCGAATTATCGAAATTCCCTTTTTTAATAAAAAAAGGTCCAAAAATATATGGAGAGATGCATCATTCACAATAAGAAGAAACTAAACAACTATACCCAAACCTCAACAAACCTTTCATTCCTTACTAAGGTGTTCAACTAACTCCCCAATAAGGACTGTGGAGATGGCATAATTTTCAAGCAAAATATATTAAGGAAAACCAAAAATAGGGCCAAAAAACTCACAGGAATGATCTGTCCACACACTCCGATGGGCTCATGCCTGGTGAGTGTGAAATATTCCCCATCTGTGTGACAGAAAGAACAAAAGGAACCAGAATATTAGTCAGCATGAGGTAAAATGGTGTCAAATACACTTTATACTTATGCTTGGACAATAAATCAAGACTGCTGAAATGAAATTGAAATGTGAAAATAAACGATATTTGATCAGTGGTGTCAGAGCAGCAGATACAGTAGGAAGGATCATATTAGCTGACATTTTTACTAACAGTAGACTAAAGTTTTCAGTCAAAAGAGCTTTAGATAATATGACCGTCTACAAAAGACCCCGTTTTTGTCTTACGGCAACATGGAAAAGAGTGCAATCACGCCATCCCTCGCTGTGGAAACATGCAGTTGGCGGAACGCATCTGGACGAGAGGCATGCCAGCGATTCATCTCACTTGGTGGCCAGATAAGAGAAGGCCAAAAGCACACATTCTGTTTGTTTGTGCAGTAATTCTATTACGGATGAGATTGGAAATGAAATAAAGCAAATCATTGAGTTCCCACTATGCAAGTTTGGTTTAGCAACACAACAAAGGCCCAGTGCTGAGCTCCAGCGCTGACAGGGGGATTTACAGTTCTTTCCCCCTCCATTCTTCATTTTATTTCTCCTGCTGTGAAATCGTATCATAACAGCATGCAGCAGCATGGGTGCTTGTTTGTGTAAGATGAGAGAGTGAATATGACGAAGACATTATCAAATACAAGACTGACTGGATTGTGGGCTTTATATACCGTACAGGACAGTATATGCGCAAATATTTGTGCGTGAGCCAATCAGAAAGCGGTGGCGACAGACAGTGTTGGAATGCACAATAATTACACGGACGCCCGACGGCGGACACCTCTCTTGCTTCCCTCTAACCCATGTGGCCCATGTGACAGGGGGGCCCTGAAGGCCGGCTCCACAATCTCCCCCGCGCGCACACACACACATACTTGCACACTAATGGCTGCACCGTGACATCAGAGCTGCAAGTCTGCTGCTGTCCCGTAGTCTCCAGGCTCCCTGCCGCGTTCCTTTCAAACAACTAAATTAGCCAGAACAGACCCCCAGTGCCCCCCTGTGCCCCGTAGTGCCCCTCGACCCCGTAGCTGTCACTGTGCTCCACCGATGGCAGCGCTCCACAGGAGGGCGGCCATTAGCACTCAGATTTATAACTGTTACGGGACCTTGTCTGTTTACCCTCAGTGCACCTCCATAACCCCACAACATCTCCTGCAGGCCTCAGAGAAAACACAGCTCTACCTCAGCTTAAAGCTGCGCTCTCTCTGCTCAAGGTCAAACCTCCTAAAATGTCTAAGATGGGCCTACACCTAAAGGTCTGGGTTGACATAATGACATAATATCCTCCATATTTTTTTTATATGAAATATTTAGTGATATGTTTGGAAATCCAAAATAAAGTGTAAAATAATGACAATATTTATATTTTCTATGTTCCACCTTTTAATACATCCAAACAAAAAAAGTGCTCTAGCGGCCCACTGCTTTGGTAAAATCCTTATTTCTGTTTGCGAGCGCCTGTTTACTGTGAGGTTAAGCTTTGTGTCCTGGCAAACTTGGTTACTGAAATGCTGAAAAACCCAGCTGAAACATAGTCTGTGAATATGTAAACAGAATACACTTTAAGACCCCCAACCTTTTGTTTTGATTTCCTTTTGCTGGGTGACTTCAGGCCTTAATTAGGGAGGTCAGACACACCCCCCCCCCCCCCCCCCCCTCAAACTTCCCCATAATTTACATGGTGTCTTATTCAAAGTTTTATGACAGGATGAGCGTTAGCTTACCAGTCGGAATCGTGGAACCGTGGATCTTATCTGCCCATCCAGCGAAATATCGAATAGTTTTAATGGTTCCCTGAAGATCCACAAAGAAGGAGGGGAGGAAAGGTTTCCCGCTGTCCAGAGACTCCAGGGTCTGGAAGGAGAGAAGGCAGATGAGAGTGTGGGCGTGTGATGAAAAATCACTCATAGGAATTAAACCTGACACCCCCATGCTGCATTCAGACTAAGCATATCTAAAGCACACACTTACAGCTGCTCCCTTAGGAAAACATGATATTCATATAGCCATCACCAGAGACCTGACATTGTTATCTCTGTGTCACCCAGCCATGATTTCTAATCGACGTGGGATTAGATTGATATAAAGAGTGATCATAACCACATGGACATCACATTTCTCTTTCAAAGCAATTCACTCTGACATTTGTTCAGAGCTGGATGGAAAAAAATCTGTTGTTTCAGTCCATTTAAGACGATGTCTAAACTGTAATATGAAAGAGATTTATTCAAAATGGCCACAGAGCGCTCTAGAGAGCTGCACGCACGAAGACAAACATAGCACTTTTGTTTCTGAATCTGTCTCTTCAGACACATCTCCGTGAGTGGGAAGTAAAAGCAGATGTCCATGGCGGAAGAACACCGGAGATAAAAGCACGTCATGGCACAGAACAATACCTCTCTTTTACGTTTCGCTCCTAACCTAAGTGATCGTTAGCACCCAAAGGTCATGTGTCCCAACTCGGTGTTGTCATCATCATGGGTTTCAGACATTTGCAGAGCAAATCAAAATTGTTAGAAAAACAACAACTCCTACAGCTCCTGCCATGAAGCTTCAATAAGCTCGAGGCAGACAGACAGGTCCACTCATTAGACACTTGCTTATTGTTGTGAGCGTCTTTGTCTGCTCAGATGGCTCTGTCCTGTTAAATCTGATTCTCACACACCGAAAACTGGCACTGACTAGACCGAGACTTGGTTTAAGTCTGCCCAGAGAACCACTGGTTCGTGAGTGAAGGTGATAGATATGAGGGAGTCAGGACCGATGTTACAATAGACCATGGGTCAGGCATTTTGGTTCTAGTTGAGCTGAACTTTTGGAATCAATTATCAGATATATATGAAAGAAATGTATATTATATATTTGTCTACCTGATGGAGGGGGTTAAAATAGATGTCCTGAGAAATAAAACGTATCTTAGTGACAGCTTATACTCTGTAAAGAGCAGAATTTTTTTAAAAAGAAATACAATTTGTCCCACGTATTAACCAATTAAAAATAAATAAATGTGGATCTCTGCAAATGGGGCGGGACTGCCTGTTTTATGACCAATGACACAGA